>NW_026652281.1:138035719-138224031 GCF_009828535.3 Hylobates moloch
ACTATTCACAATAGCAAAGACTTGGAACCAACCCAAATGTCCAACAACGATAGACTGGATTAAGAAAATGTGGCACATATACACCATGGAATACTATGCAGCCATAAAAAATGATGAGTTCATGTCCTTTGTAGGGACATGGATGAAACTGGAAACCATCATTCTCAGTAAACTATCTCAAGGACAAAAAACCCAACACTGCATGTTCTCACTCATAGGTGGGAACTGAACGATGAGAACTCATGGACATAGGAAGGGGAACATCACACTCCGGGGACTGTTGTGGGGTTGGGGGAGGGAGGAGGGACAGCATTAGGAGATATACCTAATGCTAAATGACGAGTTAATGGGTGCAGCAAACCAACACGGCACATGGATACATATATAACAAACCTGTATATTGTGCACATGTACCCTAAAACCTAAAGTAGAATAATAAAAAAAAAAAAAAATGAAAGCGGCTCAAATGCCCATAGTCTCCATTTCTGCCACCCTGCCTTCTCTCTTCCTGACTGCACTGATGGCCTCATGGCGAGTTCCTTATGATGATTTGACAGAGGAAGAGAGGACTTGGGCCTGGTTCACAGATGGTACTGCACAATATGCAGGCACCACCCCTAAGTGGACAGCTGCAGCACTACAGCCCCTTTCAAGGACATCCCTGAAGGACAGCAGTGAAGGGAAAGCTTCCCAGTAGGCAGAACTTTGAGCAGTGCATCTGGTTGTGCACTTTGCATAGAAGGAGAAATGGCCAGATATGCAATTATATACCGGTTCATGGCCTGTAGCCAATGGTTTGGCTGGATGGTCAGAGACTTGGAAGAAGCATGATCGGAAAATTGGTGACGAGGAAAATTGGTGACAAAGAAATTTGAGGAAGAAGCATGTGGATGGACCTATCTGAGTGATCAAAAACTGTAAAGATATTTGTATCCCATGTGAGTGCTCACCAACAGGTGACCTCAGCAGAGGAGGATTTAAATAATCAAGTGGATTGGATGACCCATTCTGTGGACACCACTCAGCCTCTTTCCCCAGCAACCCCTGTAATCACCCAATGGGCCCATGAACAAAGTGGCCATGGTGGCAGGGATGGAGGTTACTCATGGGCTCAGCAACATGGACTTCCACTCACCAAGGCTGACCTGGCTGTGGCCACTGCTGAGTGCCCAATTTGCCAGCAGCAGAGACTAACACTGAGCCCTCGATCTGGCACCATTGTAGGGAAAGGGAAGACAGATCAGACCGTTACTGTGTCTATGTGGAAAGGAAGGACATAAGAGACTCCATTTTCAAAAAGACCTGTACTTTAAACCATTGCTTTGCTGAGGTGTTGTTAATTTGTAGCTTTGCCCCAGCCACTTTGCCCCAGCCACTTTGACCCAACCTGGAGTCACAAAAACATGTGTTGTATAAAATCAAGGTTTAAGGGATCTAGGGCTGTGCAGGACATGCCTTGTTAACAAAATGTTTACAAGCAGTATACTTGGTAAAAGTCATCGCCATTCTCTAGTCTCAATAAGCCAGGGGCACAATGCACTGTGGAAAGCCGCAGGGACCTCTGCCCTTGAAAGCGGGGTATTGTCCAAGGTTTCTCCCCAGATGATAGTCTGAACTATGGCCTCATGGGATGAGAAAGACCTGACCGTCCCACAGCCCGACATCCATAAAAGCTCTGTGCTGAGGTGGATTAGTAAAAGAGGAAAGCCTCTTGCAGTTGAGATGGAGGAAGGCCACTGTCTCCTGCCTGCCCCTGGGAACTGAATGTCTCAGTATAAAACCTGATTGTACATTTGTTCAATTCTGAAATCAGAGAAAAACTGCCCTGTGTTGGAAGGTGAGACATGTTTGCAGCAATGCTGACTTGTTATTCTTTACTCCACTGAGATGTTTGGGTAGAGAGAAACATGAATCTGGCTTACGTGTACGTCCCGTCATAGTACCTTCCCTTGGACTTAATTATGGCATAGATTCTATTGCTCACATGTTTGTTGCTGACCTTCTCCTTATTGTCACCCTGCCCTCCTACTACATTCCTTTTTACTGAAATAATGATGATAATAATCAATAAAAACTGAGGGAACTCAGAGACCAGTGCCGGTGCAGGTCCTTGGTATGCTGAATGCTGGTCCCCTGGGCCCACTGTTGTTTCTCTATACTTTGTCTCTGTGTCTTATTTCTTTTCTCAGTCTCTCGTCCTACCCAACTAGAAATACCCACAGGTATGGAGGGGCAGGCCATCCCTTCACACCATTCCTCGGGATGATCAGCCAGCTACCTGGTGGCAGGTTCATTATATTGGACCTCTTCCATCATGGAAAGGGCAGAGGTTTGTCCTCACTGGAACAGACACTTACTCCTGATATGGTTTTATCTATCCTGCATGCAATGCTTCTGCTAAGACTATTATCAGTGGACGCGCGGAATGCCTTATCTACCATCATGGTATTCCACACAGCATTGCCTCTGACCAAGGAACTCACTTTACAGCTAAAGAAGTGTGACAGTGGGCTCATACTCATGGAATTCACTGGTCTTACCATTTTCCCCATCATCCTGAAGCAGTTGGATTATAGAATGGCAGAATGGCCTTTTGTAGTCACAACTACAATGCCAACTAGGTGACGATTCTTTGCAGGGCTGGGGCAAAGTTCTCCAGAAGGCCATGTACACTCTGAATCAGCTTCCAATATATGGTACTGTTTCTCCCACAGCCAGGATTCCCAGGTCCAGGAATCAAGGGTTGGAATTGAAAGTGGCATCACTCACAATCACCCCTAATAATCCACTGGCAATATTTTTGCTTCCTCTTCCCAAGATATTATGTTCTGCTGGCCTAGAGGTCTTAGTTCCAGAGGGAGGAACACTGCCTTCAGAAGACATAACAACAATTCCATTAAACTGGAAGTTAAGATTGCCACCTGGACACTTTGGGCTCTTCCTTCCTTTAAACCAACAGGCAAGAAAGGAGTTACAGTGTTGGCTGGGGTGATTGACCCAGACTATCAAGATGAGATCAGTCTATTACTCCACAGCAGAGGTAAGAAAGAGTATGCATGGAATAAAGGAGATCCATTAGGATGTCTCTTAATATTACCATGCTTTGTGATTAAGGTCAATGGGAAAATACAATAGCCCAATCCAGGCAGGACTACAAATGACTCAGACCCTTCAGGAACGAAGGTTTGGGTTACTCCACCAGGGAAAAACCATGACCTGCTGAGGTGCTTGCTGAGGGTAAAGGGAATATAGAATGGGTAGTAGAAGAAGGCAGTCATCAATACCAGCTATGACCACGTGACCAGCTGCAGAAACGAGGATTGAAATTGTCATGAGTATTTCCTCCTTTTTTGTTAAAAACATGTTTGTGCATGTATACACTTGGACTAATAAAAGATCTTCATTTAATTTCCTTTCTGCTTTACCATGCGACATAAGATTTATTGACTTCATATCAGCATTTAAATATTGTTAAATTTTTTTATTATTATACTTTAAGTTCTGGGATACATGTGCAGAATGTGACAGTTTGTTACACAAGTATACATGTGCCATGGTGGTTTGCTGCACCCATCAACCTGTCATCAACATTAGGTATTTTTCCTGATGCTATCCCTCCCCGACAGGCCCCAGTGCGTGATGTTCCCCTCCCTGTGCCCATATGTTCTCATTGTTCAACTCCCACTTATGAGTGAGAACATGTGGTGTTTGGTTTTCTGTTCCTGTGTTAGTTTGCTGAAAATGATGGTTTCCAGCTTCATTCATGTCCCTGCAAAGACAAAAACTCATTCTTTTTTACGGTTGCATAGTATTCCATAGTGTATATGTGCCTCATTTTCTTTACCCAGTCTATCATTGATGGGCATTTGGGTTGATTCCAAGTCTTTGCTATTGTGAATAGTGCTGTAATAAACATACGTGTGCATGTGCTTTTATAGTAGAATGATTTATAATTCTTTGGGTATATACCCAGTAATGGGATTGCTGGGTCAAATTGTATTTCTAGTTCTAGATCCTTGAGGAATCGCCACACTGCCTTCCACAATGGTTGAACTAATTTACACTCCCACCAATAGTGTAAAAGTGTTCCTATTTTTCCACATCTTCTCCAGCACCTGTTGTTTCTTGACTTTTTAATGATCACCATTCTAACTGGTGTGAGATGGTATCTCATTGTGGTTTTGGTTTGCATTTCTTTAATGACCAGTGATTATGAGCTTTTTTTCCTATGTTTGTTGGCTGCACAACTGTCTTCTGAGAAGTATCTGTTCATATCTTTCACCCACTTTTTGATGGGGTTGTTTTTTTCTTGTAAATGTGTTTAAGTTTCTTGTAGATTCTGGATATTAGCCCTTTGTCCAATGGGTAGATTGCAAAAATTTTCTCCCATTCTGTAGATTTCCTGTTTACTCTGATTATAGTTTCTTTTGGCTGTGCAGAAGCTCTTTAGTTTAATTAGATCCCATTTGTCAATTATGGCTTTTGTTGCCATTGCTTTTGGTGTTTTAGTAATGAAGTCTTCGCGCATACCTTTGTCCTGAATGGTAATGCCTAGGTTTTCTTCTAGGATTTTATCGTTTTGGGCCTTAAGTTTAAGCCTTTAATCCATCTTGAGTTAATTTTTGTGTAAGGTGTAAGGAAGGGGTCCAGTTTCAGTTTTCTGCATATAGCTAGCCAGTTTTCCCAACACCATTTATTAAACACTTTAAATTTCATATGGAACCAAGAACGAGTCGGTATAGCCAAGACAATCCTAATCAAAAAGAACAAAGCTGGAGGCATCACGCTACCTGACTTCAAACTGTACTACAAGGCTACAGTAACAAAAACAGCATGGTTCTAGTACCAAAACAGACATATAGACCAATGGAACAGAATGGAGGCCTTAGAAATAACACCACACATCTACAACCATCTGATCTTTGACAAACCTGACATAAACAAGCAATGGAGAAAGGATTCCCGATTGAATAAAGGGTGTTGCTGCCTTTCTTTCAGAGATGCCCTGCCCAGAGAGGAGGCATTTAGAGAGGCAGTCTGACTACAATGGCTTTGTGGCACTGTGGTGGGCCCTGCCCAGTCCAAACTTCCGGGAGGCTTTGTTTATACTTTGAGGGGAAAAACCGCCTACTCAAGTCTCAGTAATGGCGGACAACCCTTCCCCCACCAAGCTGGAGCGTCCCAGGTCAACTTCAGACTCTGTGCTGGCAGCCAGAATTTCAAGCCAGTCGATCTTAGCTTTCTGGGCTCTGTGGGGGTGGGATCCGCTGAGCAAGACCACTTGGCTCACTGGCTTCAGCTTGGGGGGTTCTGTCTGGCTGGCTTTCCAGGCACCACTGGGGTACGGAAAAAAAAATACTACTGCAGTTACCTCAGTTTCTGTCCAAACAGCCACCTAGTTTTGTGCTTGAAACCCAGGGCCCTTGTGGTGTAGACACCTGAGGGAATCTCTTGGTCAGTGGGTTGTGAAGACTGTGGGAATAGCATAGTATCTGGGCTGAATAGTACCCTCTCTCATGGCAGGGTCCCTCGTGGCTTCCCTTGGCTAGGGGAGGGAGTTCCCCAACCCCTTGTTCTTCCCAGGTGAGGTGATGCCCCACCCTGCTTCTTCTTGTCCTCCATGGGCTGCACCCACTGTCTAACTGGTCCCAGTGAGATGAACTGGGTACCTCAGTTGGAAATGCAGAAATCACCTGCATTCTGTGTTGATCTTGCTGGGAGCTGCAGACCAGAGCCGTTCCTATTTGGCCATCTTGCCTGGGAATAAGAATAGTTAATTTTATGTAACAGTATTTGGGTTGGGGATTGGTGAATTTCTGGTTGTACCAAGGATAGTTGTATTATGTTAGGCATAATTATGACCTTATTATTGTCTTTATTTGAAGATTATATATGATCTCAGGAGGTGTGTATGCATTCAAGTTGACAAAGGGTGGACTTGTGATGGTTAATACTGAGCGACAACTTGATTGGATTGAAGGATACAATGTACTGATCCTGGGTGTGTCTGTGAGGGTGTCGCCAAAGGAGATTAACATTTGAGTCAGTGGGCTGGGGAAGGCAGACCCACCCTTAGTCTGAGTGGGCGCCATCTTATCAGCTGCCAGCATGGCTAGAATATAAGCAGGCAGAAAAATGTGAAAAGAGAGACTGGCTTAGCTCCCCAGCCTACATCTTTCTCCTGTGCTGGATGCTTCCTGCCCTAGAACATCAGAATCCAAGTTCTTCAGTTTTGGAACTTGGACTGCCCTATTGGGGAACCTTGTGATTATGTGAGTTAATACTTAAAAAACTCACATATATATAGCTATTGGTATAGTTTGCTAATGTTTTGTTGAGCATGTTTTGCATATATGTTCATTAGAGATATTGGCCTGTAGTTTTGTTTTTAGTGTATGTGTGTCTTTGTCTGGTTTCAGTGTCAGGACAATGCTGGTCTCATAGAATGAGTTTGAAAGCATTTCTTTGTTTTCAATATGTTGAAATAGTTTGAGGAGAATTGGTGTCAGTTTATATATATATATATATATATATATATGGGAGTTTATTAAGTATATATATGTATACATTCCATTAGTTCTGTCTTCCTAGAGAACACTTACTAATACAGTGATGATGAGTATTTTTTTTTATATTTGGGAGTTTGAATGTCTTCTTTTGACGAATGTCTATTCAGAACCTTTGCTCTATTATTTGTTTGTTGTTGTTGCTGTTGAGTTGTCTGAGTTCCTTGTATATTCTGGATATAAATTCTATGCTTAATGAATAGTTTACAAATATTTTTCCCTTTCTTCAGGGCCTCTGCACTCTATTGATTATTTCCTTTGCTGTACAGAAGCTTTTTAGTTTGATATAATCCCATTTGCCTAATTTTGCTTTTGTTGCCTGTGCTTTTAATGTTCTATCCATAAAATCTTTTCCCAGACCAATGTCCTGAAAAAATTTCCCAATGTTTTCTTCTAGTAGTTTTATAGTTTTGCATCTTACATTTAAGTCTTTAATGTATTTTTAGTTGATTTTTGCTAGTTGTGAGAGATAGGAGTCTAGTTTTATTCTGCACATGGATATCCAGTTTTCTCAGCACCATTTATTGAATAGGGTGTCCTTTCCCCGTTGTTTATTTTTGTTGACTTTGTTGAAAATCAGATGGCTGTAGGTGTGCAGCTTTATTTCTGGATTCTCTATTCTGTCTCATTGATCTATGCGTTTGTTTTTATACCAATACCTGCTTTTTTGGTTACTATAGTTTTGTAGTATATTTTGTAGTTGGGTAGCTTGATGCCTCTTTGTTCTTTTTGCTCAGGATTACTTTGGCTATCTGGCGTTTTCCTGTGGCTCCATATGAACTTTAGGATTTCATAATAAAATTTCTGTGAAAAATAGTATTTTGATAGAGATTGCATTTAATTTGTAGATTGCTTTGGGTAATATGGTTATTTTGACAATATTAATACTTTCATTTCTTAAACATAATTGTTCTTCCAATTTTGTGTGCACTTATCAATTTCTGTCATCAATGTTTTGTAGTTTTTATTGTAGACATTGTTTACCTTCTTGGTTAAATTTATTCCTAGCCTTTTTTTTTGTAGGTATTGTAAATAGGATTGCTTTCTCAATGTATTTTTCAGTTCATTATCAGTGTATAAAAAAACTACCAATTTTTCTATGTTAATTTTGTATTCTGCAAATTTACTGAATTCATTTATCAGTTCTAAGAGTTCTTTGGTGTAGTTTTTAAATTTGTCTATATACAAGATCATGTCACTGCAAACCACGGCAATTTGACGTCCTCTTTTCGAATTTGGATACCTTTTGTATCTTTCTCCTCTCTAATTGCTCTGGCTAACACTTTCAGTATTATGTTGAATAAGAGTGGTAAAAGTTGGCAACCTTGTCTTGTCTCAGTTCTTAAAGGAACAGCTTTTAACTTTCTTCTGTTCAACATGATGTCAGTTGCAAATTTGTTGGAAATGGCCATTACTGTGTTGAAGTACATTCCTACACACCTAATTTGTCAAAATTTTTTTTTAATCATAACGCAATATTTCTTTTTTTTTTTCAAATGCTTTGTATCTTTTGAGATGATCATGTAGTTTTTGTCCTTCATTCTCCTGATGTGATGTATCTCATTTATTGATTTGCATTTATTAAGTCATCCTTGAACCCCTGGAATAAATCTCTCGGGATGATAGTGTATAATCTTTTTCATGGCTATTGGTTTAGTTTGCTAAAGTTTTGTTGAGCATGTTTTGCATATATGTTCATTAGAGATACTGGCCTGTAGTTTTGTTTTTAGTGTATGTGTGTCTTTGCCTGGTTTCAGTATCAGGACAATGCTGGCCTCATAGAATGAGTTTGAAAGCATTTCTTTGTTTTCCATATGTTGAAATAGTTTGAGGAGAATTGGTATCAGTTCTTCTTTAAAAGTTTGGTGTGAAGTTTTCTAACTTTAAAAGTTATTAGTGAAGCTATCTGGTCCTGGAATTTTCTTTGTTAGGAGACCTGTTACTACTGATTCAATCGCATTTCTCATTACTGAACTATTCAGATTTTCTATTTCTTCTTTGTTTAATCTTAGTAGGTCATATGTGTCCTGGAATTTATCCATTTCCTCTAGTTTTTCCTACTTGTCGATATTTAGTTGTTTATAGGAATCTCTAATGATCCTTTGTATTTCTGTGGTATCAATTGTAATATCTTTTTATTTCTGATTTATTTTCTCTTTTTAAAATAAACATCTAGCTAATTTTCCATTTCACTTACCTTGTTAAAAACCAACTTGTATTCTGTTGATCTTTTCTATTCTTTAGTCTCTCTTTTGTTAATTTTCTGCTGATACTAATTATTTGTTTTCACCTACTACTTTTGGTTTTGGTTTGTTCTTGGTTTTCTCTTTCCTTGAGGTGAAACATTAGATTGTTTATTGAAATCTTCCTGCTTTTTGATGCAGGCATTTATTGCTATAAACTTCCCTGTTAGTATTGGTTTTGTTTTATCCCATAAGTCTTAACATATTGTGTTTCTATTTTCATTTGTTTCCATTTTTAAAAATTTTTCTTAATTTCTTCATTGATCTATTGGTTGTTTAGAAGTCTGTTGTTTAATTTTCATGTATTTGTAGTTTCCAAAATTCCTCCTGTTATTGCTTTCTAGTTTTATTCCATTGTGGTCAGAAAAGATACTTGATATGAATTTGATTTTTAAAAATTTGTTGAGACTTGTTTTGTGTTCTAACGTACGGTCTACCCTGGAGAATACTTCAGGTGCTAAAAAGAAAAATGTGTATTCTGCAGCTGTTGGATGAACTGGTTTGTAAATATCTTTTAGGTTCATTTGGCCTATAGAGCAGTTTAAGATTGATATTTGTCAACTTTCTCTCTAAGTTATCTGTCCATTGCTAGGAATGTGATGTTGAAATCTCCATCTGTTATTATTTTGGTGTCTATCTTTGCCTTTACCTCTAATAGTATCTGTTTTATATATCTGTGTGCTCAAGTGTTGGGTGCATACATATTTAAAATTTAAAATTGTTGTGTCCTCTTGATGAATTGATACCTTTATCATTGAGTTTTCTGTAGACAGCATATAACTGAGTCTTATTTATTTCCCAACCATGTGTCAGTCCATATCTTTTACTTGGAGAATTTAAACCATTTAAATTCAAAGTTATTATAGGTAGGCGTGAACTTGCTCCTGTTATTTTTGTTTGTTTGTTTTCTGGTTGTTTCATATATCCTTTGTTTCTTTCTTCCTCTATTATTCTATATCCTTGTAGTTGGGTGTTTTTCTGTAGTGATAAGGTTTGGTTTCTTTCTCTTATTTCTATATCTGATCTACCGATGACTTTTATTCTCTCATGTATTTTTATGATGGTAGTCATCATTCCTTTGCTTCAGATGTAGGATTTCCTTAAGCATTTTTGTTTTTTTGGTAGAACCAGTCAAGTGGTGATAAATTCCCTTAGTTTTTAGTTATCTGGGATAAGCTTTATTTCTCCATTATTTCTTTTCCATTTCTTAAGGATAGCTTTCCTGAGTATATTAATGTCGGCTAAGAGTTTTTTTTTTTTTTTTTGCTTTTTCTTTCATCACTTTGAATATATCATCTTATTTTTTCCTGGCCTCTAAAGTTTCTACTGAGAAATCTGCTTAGTCTGATGGGATTTCTTTGTATGTGACATGATACTTTTCTCTTGCTGTTTTCAGAATTCTTTTATTGTCTTTGACTTTTGACTGTTTGACTATAATGTGCCTTAAAGAGGACCTTTCTGTGTTGAATTTACTTGGAGGTCTTTGAGTTTCCTGGGTCCAGATGTCTATATCTCTCTCAAGGCCTGGGAAGTTTTTCACTATAATTTTATTAAATAGGTTTTTTAAAATGTCTTTTATCATCTGTTCACCCTCTGAAACTTCCACAATGTAAAATGTGTTTGCTTAATGTTGTCCCATAAGTCTCATAGGCTTTCTTCATTTTTTAAAATATTTTTTTCTTTTTTGTCTGACTGAGTTATTTTAAAACACCTGTTTTCAAGTTCAGAAATTCTTTCTTCTGCATGCTCTACTCTATTATTGAAGCTCTTGATTTCATTTTTTATTTTACTCATTAAATTATTTAGTTTAAAGATTTCCATTTGGTTATTTTTTATAATATCCCTTTGCTGAATATATCACTCAGATTATGAATTTTTTTTCTGATTTTGTTGAATTGTTTCTTTGTGTTGTATTATATCCTACAGAGTTTCCTTAAGATCATTATTTCAGATTTATTTTCTGACATTTCATAGATTTCTTTTTTATTGGGATCTGTTACTGGAGAATTATTCTGTTCCTTTGAAAGTGCCATGTTTTCTTTTTTTTTTCTGTTGTTTCTACATTGATATCTATGCACTTAGTGGACCAATAGCTTCTAATTTTATGAAGTAGCATTCATAGGAAAAGACTTTTCCTGTATATGTTTCCACAGTATGTTTGGTAGGATGTTTTGGCTTGGTTCTGGGTGAGTGCAGTACTGTACTCTTTATGTGATTTTTCTTTTATGGCTGTATTCAATGTTCATGGTGTCTATAAGTGTCTCAGTGGCCTCTGCTGCAGGTGTTTGTGGAGGGTATGGTGTGGCTTTGCTGGGTTCAAGGACCACCAGGCTGACCAATCTTTGAACTTCTATGGTAGCTGCACAGATGTATGGTGGTTTTTTCACAGAATGAATAGGGTCACCAGTGATGGAAGGCCCTGGGTGGGCTAGTCCTTAGGCCCACAGGGGTGCACAGTTGCTCTGCTGCTGAACTGTTGGGGTTGCTGGTAGAGGCAGCTCCCAAGCTGTCAGCTGTCAGCTCTCTGGAGTGCACTCATTGGCTAGCTTTGTCTTGAAGGTTGCCTCCCTGCTGTGCTTTGCTACCTGTTCCCCAGGGTGTCAGATGCTACATTGGCTTGGGTGCCAGTTTAATAGCTGCACTGTTGGGTCCAGCTAGGGTCACGCCTGTAGCCCTATGTGTGGGTATGGTGGGATGACAGTGAGGCCCCAGGCATGTGGAGACACAGGGGCTATTGAGCTTCTGGGCAGGATGCACAATGGCAATGGTTCCATCCTCAAAATGGTGCCATACTTCAGCAGCCTGGGTACTGGGTATTTAGGGGAGGACCCAGCATGAGTGCCCTCACTTGAATAATACATTCATGTAGATTACAGGTAGTTCCCTACAATGGATTTAGGGCCTGTGAGGACTGTGGGGCTCTCTTGCAGCTAGGATTACAGGCATCTGTGATGGGAATGTGAACTGCTGGGTATCTCCTTCTCCCTTTTCTTGCACTGGGAGTCCCTCTTGGCTCTGACAAGATCTCGGTCAGTGATATAATTTGGATTTTTGTCCCCACCCAAATCTCATATTGAATTGTAATCCTCAATGCTGAAAGTAGACCTGGTAAGAGGTGTTTGGATCATGGAAGAGGATCCCTCATGGCTTGCTGCTGTCTTTGCAATAGTGAGTGAGGTTTCATGAGATCTGGTTATTTAAAAGTATATGGCACCTTGCCCCCTACACTCTCTCTTCTTTCTTGCTTTTTCTTTCTCCATGAGATGTTCCTGCTCCCAGTTTGCCTTCTACCATGATTGTAAGTTTCCTGATGTCTCCTCAGAAGCAGATGCCACTATGCTTTCTGTACGGCCTGCAGAATTATGAGCTAATTAAGCCTCTTTTCCTATAAATTATGCAGCCTCAGGTATTACTTTATAGCAATGCAAGAATGGACTAATACAGTTGAGTAATTTCTTCTTTTCCTATGCTACCATCCCAGGCTTCTCTGTCTCTGAGGTTCTTCACTAGTTTCTTGTTGAATTCTGCTCTTCTCCCCTAGACACGCTATTTGATGTCCAGTTGTCTACTTGTTTTTTGGTTCTTCTTTGTGGAGGAGGAGAATATTGAGCATGTCCAGTCAGCCATCAAGATGATGCCTCCCTCACCTACAGATTTAAAGGGTAGTTTTGAATGATATGAAATTATTTATTGATTTTGTTTTCCAGCATATAGAATATATATTATTCCATTTTTATTGCTTCTACTGTTAGGATATAATGTGTTTAGGTGTTTATTTTTATTTTTATTTTTATTTTTGAGGCTGAGTCTTCTTCTGTCACCCAGGCTGGAGTGCAGTGGTGCAATCTCGGCTCACTGCAACTTCTGCCTCCCAGGTTCAAGCAATTTTCCTGCCTTGCCCTCCCAAGTAGCAGGGCCTACAGGTGTGCACCACCACACCCAGCCAATTTTCTCTATTTTCAGTAGAGACAGGGTTTCATCATGTTGACCAAGCTGATCTCAAGCTCCTGACCTCAAGTGATCCACCTGCTTCAGCCTCCCAAAGTGCTGGGATTACAGGCATGAGCCACCATACCAAGCCTAATATTTTTGTCTTTATTATACTTGAATTTTTTGTGCTTTTTGGATCTATAGGTTAATCTTTTATAAACTTTGCAAGTTTGCAGCCATTATTTCTTTAGATATTTTTTTCTGTCCCTTCCTTTCTCTCTTCTCTTTTTCTGGAATTTTCAACATGCCAAGTTGTTACTCTTGATGTTGTCCCACAGGTCTCCGAAGCGCTGTTAATTTTCCTCATTTTTAATATGTTTTCCAGATTGTATTGTCTCTATTTATTCTTGTTTGCTGTTTCTTTTTTCTTCTGGTTTAAACTTTTTATTGAGCCCCTCTAATATATTTGTTATTTCAGTTATTTTACTTGCATCTCCAGAACTTCCATTTTGTTTTTTTTTATATTTTCTATTCTTTTACTGATATTCTCTATTTGGTTATTCATTTTCATCATATTTCATTGTTGTCATATTTTTCTTTAATTCTTTAAACATGGTTTCCTTTACTCCTTCCAATATAGTTATTATAATGGTTACATGAAGTCTTTGTCTGCTAAAGTCAACATCTGGATCCCCTCATAGATCATTTCTACTGATAGCTTTTTTTCTGTGTGTTGGCCATATTTTCAAATTTTGTTCTATTTTTCATGTTACTGTCAATAAATGGACATTTTAGATACCATAATACTCTGAAATCTGATTTTTCATTCCCAGGGGATGTTTTTGTTATTGCTTTAGTTTGTTTAGTGAGTTGACTGGACTATTTCTGTTGAATATTTCTCCCTTGTGTCTTGTAAACACTGATGTCTTCATTCAGGTTTTTTTTTTCTTATTTCCTTTTTTAAATTTTAAGATTATCTTTTTGTTTGTTTGCTTGTTTTAGTCCTGTGTCAGCATAGCTTAATGATGAATCAAAAGTTGGTCAAAAGTTGTGTTTAAACACCTAGAAAGTTTTATTTTTTGCTTATGGCTCTGTGTGTAAATTGCAGAATGTCTTCAAAGTTGAGGCAGTTATCGAATATTCTCCAGCTTTTACTTTCTATCTGTGCAAGATCTCTCATTCCATCTAAGATGAGTAGATAGCTAGGACTCCTCTCTCATCTCTCCTGAACAGGCACATAGCATTTCAGACCACAAAACAAAACAAAACAACAACAACAACAACAATAACCCCCAGGATATTAGCGAGACCCACTGTGTCTGCCTTGTTCCTTGGATTTTTCTACTACATTTATGGCTAATCTGTTGCTTGGCTCAGTCAGTATTGCAGCCTCAGGCAGCTCTGATATTTGCCCTCCCAGATTGGCACTGAGATTGCTATTATTTTTTAAAATGCCTTTGGGCATGTGGCTTTTCTTCACTCTGCTCCAACTCAAGCCAGTTCTCTCTGGTGGCAAAGCTGTTTGTTCTCACACTGTGCCAAATCATAGTAGAACTTCCATGCCATGGAGCTAGAAGGGAGGATGGGAACAGCTTAAAAAGTTGCAGACTCCCATGTCTTTATAGGAATTTAGTAGTTTTTCTTGAATAAATATTTCCAAGTTTATTGTATGTCTTTGGTCAATTTCCAGAGTCCTAGAATGGTTGTTTTTAACTATCTTATTCAGGTTTATCATTGCTTTTTGGGGGAGAAGATTTGCCAAATCTCTTCTCTGACATTTTGTGGAACACTATAAATGTAATCAAGTTCCATGGCTGAATCCCAACACTATCATAAGATACTGTCCAGTACCCCACAGCAATCCATAAACAAATTTTAGTTTCTTCCTTACTCCCTCTAAAATGTCATACAAAACATATAATTTTACTAATATCAAGATTAAAAGACATAGAACATAACTAAAAATATTTCATTCTTTGATCAGCCATAAGGAGAGAGAGGAGAGAGGAGTCCAGGTTTTATTCTATTACTAGTGTTCACATTCCTAACATGTTCACATTTATAATTAGTGCTCACATTTCTAATATGAGGAATTTAGAACCTAGCAGGAATTAAACAGCATAGAATTGCACAGATTTAAATGTCTTTTATTTGACTCTTTCACTTTACAGATAAACAAACTGAGTCCCAGGTAGATTAGCCAGATGAGTAAATTTTAGAGTGCTACGTTGTGGAGACTCACTTATGTGTACATAGCTACTTTTTTTTTTATTTTTATTTTTTCCCTAGAGCGGTGGCAGAAAGAGTTGAAGGAGTTGAAAGGCTGTGTGGCAGACTGATTTTTGCTGTTTGGTAGGATAAAAGTACTGGTAGTAATTTCTTTTACTTTCTTTCTAAGGAAAAGAATATGCTTTGTTGTGACAGCAACGGACTGTTTCTACAGAAAAAGAAAAATCAATTTCTACAGATACCAGCTCTGCATTCTTCTGCTATGTGGTTAGAAATACAAAATTGAAATATAATGATCAGGGGGTTGTATTAGGACTCAATTAGGGATGTATGCTGCAGAAAGGGTGTGATAAACTCACATTGCATTGCTTCTATACTCCTAGTTTGGAAGACAGAAATATGTTTGAATCACTGATTTTAATTCTCAGAGCACACCACCATCCCCTAGCAACTCTCACAGGCTTCTGGGCTGAAAAAAGATATCTGCTTCCAGAAATGGGCTAGGCATGAACAAACAGACCTCTTGGAAAGAGGTGTCAATTTCCTGCGGTTTGACTAAAGTCTCTTAACTTCCCTCATCCCTGGTGGTGGTGACTTGTACTTCATGCCTGCTCATTATATTTGAATACTGTTTGGATTTTGCTGCAGTTGGGTCTTTCTTTGCACTTTCTATGCCAAATACTTAGCATTGGGGTACATATATGCAACATCTGTGATCTTGGATATGGCTGTGTGTCAGGCACTAGAAAAGGAGATTTTCAGCCACAGTAACAATCAGTTTTCAAAGAGAAAATAGAGAGGACTTGGGGAGTGGTATTTCTAGGTTCTTGAATGTCAAGATTTAAAATCATCTGATGTTAGAACTATTCTCAGAGAGCAATGAATGATGTTGACTTGTTATAACACTGACTACAAGCCCTGGAGCCACAAAAGATGATTCTATGAGGAGGAAAAGAGGGAGAGGAGCAGGATAGAGAGAGGGGAGGATAGAAAGAAAAGCAGAAAAGGAAGATAAGAAATAGAACTTGGAGAAGGAGACATTAAGAATGGGAGAATGGGAAAGCGCAGTGGCTCAAGCCTGTAATCCCAGCACTTTGGGAGGCCGAGGAGGGTGGATCACAAGGTTAGGAGATGGAGACCAGCCTGGCTAACATGGTGAAAACTCATCTCTACTAAAAATACAAAAATTAGCCAGGCGTGGTGGCGGATGCCTGTAGTCCCAGCTACTTGGGAGGCTGAGGCAGGAGAATGGCGTGAGCCTGGGAGGCGGAGCTTGCAGTGAGCCGAGATCACACCACTGCACTCCAGCCTGGGCGAAAGAGCGAGATTCCGTCTCAAAAAAAAAAAAAAGAATGGGAAAGGAAGAAATTTGGAGGAAAGAAAAGAACAATGAAAGTAGAGCAAGAAGGAACCTGAGAATGATGACAACAAAGGCCCTATCACACACAACGGGACCTGGGCTCCCCTCTTCTACTTAAGAGGGATCTGTTAATCTCTTTGGGTTTGTGTAATCCCACCTGTTGAATGAATAGGTTGGATTAGGTAACTGCTTAGATTCCTGCTGGTTTTATATTCTGTGAAAATAATACTAACCCTTTATATACTACACTTCACAATGTTTCCACCTGTGTAATCTTGGGTCCACCATTTTCCTCCTCACTCATTCTCAACAGTCATGTAGGCCTTCCTGCTCTTTCTCCAACTTGTGGCATTCACTCCTCACCCATTGACACCCACCTAGACATTCTCTTTTCCTAAACGGTTCTTTCTAGTCTTCATGAGGCACACACTCTTCGTTAGATTTCTGCTGAAATATTGCCTCCTTGGAGAGTCCTTCTCTGACCTTCGTATGTCATAGGAGACTGCACCAGCACTCTTATATTCTTCTCTCTCTATTCTTCCATTCAGTTCTACTTATTTTTTGTGTAGTATAATATAGTATAGTATAAGTGTACGTGTTTACATGTTTATCATCTGTCTCTTCATAAAATGAGGATTTGGCCTTGTTCTCTGATGTGTCCTTAGCACCAAGGGCAGTACCTATTGCATAGTAGACACTTAGAAAATATTCAGAGAATGAACCTCGCATCTGGCTGTGGGAGTAGACCAGGGAGGTTTTAAGACTCCCATTTAATAGACTGGGAAACCACAGTGTAAAATAGGGCATCTGCTTAAAACATCCTGTGATTTGGTGGTGATTTTTGTCTTATTCCCCTGTCACTGTGTCTACTTGCCTTGCATTTGTACTAGACTTCAGCACTGTGCTTCCTCCATCCCAACACACTCTATAACATCCTGCTCTGATTAATAAATTGCAATCAATTGCAGTGCCTAATTATCTCCTTAGGAGGTCTGCAAAGAAGGTAATAGTTGGAGTGTACTTACCACTCAGCATGGGAGGGTAACTATGGCTGGGTAACCCAGAAAAAAATGCTTCAAGGAGAAAAAAATAAGAGAGCAAATGAAAAGTTGTTCTAAGTAAAAGTAACTAAAATGTGCTTGCTACTTCCAAATATCAAGTTTAGTAAAAGTTGGATTGATGTCTGGAGTGCTTAAAGCATGTTTACTAAAGTGTGTTCAGTAGCTCATCCAATTCAAAGATACCCAAGGTGCTTGATAAAAATGCAAGTGCCCAGGACTCCAGCTTGTTGGAATCAGAGTCTCTGAGGGTGTAGTCCAGATATCTGCATCTTTACTAACTTCGTGATGTTTTCTGATGCACATTAGCATTTGGAATAAAACTGATCAAAAGCTTCTTCAGTTTTATGCTGCGTTTTAAAAAGTTCTATGCTTTAAAGTAGGCATGCTTTCCTTTATTTATCAACAGACACTTCCCGAGTGCCTACGATGTGAGACATGCTATGCTGAGGACTTGGACACCGAGATGAATAAGATATGAGCTTTATCGTGTAAAGGACCTCTGTCTTTTCAAATCACTGATTTCAGAGAGAAAAGATGGCACAGTGCAGGGGAGGGATCCCATCCTGTGGCCTGGGCTCTGCATGAGAAGGCTGGGGTCAGGCGGTTTGAAGAGTTGTCATGTGGAATCGACAGAAGCCACCTTCTGGGTGAAGAAGTGGACAGAACTAAGGCCAATGTGTGCCTGTCTCAGGAAAGTTAATTTGGGTCCATGTGGAGAAAAATTTTCCCGAGATCAGAGCTGCCCAGTCAGGGAGCAAGTGGCCCCATCACTGACATGATCCAAGTGGGTATTCAAAGAACCATCTTCTCGAGACTTTGAAAAGGGAGTCCCACAGTCAGTGGAAGGTGGCATTTCTTTGATTCTGGCTTCCTGGTGACTCTGAGATTCACTGGTTCACCAAAAATACTGTAGTAAATGATATTCCAAAATCAGCATTTTGATTTATAGACCTAAGTTTTTTTCCACCTAGACTCTGAAAGGGGCACATGGCAATAAAGACAGGCTTAGCATTCTTAGAGACTAGAAGAAAAAGACAGGTACTAAGATGGATGGCTAACATTTCTTGCATGCTTACTGTGTGCTAGCCCTTATGTGAAGCATTTTCATGCATCACTTTATTTTGTTTTCAGATCAATTCTACAAGGTGAGTACCATTATTATTTTCATTTTACAGAGGGATACAATGAGATTTTAACCCAGAGAATAGAGTACTGTCTTGGAATAAGTTGGTTTTGCAGATTTTGAGATGTTAAGAAAATCTCATGTGATTATTTGACTCTTTCCCTGGCTAGTATCTACTCACCTCTTGAATCTGTCTTCAATGTCATTTCCTGGGGACCAACGTCTCTATTCCCCCTGGATTAAACCAGATCTCCTGATAATCTGCTCTCACAGTGTCCTGTAACTCTCCTTAGCTATTAGTTATTATTCTATTGCTATTAACTATTATAAAGGTAGAAAATAGTTTAAAATCCATTTAACAGAGATTCAATTTATTCTTTTATTATTATTATTATTATTATTATGCTTTAAGTTTTAGGGTATATGTGCACAATGTGCAGGTTTGTTACATATGTATCCATGTGCCATGTTGGTGTGCTGCACCCATTAACTCGTCATTTAGCATTAGGTATATCTCCTAATGCTGTCCCTCCCCCCTCCCCCCACCCCACGACAGTCCCCGGAGTGTGATGTTCCCCTTCCTGTTCAATTTATTCTTTAAAATTATAACTCATATAATCATATCATGGCATCATGATTACTGAAACTTATATGCCCCTGGAGGATTGCTCAGCCTGGAAGAGAAATACAGGGTTTCATTTTTAGTATAGCCTGTATTTGTCACACACAAGTTTCAAGGGTTACTGGCACCAGAGTTAGGGGCTCCAGCTTTCTGTACTGAGTCTTCCTAGAGGACTCTCTACTGACTCTTTTTCCTCCCTCTCCATGCCTCATTCACCATACCATAAGTTGTCAGCTATGCTGAACTACTCATAGTTCTCTCATGAGCCTGCTCTTTCCTCTCTCATTTTCCTGACCCTGTTACCTCCACCTGGCATTTCTGTATCCTGCCTCCCTGCTTGGATCCCTTTCAAGGATCTTTATTTATATTTTTCCTGAGAACTCACCCCCTGCTTCATTTAGCCCACACCATATACTTCACATAGAATTCTATAGTTACACCTGCCACACTTGATTTCACTTAACCTTCCTTCTACATCAGGGATCGGCAAACTTTCTGTAAAGGCTCAGTAAATATTTTTGGTTTTGCGAGCCACACAGTTTTCGTCACAACTATGCAACTCTACTATTGTAACACAAAAGTAGCCATAGATAGTATGTAAACAAATGGGCACGGCTGTGTTCCAGTAGAACTTGATTTAGCAAAATAGGTATTGGGTCAAATTTGGCCCACAGTCCACATTTTTTTTTTTCCTTAACTCTGTTCTAGATTACAGACTCCTTTAAGACATCAAATTTGTTTTATTTATCTATTTCTACCAGATAGAACCTGATACCCAGCACAGGATAGGTGTTTAGAAGATGTTTATTGGGCTGAATACATGATTCCAATCCTAAGATAAACTACGTCATGAGCTGAGACAATTCCCGTCCAACTCTAATATTCTAAAACCACTCTTTACGTTTTGAGCTTCTATTTCATCATCCAGTTACCCTGCGTCACTCACAGAGTTTTGAAAGGGATCAAAGCAACACTGCCCTTGGATGTGGACTTCTATGAAGCAAAGCACACACGTGAGAGACTTTATCTTCTATCATGTGCTGTTGGACCTATAGCCAGTGAGGTCTTCACCAAAACTGAGTGGACCAGGAACATGCAAATGTGAGGTCTGGCTTGGTAAGTGAAACAAAACAAAATAAAACAAAACAAAACAAAACAAAAAAACTCCTTTGTATGTGACAAAGAAATATGCAAGGAACAATTAATCAAAGGGAGGAGGCAAGGGAATCATTTGCACCCAGCAACTGCACTTTCTTGCCATTACTTGACCTCTTCTGGTGCCGAAGTCCCACTGCCTCAAAGCCATCTTATTTGGTTCTCGGGCTGTGGTGGCAGGCTGATTTGTACACCCATGTGCCAGTGCTGATTGATTCTCAGGGGCTGCCTAATGCTGAGGCTTCTCAGACTATGTCCAGTCTCAGCGAGGAGTTTTACATGAGCAAGTATTGCCAAGGGGAACTATGCATTTTAGGGGCAGACATATCATAGACCCAGTTGCCTCGAGGACCTGAGCATGTCCACTGCACTGGGGAGATAAGGAAAATGTGTAAGTCTTTCACGCGTAGGGAAAGGAATACAAGAGAATCCAGAAAGTGAAGTGAGATGATGGTTCACTCTACCCTGAACCATTTCACAATTTTATTTAGATTCAGACCAGGAAAAATGACAGAATCTGTCATCTTTTCTTTCTTCCTTTCCTCTGAAGAGCCTAAATACTATCTAGTATTATTACTATATTTGATTGCTCATAATGTGGATCAATTATGCTCCAGTGGGCTATTCTGGAAATCTTTCTCCATTGAGAAGATTGCCTTTATTAGGAAATTAATTCCAAGTTTTTCCCAATTGATTTATAAACTTGTGAGCAAACTTGTAGGCCAGGTTTACCCTGTTTGGCTTCTGATAGGTTTTTTTGTTTTGTTTTCTTGTTCTTTGTGAACACTCTGACTCCAGCCCATCTGTCTGCCTGTGACTCTGGCCAGCCTTGCTTTAACTGCGGCTCTGAACACTTGCTGCGCCAAAGAATCACCAGCTGAGCTTTTAAGATGGTTTGATGCTTGGAACCCCACTAATGGAGCCTCTAGTTTTCTTGGTATAGGCAGAACGTGGACATGAGTGTTTTTTTAAAGCCCCCAGAGAAGATTCTAATTTTTTTGTTGAAGTTGAACACAGTCGTTAGAACTTAGGCCACTGGAACAGACAGGAATAGTTTTAACTTCCCCAGTTACGGTGTGACCATGGAAAAGTGGTATAACTTATCTGTTCCTTACTTATTTCACCTTGTTTAGTGGGTCTAATAATAGTACCCTCCTCATAGGGTTATCGTTATGAAGAACAAATAAGATGACATGTATAAAGCACTTAGAACAGAGTCTAGCTAGTGTTAAGTGTGCAATAAATATCTCCTATTTGGCTACTGCAGGTTTTGTTTTTGTTGCAGTTGTTGTTCTTTTTGTTGTTATGATGATGATAATGATCATTACTACCAGCCTGATATACAAAATTTACTTCATTTGCTTTCTCCTATACACTTTTGGATATTTCCAGGCACAGCAGCAAGCTAGTTTTCCATTTTTTGCTTTTTTATTTTATACCAGGCTATGTAAATACACAGGAAACAGGGTCTAGAACTAGAGTCAGGAGACCTAGGCTCTAGAACTCAGGTCTGCCATATACTAGTTATGTGATCTCCAGCAGTTACCTAGTTTTCTCAGTTGAAAACAGAAAACTATCACTCCCTCAAGGGGGAAAAGTTTATACTTTTCATACATGCTGTTCCATTAGCCTGGAATGTCTTTCTTCTTGATTCCACTTCTAGTATAAACCTTTAAAAACCAGCTATAATTTGGCTGGGCCCGGTTGCTCATGCCTGTAATCCCAACACTTGGGGAGGCCAAGACCATCCTGGCTAACATGGTGAAACCCCATCTCTACTAAAAATACAAAAAAATTAGCCAGGCGTGGTGGTGGGCACCTGTAGTCCCAGCTACTCGGGAGGCTGAGGGAGGAGAATGGCACGAACCTGGGAGGCGGAGCTTGCAGTGAGCCGAGATCGCACCACTGCACTCCAGCCTGGGCAACAGAGCGAGACTCTGTCTCAAAAACAAACAAACAAACAAAACCAGCCATAATTCTACCTTCATGGTCAAGAATATCTGGATAGCCTCAGTTTACTTTTATGTTTCCATAGCATATTATTAGTACTTCCTTTGGCACCCTTATTTTTATTTTGTCTTGAATTATAACTTGTTTATTTCTCCTCTCTTTTCCCATGAGATCTTTGAAGGTAAGGAGCACCTTTTTTTGTTTTGTTTTTCAATTTGTATCCTGATGTTTTCTGGAATAGAAGCTAGCATATTATGTTAGTAAACTATAGCTGCCTGCCAAACGACCTCAAAATTTCAGAGGCAGACAAAATAAGTATTAATTTCTTGATCATGCTCTGCTGTTCAGCTGGGGAAGCCCTGCTTCAGGCTGCAGGTCTGTGAGTTGGCTGGGCTGCTTTGTATCTCTCATCCTTCTCTGGAACAGGTGGTTAGTTGAGGCATGTTTTTCTCATGACTATGGCAGAAGTATGAGAGAACAAGCTCAATTATGCATGCCCATTTAAATCTGTTGTTCATATTTTGTCTGTTAATAATATACCAATGGGCAAAACAAGTCCCATGGTCAAAGTCAGCACTTATAAGAGGAAATGAAAAGTTACATAGCAGTGATTGTGGATACTGGAAGGGATGAAAAATTGTAATCAATAATTCACTCTAGCACATGTAATAGAATTGAGGAGAAATGCAAAAAAAAAAGAGACAAATAAGCATTTCTGTCTAATAAAACACATTTTCGTGGTAGAAAAACATTTCTCAGAATGTTTATTATGGCATACTAATTCCAGCAGACATGGCTAGGTGTTTTACAATACGAAAGGGGATGATTAGGATTTTATAGTAGAATAAACGTGGGAAATGCCAAGTTACATTTAAATGGTTTTTGTTTTGTTAACTGAGGCAAGTTTAGAACTTTTAATTGGTTAACTTGTGTCATGAATATATGCTGAAAACAATACAGTAGACACACTCACCAAACCTTCATGAGCATGAAACCCTCTTTTTAGGATCCTGAGCAACTCTCCTCTTGTTGGACTAGTGTTCTGTAGGACTTATCTCAGGACATATTGTGTGAAATGATGAAACAGTTTTGTTGGTCTCTCTTAGAAGTGTTACTTCGGGAATTTGAAGAAGGATTAAGTTAGTGAGGGCAGAAAATGAGCCATTGGGAAGCTAAATTAAGAATTTTTGTGTAGGATATAAGATAAAGGCCCACGTTCATTCTTTTGCATACAGATATCACGTTTTCCTAGCACCATTTGTGGAAGAGTATTCTTTCCTCATTGTGTATTTTTGGCATCCTTGTCAAAGATCAGTTTACTGTATAGGCATGGGTTTATTTTTCTGCTTTTTATTACATTGATCTATGCATCTTTTATATGCCAGTACCATACTGTTTTAATTACTATAGCTTTGTAATATACTTTGAAATAAGGATGTGTAATACCTCCAGCTTTGTTCGTTCTTTAAATAGCTTTGGCTATTTATTGTCTTTTGTAATTTCAAATGAATTTTAGAACTGTTTTCTCTATTTCTGTAAAAAATGGCATTGAGATTTTGAAAAGGATTGCATTGAACGTATAGATTGCTTTGGGTAGTATGGACATTTTAACAATAAAGAGTCTTCTAATCCGTAAATACAAGATGTTTTATCATTTATTTTTGTCTCATTTCTTTCATCAATGATTTGTAGTTCTCAATGAACAAATCTTTCACTTTCTTGGTTAAGTTTATTCCTAACTAGTTTTTAATATGCTACTGTAAATGCAATGTCTTCTTAATTTCCTTTTCATATTTTTTGTTAGTATATAGAAATGCAACTGATTTTTATGTCGATTTTGCATCCTGCAGCTTTATTGTATTATTTTTAGTTCTAACAGATGTTTGTGTGTGTGTGTATAGTCTTTAGGATTTTCTACATATAGAATCATATCATCAACAAATAGTTTTAGTCCTTCTTTTCTGATTTAGAAGAATCTCTTTGTGTTTCTTGCCTAATTGCTCTGGGTAGGGCTTCCAGTACTACGTTGAATAGAAGGGATGAGAGTGGGCATCCTTGCCTTGTTTTTAATCTTAGAGGAAAAGCTTTCAGTTTTTCGCCTTGAGTAAAATGGATTAAAAATTGTAATGTAAAATCTGAAACTTTAAAACTGCTAAAAGAAGACATACGGGAAAAGCTTCATGACATTGAGCATGCCAATAATTTCATGAATATGACACCAACAGCATAAGCAACAAAACAAAATTATACAAGTGAGACTATCAAACTAAAAGGTTTTACATAGCAAAGAAAGCAATTGACAGAGTGAAAAGGCAACCTACAGAATGGGAGAAAATATTTGAAAACTATCTGATAAGGAATTAATATCTAAAATATAGAAGTAACTCTCACAACAGCAAGAAAACAAAACAAAACAAAAACTAATTAAAAAGTGAGCAAAGGACTTAAATAGACATTTCTCCAAAAAAGACATACAAATGGCTACAGATACATGAAAAGATGCTCAGTGTCACCTATCACTCAGGAACTGCTAACCAAAATCACAATGAGACATCCCTTCACACCTATTTGAATGGTTATTTTCAAAGAAAGAAAAGATAGTCTTAGTAAAAGTGTGTAGAAAATAGAGTAATTGTACACTGTTGGTGGGAATGTAAAATGTTGCGGTAACTACATAAAAACAGTATGAGGTGCCTCAAAAAAATAAAAAATGGAATTAGCAATGATCCAGCTATCTCACTTCTATCTCCAAAAGAATGAAAATCAGGATCTCAAAGAGATACATAGGTACTACCATGTTAATTGTAGCATTATTCACAATAGCTAATATATGGAAACAAGCTAAATGTCCACTGACAGACGAATAGATAGAAATATTTATACTAAAATAAATAAAATGTTATATATATATATATATATATATATATATATATATACAGTGAAATATTATTAATCCTTAAAAAAGAAGACCCTGCCAAGAGACAATATGGATAAACCTTGAGGACGTTATGCTAAGGAAAAGAAGTCAGTCACAAAAGGACAAATACTGCATGATTTCACTTATATGAGGTATCTAAAAAACTCAGAATCAGAGAGCCAAACTCAGTCAGAATCAGAGAGTAGAATGGTGGTTGTCAAGGATTGAGGGTGGCAGAAAATGGGGAGTTTCTGTTAAACGGGTATACAATTTCAATTAAGCAAGATGAGTAAGTTCTAGGGATCAGCTACACAAGAGTGTGCCTGTAGTTAACAACATGGTATTGTACATTTAGAATTTTTTTAAGTGGGTAGATTAAAAAAATAATAAAATACAACAGTCCCCCTTTACCTGTGGTTTTGCTTTCTGCAGTTTAAGTTAAGCAGAGTTCAGTACAAGACATTTTGAGAGAGAGAGAGAGACCACATTTGCATAACTTTTATTACAGTATACTGTTACAATGGTTCTATTTTGTTATATTTGTTTTTAATTTGTTACCATGCCTAATTTATGAATTAAACTCTATTATATGTATATATGTATAGGAAAAAACAGTATTTATAGGATTTGGTACTATCTGCAGTTTCAGGCATCCATTGGAGGTCTTGAAGCATGTGATGGTTAATACTGGGTGTCAACTTGATGGAATTGAAGGTTGCAATATTGATCCTGGTGTGTGTCTGTGAGGGTGTTGCCAAAAGAGATTAACATTTGAGTCAGTAGGCTGGGGAAGGCAGACCCACCCTTAATTGGATGGGCACCATCTAATCAGCTGCCAGGGAATACAAAGCAGGCAGAAAATGTGAAGCGATGAGATGGGCCTATCCTCCCAGCCTACATCTTTCTCCTGTGCTGGATGCTTCATGCCCTCAAACATCGGACTCCAAGTTCTTCAGTTTTGATAACATCGGACTCCAAGTTCTTCAGTTTTGATACTTGGACTGGCTCTCCTTGCTCCTCAGCTTGCAGATAGACTATTGTGGGACCTTGTGATCGTGTAAGTTAATACTTAATAAACTCCTCTCTCTCTCTCTCCATATACATAATATCCATATATATGGATCCATATATATATACACACACTTAATAAACTCCTCTCTCTGTATATATACACATACATATATATACACATGTATATACATATATACACACACGTGTATATATATACATATATTAGTTCTGTCCCTCTAAGAGAACCCTGACTAACACAGAGCATATCCCTCATGAATAAAGGGGGAATACTGTAAATAAAAAACAGCAAAAGGCAATTATAATAAATGTATTTCTAGCAATGTTAACACAATTGTTTCAAGATAAAAACTCAATTCTGAGATAGAGCATGAAAAGAGTTGAATAAATGGTCCACCTGATGATAGAAAGTACATACAGTGAAGCAAATTTTAAAAAGAATGCCCTTGGGGAGCTCAAATGATAAATTTTAGAAATTGAGAATTCTATGAATGCCTTTCATGCTAGATGTCACTATACTGTCATATCAGAGCCTGGTTGATGGATCAGAGAGTTATGACTTTGAATTAAAATTGCATGAAATTAAATATGATGAGATTGGCCTGTCTGGAGAATCTCCATCCTCTGAGGTGCAGTGCCTCAGGCTGCAAAGCTGAAGATGATTTTCAGGCTCAGAGGGAGTAAATTAGCAGCTCATGCAGCTCTGCAATCAATGTCCATCTTCCCTCTCTGTCCTTTGTCCTCTGCTTTTCAACTTCTTCACTGAACTCTAATCTTGCAAACATGGAGTCAAAACTCACTGGGCTCTGTTGACAAATAGCTGATGCATTGATTAGATGGATGGAACTGATAGAAGGCAGGCTATTGTTGTGAGCGGAATGAAGAGTATAGATAGTACAGGGAGGGAGGGAACTAGGACAAAGACACAAAACCAATCTTGCAGAGTAGTAGAGCTCATTCTGTACCCACAGGGACCAGGTTGCAGGGAAATTTATTTAGATGTGTTTGCAAACCAGGAAGAAATTATCATCTGAGGTGAAAGATAGGAGTGAGATCCACAAAATTTGAAGAGGCACAAAGAGTATTAATCTCTTTTTGACAGTTTCAAAAAGAAATATGTATTTAATATCTTTTATCTCCTCATCACTATTACAAGTTTTTAGATTGAAGTGTTGATGCTCCCTTTCAAGAACTAAAATAATAAAGATACCTTGAGTTGGGTGCTGTGGCTCATGCCTGTAATCCCAGCACTTTGGGAGGCTGAGACGGGTGAATCACTTGAGGTCAGGAGTTCAAGACCAGCCTGGCCAATAGGGTCAAACTCCATCTCTACTAAAAATACAAAAATTAGCTGGGCTTGCTGGCATGTGCCTGTAGTCCCAGCTACTCGGGAGGCTGAGGCAGGAGAATTGCTTGAACCTGGGAAGTGGAGGTTGTGGTGAGCCGAGATTGCACCACTACATTCCAGTCTGGGCATTGCAGAGAGACTCCAACTAAAAAAAAAATAAAGATACCTTATAGTAGAGGTAATCAGCTCATGTGCCAGAGAGTCTAGGTAGATGATGATAATAGGTGGAGCTTAGCAAGGATAAATTAGGGAGGGAGAGGACAGTGATGATTGGATCACAAGACATGTGCCACATTGAAAGCATTGAAAGCTGGGAGCAGGTACTCATCTCTGGGAATTTCATCCTTGCAGGAATGGGGACTTAGAGTTGCCAGATGTTCTGATTTTCAAGAAAGCCTACATCTACATATTTTGCCTGTAAATTATACCCTTTGGGCCAAAGCTATGAGGGTATGGTCCACATGGCACTCAGGAGTCTGTGAATTCTGTTTCACAGGACTACAGTGAGGTGGGATTGGGAATGCTGGAGTCAGCATTAGAGTGGACATATGGATGTGTGACCTGGAGATTACTTACAAACTGACTTGCAATTTCCTTATCAATAAGTTGGGGTTCTATAATACCTACCTATAATAATATAATACCAACGTCATAGATTTAAATGGCGTAATATGGTTGAAGTCACTGTAGCAGGGACAGTTAACTGCCCACCAACATTTTGTTGTCCTTTCTTGATATAGAGCCATTTTTGAGAAGTGACTGTTCAGCTTCAACTACACTTCCTAGCTCTCCCTTACAATAAGCTGTGCCCACGTGAGTGAGTATTTCTCATTATTGGGCTGAGAACAAAGTGACTTATATGTCACTTTTAGACCAATATTTCCCAGAAGCAGGGGTGCCTCTTCATCCTCTCTTTGTCAGTGGAATATATGTGATGATGAGGGTGACCAAACTACAAGACAGAAGGATCCTGGGTGTCAGAATCACCACATGTATGGAAGCTAGCTGCCAACCAGGAACTTCCACTTGCATTGTTAGATAAGTGATAAATTAATGTCTGTTTTGTTTGAGTCATCATACACTTTGAGATGAATTTGATGCTCTCCTGTCCCAACCTAATAACACAACTCTTGACACATGAAAGGTGCTACGTGAGTGTGAGTTCCTTTCTCTAGAATTATGTTCATAATTATACACTGTTATCTTTTCTTCTGTATCTACTGTGTGTGTAGCACTCTCACATACTTATTATGTGTATACCTATGATATGTGCAGAACTATGGTGAGGAATGACACTTTGCCTGCACTGTGTCATTCCTCACCACAGTTCTGCAAGGTAAATATTATCACTTTCATTTTATAATTGCACAATCAGCTACTCTGGGAAGTGAAGTTATGCATCCAAGGTGACCCGGCTGGTAAGTGGTGAAGCTACAATGTGAAATATGTCCGTCTAATTCCACACCTGGGCTCTTTCTAGTAAACCACACTACCTTCCTATCCTGGCCCTAGGGCTAAATGAAGTATAGTGGGAGAAAGATTTCACATGGCCCTGGATACTATGATAGATGCTTTTAGTCTTTATCTCTTTTCAATTAATAGAGCATAGAGAGCTTCAGGAAACTTTTCAATACTTTAGAATGATTTTTGTGACTTCCTACTGAAACTTAAAACTATTTTTGCTTATCTAAATTGGATAAAGGATGTGATTTTCTAAAGAAACTTCACACTGGATTATTCTATGACAATAGTATCAGACTGGATTGCTCAGCTGCGTTTATGATAAGTGAATGAAAAATAATTTTCAAAGTACAAGAGACAGTATGGTCTAATCTCAAGTTTATCTTTATATCCCTAGGGACTACGCAGTCCCTAGCATACAATAGACACCCAAATATGGTTTGGAAGGAAGGAGGGAAGGGTGAACGGGGGGGCCAGAAAGAAGGTAGAAAGGGAAGGTGCGAGGGATGGAGGAAGAGGGGAAAGGAAGGAGGGCATGAGAGTGACAAGAGGAGGGGAGGATCAGAAAGAGAGGAGGGATCAGAAAGAGACTAGGAAAGGAGAGAAGAGGGAACAGAAGGAGAGAGAGAGGGAAGAAGGGGAGAGAGAAAGAGCAAGATGCACCATACTACCAATCTGCAGTCTGTGTTCTATTTTGGACTGAAGTCCCAGTGCTTGCACTAACTGGCAGTACAAACTCTTAATACAAATTTAGACTCTTGTCTGAGCCCCCTCTTTGAAGATGAGGAATCTGAGATTTAGAGGTTAGACACGTTTTGCAAAGTCTTTCAGCTAGTTAATTGTAGAAGCAATATTAGAACCTAGTTCTCCTGAGTCTCAATTACATTACCTTTAAACAATTTTCATCATACCATTAATAATAAATGCAGTTGAGATGAAAGCAAAGAGGCTCTTGTGCAGAGAAGTCAGCATAAGTAAGTATATATGTGTATATATGTCATTTCATTATCCTGAGTCAGTGACTTGTAACAACCAAACTGGCTAAATTTCATAGATAAGTTCAGTCAAGTCTCAACATACATTTATTTTTGGCAAACTTAACTCTAGGAGCTCAGCAGAGATTAAGAGAAGGAAAGAGAACGGGAAGAGTTTAAATAATGCAGGCAATCTCACCAGTCCCTCGACTCAAACATATGGCCTGAGGCAGCCCGACATGGAAGCCTCGATCTGCCATTCCTCCGCTGGTAGTAAGTTCTCTTGTGTTTCCCACGGAGTGAGCATCTCACTGTGCTGAGTGTTTAGTGTTTAAAGATACATATTTTTCATACAACATTGCCCCTGAATGCAAGCCAACTCACCACTTCATCTGGTGCTCAACTGAAGAGAGAGCAATCTGTTCCAAAATTGGAGCAAATGTAGTCTGTGTTGGATATTCTGAGAGTTAGTTTTATGATATCCAATGTAGTGCCTTCTGAGGGGCATTGAAAGGTGATTTTCAACTATGTGTTGGGTTTACTTTGGAAGCTGACTTGAGAAACCAGTCCCCTGTTGAGATATGACATCTTCGAATGGATTTCTGCCATGTAAATTCAATGTACTATTTGCTTGCTTCTCTGACATTAGCATGGCCAAACAGCACACACTTTAATTGCAATTAGTGACTTTGTAACCTTGACTCAAACTGTGTTATTAGAATACACGCCTGGGTGATGAACAATATTTAAAATTCCTGTCATATTGGAGAACAAATAATACCAAAGTGGCAATTTTTTTTTGAATGAAAATAGTTAGGATTCCTCTAATAATGAGGACCAAGGATGAGTAGTCCTTCAAAGACATGAGGTGTTTAGACTTCAAAGACTGGCTGGGTGTGGTGGCTCGTGCCTGTAATCCTAGCACTTTGGAAGGCCGAGGCGAGCTTATCAGCTGAAGTCAAGAGTTCGAGACCAGCCAACATAGTGAAACTCTGTCTTTACTAAAAGTACAAAAAAATTAGCCAGGCATGGTGGTGGGTGCCTGTAATCCTAGCTACTCAGGAGACTGACTCAGGAGAATTGCTTGAACCTGGGAGGCAGAGGTTGCAACGAGCTGAGATCATGCCACTGAGACTCTTCCTCAAAAACAAAACAAACAAAAAAGTTTTATACACACACACACACACACACACACTTCAAAGACTGGTGGACAAAAGGTCGAAGGTCCTGAGTTCAAATCTTAGCTCTGCCATTGATAGCTGTGTAGCACCTGGCATATCAATTACACTATCTGGGATCTGATTTCATTACTTAAAACATGTGTAGGCAGTAACAGTGATTTCAAAAGTTGCTTCCGGATTTTATATTATTTCAGTCTATTAAATATGTTTCCCTTTCTTGTGTGCACAAGGACAAGAGAAAATAGCTCTCTAGAATCTGTTTGCACACCTGCCACTTGGTAGATCAGAAGGCAAGAACCAAATTGGAACTATAATTTGGCTCATTCCCAAATCAGAAGTTTGATGCTGTCTTAACTTTCTCCTATAGGATTCTTTCTTCCTGTTGCAGGTGCAGTTACCCATTAGATTCAGCTTCATTTTCTATACCCAGCATCCAAAGCATAAGAAACCCCAGTGCGTGTTTCACTTTCCTCCCACTGCAGCATTGATTCAATGATTTTGTGATTTGCTGATGGCTCATGGTTCTTCTGGATTTTGGACATCAGGCTAATAATGCTGTATTATTTTGATGCCACCAAAATCCTGTTACCTGGGAAATCCTATGCACTTCTATCTGGTTATTCTAAGAATCTGTGACCAAGAGGAGTTGATATTTCTTCAAAGACTGAGAATTAAAAACACAAAAAACTCTATGATCTTAAGCTTGCCTTTTCTTCTCAGCAACCAAGAGTATCAATGAAGAAATCGGGTTCCAGCCAAAGCAAAATATAGCCCCATAACACCCTATCAGCTTTTGAGTTAAGTGACAAAAGCATCAGCAAGGAAACTACTAAGCTAAGACGACTCAAACACTAGTGAATGGGGAAGAAAAAAAAAGACATCAATAGTTGAAAATATCGCAAAGGAGTACAGAGCTTCCAATTAAAGAAATGTACCGGCTGGGCGCGGTGGCTCTTGCCTGTAATCCTATCATTTTGGAAGGCCGCGGCGGGTGGATTGCCTGAGCTCAGGAGTTTGAGACCAGCCTGGGCAACAAGGTGAAACCCCATCTCTACTAAAATACAAAAAAATTAGCCGTCTGCTGCGGTGTGCTCCTGTAATCCCAGCTACTTGGAGGTTGAGGCAGGAGAATTGCACTGGGGAGGCGAAGTTTGCAGTGAGCCAAGATCATGCCACTGCACTCCAGCCTGGGTGACAGAGCGAGACTCCATCTCAAAAAAAAAAAAAAAAAAAAAAAAAAAGAGAAAGAAAGAAATGTACCCCTTCCTCAGCTTTTGAGGAGTTCTCCAAAGAGGCGAGTGTTCTCTAACTGAAAGAGATTGGATGCTCGTGAAGGGAAAAAGACAGAAAATATAGCTCATTCTAGTGAAATAATAAATTCAAAGTTTACTGAACCTTGTCTGAACCATTAATAGAGTGGCTTCTTCCTCTCAGGGCCAAACACAGATGTGACTTCTCATGTCATAGAGCGATGGTGTTCTTCAGATGTCTTCCTCACTAGCTTGTGAGCCCTTCACTTGCGAGGGCTCAAAGTAGGCACTTAATACATGTTTTCTTTTATTTAACATGCTTTTAGAATGTCTCCACTTTCAGTGTTCTTATCTTGGAGAAGTCCTGCTTAGTTTTCTGGGCCATGCAGGCACAAAAGTAGGAAGGAAGAGAAGTGAAGTTCAAGGCCCACTTTCAGGAGTATATTTATGTATGTAAGAGTAATTTGTAAATGGAAAATCTTATATGGACAAGAGTGGTGATTACCAGGGAGGCTGAGGAAACCTAACAGAATGATACACAGCTAGAATAGAAGCAAAATCTAAGCAATTCCAAGTTAGACAAGAAGCATAATCAGAGTTCTGAGAAAGGGAAGGTGACTGTGGGCTGGAGCCTCGTGTCACATCCAGCTGCCAGAGTCATGTTTAGAAAAGCACACCCTACAGAACACTCTAGCTGAGTTTGTGGTGTGGGAAGTTAAAGAGTGCTCCTACATTTGTGTTTTTCTTTTCCTTTCATTTTAATAGAGCCACAAGCCATGTAGCCTGAAGAGGCCATATCTGCTCTTTGGCCATTGGCATCTGGAGGCGAAAAGGCAGGATCTGTGGAAAAGTCTGTACTCACTTGCTGTACTTAAAAGCCCTGATGCTCCATGATAACTAATTTATCAGAAGGTACCCTCACTGTTCAATTTGTAACAGTATCAAACACGAAGTGCAAGTGATAATCTAGGGACAAAGGGCAGATATGGTGATAAAAGAATAGTAGGTCATAAAGAAATATTTGGTTGATTGGATTAAAAAGAAAGCCAAAGGGCCGGGCGCGGTGGCTCACGCTTGTAATCCCAGCACTTTGGGAGGCCGAGGCGGGCGGATCACGAGGTCAGGAGATTGAGACCATGGTGAAACCCCGTCTCTACTAAAAATACAAAAAAAAATTAGCCGGGCGTGGTGGTGGGCTCCTGTAGTCCCAGCTACTCAGAGAGGCTGAGGCGGGAGAATGGAGTGAACCCGGGAGGCGGAGCTTGCAGTGAGCCGAGATTGCGCCACTGCACTCCAGCCTGGGCGACAGAGAGAGACTCCATCTCAGAAAAAAAAAAAGAAAGCCAAAGAATGTTTCTGAAATACAGAGAGGATGCAGATGGCATGTATTCTTTCAGCCGGTCCACATTTAGCCTTTGAAGAGAAGGCAGTGGGAGATTTTGCTGAAGTTTACTCTGGGACACGCATTTTGCTAAGTCCTTCTCATGGCTTGTCTCACTCAACTCTCATAGCAATGCTATATATTTTGAAGGATTATTGGACTCACCTTTGAAGATGTGAAAATTACTCACAAAGTAGTCACATAAATCTGTCAATAAGTGCTGGAACTAACACAAAAACCTGGACAGTCTGAGTATAGGGCCTACATTTTTGGGCACTGTTCATGGTGATAGCTATCTCTTATTATGCCAGTTATTATGCTGGATGCTTTAAAACTAACATCTCTTTCCAAAAACTAAAACTAAGGGAAGTTGCATGACTTGCCTAATACCACATAGCTATTAAGTAGTTGAGAAATAAAAAAATTGTTGACTTCAAAGTCACATTTTTTTTTTTTTACCTAGGAAATGAGGGAATACAGAACAAAAAACAAATCTTGACTCTTTTCTTGTAGAACCTTATAGTCTTGAAGAATACAAAAAATAAGAGACAGAAATAGCAAAAATGAAATTAAAATCCTGGATCAAGTTATGACATTTAACAGTTGACTGCTATGGGCCAGGAGGAATGAGAGAGAGTGACAAGGATGGGTGGCCTGAAAGCTCTTAGGGGAATGGGGTTAGTTCTCAAATTTGCAGAAAGACTTGTCAGTTTCTCCTTTTAATCATCTTCCCATCTATCTGTTTCCCCTCCCTAGATCTTGAAATAAACCTCTTGTCTATTTTCAGCTGAATGGTGCCATGGAGACAGGCCTGGTGTCCAGGAAGTAGAGATTCAAGCAATCTGTCCTGGAGTGCCTCATGACTCCTGTTCCAGGGCCAGGGGCAGAGCCTAGCATGTGTGTGGTAGGAGGTGGCTGTGCTGCTCTGTGGGCTGCAGAGGAAGGTCTCAGAGAGGTGTATTAGAAACTGGAAATGAAGGTTGCCAATTATTGACATTTCACCTGGGAAAGCTGTGGCAACAAACATTTGCAGAGAAATAAAGCCAGTGAAGTTGTGTATAGAAAGTGGGCCAAGGAGATGCTCATAAGAAAAAAGGCAAAAGCATGTCTATTATGTACTTTCACACATTTCTGAGTGTCATAGAGAAAACGCTAATAGCTGCTTTGTATGGAGTGTATGCTATGTACAAGATGCTATGCATTCCTGATCTCTATTTACAGTGGTTCTTTTCTAACAGGGGGTCAAAATGAAGGGTTGAAAGAGGTTAAAGGAATATCACACATCTTTGAGTCCAGGTTGGTTTGGATCTAAAGCCTGTGCTTTTTAACTTAATACTCTACTATTCTGCAAGAGCTCAGAAAGCCTATGTGAAGGATAAGCCACAATTTCAGACCTTTCTGTCATATCTAGGAGCAGGTTTGTGTTGTGGTTTCTGTATTTGTGTGTGGGAAACTAGCAAGAAGAGGAGGTTATGTACATTGAGACTGGGTCTCCTGGCAAGCACAGTGGTGGAAGTGTTTGCTTCTTCTGAGGTAGCCTCCATGAAATTTCTATTCCCTACTTCTGTCATTTTTAATCTGAGTGGTGGGCAACATCTTCCATAGAGCATTCACAGAATAGCCAATGGCGTGGCTGGCCATGTCTCTTAAGTGCACTTGTTCCTGGTTAAATGGCAGCCCAGTATGTTTCCCAGAAATTATGTATGCTTATAATAAATCATTTTCTGTTTGAACAAGCCTGAGTGGATTCTGTGGTCTGTAAAAGTCCCTGTAATTTATATTACTTCATTTGACAAACAGGAAAACTGAGGCTTAGGGATGATGTGACTTGCCTACATATTCCTTCCCTCTGCCATATTCTTTTTGCATAAGTAGCCAGATTTGCTTATAAAGGTCTTCTATGGGTAGGGTTTATCTGTAAGAAATGTGAGCTTAGCCTGTTTACCTGGCTTTTACCCTCAGTGATGATTACATGGCATTATTTCAGGTAATATATGGAATTTTTTTTTTAACCTAACTTTAAAAGAACAAGATTTCCTAAAAATGCCCTTCACAAGAGGCAATCTCTGATGCAGTCAAATGAAGGCCATGTGGATATGTGTTGGTTTTACCTACTGGGCAGCCTTTCTCCCATTTCTGGTAAGCGTCTCCTGTTTTTCCTTGAGGGAACTCTTATTCTGCAGGCCACGTGATTCTGATGGGGCTGAATCATAAAGGCCCCCTGACAGGGGCCAGCATGTGACTGAGAGTGGCCAATCAGTGTGCTAGTGTGGTCTGGGGGAGGGCACATGTCAGGTCAACTAGAGTCCATTTCGGATGTTTAGTTTGACGTTTGAGAGTGGGAGAGCTGCATTATACATTCGACTGCAGCATGGAAGCTTGAAATGTCAAGAGGTCATCTTGCCACCAAATGGGACAAACTTTCCTGAGAATAAAATTTAAAAAGAATGAAAGAGTTGATAACTGAGAGAGAGAACCAGATGAAGAAAAACAACTGGAGAAGGACAGAGAGATGGGCAGAAAGAGAGTGATAGACAGAAAAAGGCAGAAAGAGACAAAAGGAAGACAGAACCACAAGCAGAGAAAAAGGAGAAACCCTTAGCACATATGCATACAGATTACACAGAAACAGACACATAGAAAGACAGGGGCATGACACTCAATGACACATATAGACACACACATACACACACGCACACACAAAGATATACATGGAGAGAGACTCCATTGAGTCAGAGGGACTCAATGCCACCACTCTTAATGGCATCGTTGGAATTCCTAGAACCATCTGAGCCCAAAACTATATCTGTTCATTGAATTTCCTGGCTCTAAGAGCTAACAAACTTCTCTTTTCCTTAAGCCCATTTTGGTTGGAGTCCTGAAGTGTATAGACCATGAATCTGGTGTTTCTCACTCCAGTTGGTCACTCAGCCAACTCTGTGACCTCAATTTATCTCAGATCCCTTAGTTTTCTCACCTTTAAAAACGCAGCAATGACAAATGCTTTACCTGCCTCCAATGTTGTGAGAGTTGATGTGATAAGACTATAAAATGGTTTTGAAAGTAAAAAACAAAAAAGCTGCATAGATATATGGACATAATTATTAATCATCTATCCTGAAAAATTGCCATGGTAGGAATTTGGTGGTGGTGGTGGCAGTGATGGTGGTTTGTTTTAAATGCTGCAGTTTTCACAGTGGATAAGACAGTAAAACAGCTAATCCACACAGGCGATGCTTTTTGAGGTAACAGAATCAGCTATTAGAAGATGTCAAACACTTGGGGAGCTGATGCATCTAAAGGGAAGGAATTGCTTTGAACAGAGATGATTGCTACTTTTAAGGACACTTTGAGGAAATGGCCCAGAAAATTAGCATGATCACCTGCTGCAAAGTGGTTCTTACTTCTTCATTTGCTTTCAGATGAAAAGAAAAAGGGGGAAGGACACGTTACCCCGATTTTTATTTTTACTGATTTTGCAGAGTTAAATGTTTGGTTAAAAAGAAGAAAAATATTTCTCTGACTTTATCCTTATGCCTCTCTCACAGAAGATGTTTTGTTTGTTATGTGTTGGTTTTGTCATTGGGTTCCTTTAGCCACAATATAGCTATAACCTCCCCCTGTGGTGAAGAATTAATAGATACATGGCAGTTATGATCAATAGGTTGCATCCTAAAACCACACTGAAATATTCTGGAAGAAACCACCTCAAACGTATTAATTGAAAGAGCATATCTAATACATATTGAGTGCAGTACAATGACATAGATGTTTCATGTCATTTTTGTCCTTTAGTACTCACATGGGGGATAGGTATGGAACCACATCTTACAGATGGATGCACCGAGGTACAGAACATTTGGATGAGAGGCTCCCAAATCTGTTTGCCCATCAGCATCATCTGGGGTGCTTATTTTAAAGACAGCTTCTTGGCTTAAGAAGAGATTCTGAGATGAACAGAAATCCTGTTTCAGGAGCTTTGAGGGAGGGCCTATGAGAGTTAAATCAGCTTCCCAGGTGATTTTCATATGTGACCAGGTTTGGCTAACATCGTGTTAAATGACATGGCTAAGACTTTACAGCTGGTTGATGGGACCAGTACCTAATTTAGGTCTGAGTCCAAATTTCACTTTCTTTTTGTTTAATCATTTTTATTGATAATCTTTCCAGGTAGCTTAAAACAAACCCCTACAGGCATCCTTTGTATTGCTGTCTATACTGGAAACATTCCGTCATGAGATATGAAATCATAATCCCTATTGAGTCTACACTTGTGGCCAAATGGGAAGGAATAATATTTTCCCTCTGATAATGGTCTTGTCTACATTACACCTAACAGGGAAAATTAGATGCTCACTGTCCCATGCCAGGCTTGGTAAGTGACATTGGACAGGTCATCTGCTTGCTGGATAAATTAAGAGAATAAAACACATTCACTAGAGTGTGGAAGGTCAGTTCTCCTTAATAAAGGGTTTGTGGCTATGTGAAATTGGAAAAGAAATGATGTATTCTGAAGCTATTTTCATTCCATTAACTTAAGTCAAAAAGAATAAAGGCAAATGCAGTTTTAAAGATTAGCTTCCAAATCTGATGTGCGCTGAAGGAGAATAACTGACTTTTTCTACTGTCTCCACTGTTCTTTCCTCCTCAGCTTAGAAACTTGGAACGAAGATTCACAAATGCTGGGAGGATACACGTACTTTGTATGTTTGTCTACCACAGGACATACATTTCCTGAGTTCAGGGTCTGCAAATTACTCGTCCTTAGGGTAGGAATCACTTCTGCTTCCTTCTGTGAGGCCAGGAAGGCCCTCCACCATCTGTCTCTGCTAGGACAATGAATATGGGACCCTGATGCCTTCTGACATTTAATTGGGGGCTGGTGGTAAGCTTACTTTAATTCAGTGCAATCGGTTTTCTTCAGTTGGTCTGTGTTATGGCTTGGGACATTCTCTTCCAGCAATTTTTGGCTTTCTCGGAGTATCAAGATAACTAAGAAAAGACAAAGTAATTTCAACTAGAGAAAGCAAAGTGATATCTCCAGCCCTTCTCAAAAGAGTATACATTGTTACTGGTATACATAGACTACAGAGTCACTTCCAGAGTGTTTATGTTTTTGAGAGTGATACATATGTGTGTTATATACACATACATAATCTTTCTAGTATTCACAGTAAATAGCACTTTGGAATTATTCTAACTATTCTCAGATATTCTGAAATAAAGATTGGCATTTTGCTTTTAAAGAGCCCAGGTTGTTCATTTTCTTAATACAAGAAGTAAATCTGGGTCCCCATTGTAGCCATAAAGAGTTAAAGGTGAAAGAGTAGGAGTGATTAACAGGAATGTCCTCAAAATGCACAGATTGAATTTTGAACCAAATGCATGCAAGTATCAAATTTTCTGTGGTAGATGGGTCCTGGGTGGGCTGGGGGAGTGCAGCATTATAAAGTTTGCTGTTTATTCAGATAAATTGTTTCACTCTGTTTTAGTAGTATGCCTCCATTATGTTAACACATACTAATAGTCTTTGTCACAGAGACAAAACTGTGCTTTTAAGCTAGCCAGTGTACTCACCTTCTGGGGAGTACACTCTCCATAAAAATGAGCATTCCAATGGTTATTGCCATGAAAACTCTCTCTTAACTCCCTTGAATTCCCCTGCCTTCACATTTTGCATTTTGTCCCAGCCTTCATGAGAGTATTCTTCCATTTCTGGCCACCTGAATTGGGCAGACTCTGTTTTGTCAGGCAGCTCCCCTCTCCTATACACCATGCACTTAAAATCTGTTTTTTTTCCATAGTGGGTTATTCTGGAAAACGACCTTGTTCACTCCAACCCCAGCCTCTGGGATGCTTCCACCTGTATCAGAAGACTTAGTTGGCATCCCTTTGTCCTTGCTCAGTTCCACATGATAAGCATCATTTAGCTCCCTTTTCTATTAGTTCACCAGATAACTGGATCTCATCCATTTAATTTGCACTGTGGCAGATGTCTGTTAGAAGTGAATTTAAAATAAAAGGTAGCAGCATTACGTCTCTGATGTCAAGATCTAAAATCACCAAACCCATGACTGTCTGTCTAGCACAGCCCCTGCTAACTCTGTTCTTATCTCCACCCTCAGAGAGAGAGAGAGACTCAGAAATTAATTCAGGAAAATATTCACTCAATCATTTCCAGGCTCTCGTTCCAATTTCTTTGTATTTTACACATCTGCTGAACTGACCTAGAACAAATGTGACCCACTAACATGTTGTTTGTCTAGATTGGTGACTGGCCTAAGTGTTCTCTTCAGCATCACCCTGTTTCTTCTTGGCCTTCCAACTTGAGAAGAAGAGTTCCTGTAGACTTCTGGACTCTAACTTCACAGACCGAAAGAATTAAACATTATCAAAAGAGAGAGACCCACCTTTAGTTCAATTTACAATGTCTTTAATCTTCTCCATTTCTTCCATTTTGTTCTTAAAGCTTATAGGAACATCTCCTCTTCCTTGAAGGAGAAGTGAGGTGTGATGTGTGTGTGTGTGTGTGTGTGTGTGTGTTTGTGTGTGTGTGTTGGGGGGGTCTCCCTTGAGGTTAGAATGTGCTGCCAACAATAGCCCCAGGGGATAACTGATGAAAAGAGAGCTGGATAGTGAAGGTGTGGGGAAATCAGCCATTCTCAAGTGTGGGAGGCTAAAGGACAAATTGGTAAAGCCAGGCCTTAGGATAATCTGTTCATATTTATCAATCAACTTAAAATATACATTTTCTTCTTTAAGAAACAATAAGAAATGTACAAAAGGATTTGTGCACAATGATCTGAATCTCAGCATCCTTTATTCCAATAAAAAATCTCAGGTATTTCTTAGGTGTGTAATGATATATCCAGACAAGATTCTGTTCTTCAGGAACAGAATTTTTAATGATGAGGAAATGATTATGCTAAGTGAAAAGGATAGATATAAAATTATGCAGATATAATACCACTTCTACCAAAAGTGAAATGTTGAAAAAGGTAGCACAGAGATGTTAATTGGGTTTTGGGTGATTTTTTTCCTTTTTCTTTATATTTTCTGTATTTGAAACACACACACACACACACACACACACACACACACACACACACCCCTCCCATACAATAACCACTAGGGCAAAAGGAAAAATAAAGCATCAGGTTGATTAGACTTAACAAGGCAAACCTTCAGTTTCAGGGTCCCTGCAAACAGTGGAAGTCAACCCTGACATACTAAAACAAAAAGATTTATTGGAAAAATACTTGGGGCTTCTAGAATGGTGAGAAGCCTGAGGATAAGGCAGGAGAAAGATAAGTAGGCCACATTGAACATTTGTGGGGCCAGGATAAGAGTACAACGGGTGGCTCATATACTATATGTTTAAATATTTATGAGTTATAAATCAAACTAATAAGCTATTAAATAAAAAATGTTCTATCCTTTACCCTTGCCAAATATGTCTTCATAACAACAAAAAACATATGCAAAGCAACAGTTACTTCCAAATAACTGTGACTAGCATGCACATTTGCCCTGGGGCCATGCAGACAGCAAAGGAATAAAGAGAGAGGAAAAAGAAGAATTCTCTCTGGCTCGCTGGATCCTTTCTCAGTCTCTTGATGGCTCAGGAAATCCATAAAAAGAAGCTCCCCATTTTTCTCTCTCGGAGGTATTCTGAGAGGCTCTTCATTCTTATGTTCAGCTGCTCACCCACTAATCATCCCTTTTCCTCCCATTCTGGGCACTTATTTCACAAGCCGCAACTTTATCATTCATAGTCCAAATTATGCAACCTCTGTTCACAGAGTGCCCTGACCCCCACCTCAGCCCCTGCTGGCATTACGCTTTCATACTTTGCAAAGGAACCTCTACCCTCCACTTTTCTCACCACTCATGGGCCCCAGGAAGGGCCTAGACAGAGCAAATATGGACACCCCCAGACCAAGTTTTAGCCACACTCTCCTGCCTGCTTGCAATGAGCCACCCTTTGGCCAACCCTAGGTCCTAGGAGTTTGCACACCTAGGGCAGGGTGGTCTACCGTCAGGATCATAAATATGGTGACCCAGTGAATGTAGGCTGGGACCAGTTGGGCAGATAATTCTAGGGCCCTCAGTATCCAGAATAGGATGAAGGGCCTCAGAGTAAGCACATCTCCTTGGACCTGTTAGAAAAAGAAATGAAGTCCTGGAGGACCAAGAATAGCCAGAAAAGCCTATTCAGGAAAGGTCTGCCATTGTTGCTACTGCCTCTGCTGCTGATAGTAGTTCAAGATTCAAGATTCAAGGTCTAGGGAGAAGCACTCTGACCGGCCATGCTTGGGTCTCCTGACTGCCCCCTAGAGGACCAGACAGCAGTTAGAAGCAATATCATGCTACTGTAGTTGAGACGGAGAGGGGAAACTGGAAATTCTTATGCCAACACAAGACGCAATGGAAGAAGAATTCTCCAAATGCATATGAGAATGTTAGGAGGGAGAAGGGACGCTAGGGAATCACCTGGAAGGAAGCAAGGCCATTTATCTGTAAAATAACTTACCTGTGCAAGACAGAGATATAGGCACTGCCTTTCTCTGAGAAGACTAATTCAGTAACAGTATACAGGAGTAAACTAGAGATGGGAAGATGAGTTAAGAACTCTCTCTACCTTGGTGTGAACATTAGTGGCCACCTCTGAGACAAGTAGTCATTTAAGATAACGTCCTCAGATTGCGCTGGGTGTGTTGAACTCCAGGTAATTCCTTCCATGCTCTGTGGGTTACAGAGTGACTGCTCCTGCCCACCTGGGTGGAGGGTATGTGATGCTGAGTGAGGCAGGTAGCTCTCTGCTTGCCCCCACCATGAAATACATTTGAAGATGCAGAGGCAGACATACAGTCTTGTGTCTGGAAGAATGGCCCCTGGGTTGAGGTAACCACATTGAGCCCACTATGTCTCAGAGCACTCCTTCTGTGAGAGATTAAATGACTCCCTCATGCAATATTTATGTCACATGCACACAGAATGCAAAGGGACCTAGTAATGCACATAAAAAGTAAAAGAATTTATGATCTCAAAATATAAATGTGAATAAATGCAGAAAGCGGGCTGGGGGAAGAACCCCTTGTTTCATACCTCGACTTGTGAGTTTAACGCCTAGATCACGGTGAAGTGCTTTTGAAAATCGTAAAGATAATCTCTGGGATTTGGGATTACAAATTGTCTCCCACATGACCCATTATTTCAGAAGCTCTAATTCAAGTGTATAAATGCCTGTGTTTCTAGGCTGAATGATTCATGGCACTGGCTATATATTTTCTCTTTCGAAGGTTAAAGCAATGGTGATGTCTTGTACCTTACTAATTTCCTCTGTTCTCTTATTTTATCTTTGTCTTTCCATGCAAGGCTTCTCTCTCTCCTCTGCCCTCCAGCTGTGCTCTTGCTTTAAAGTAGCCATCTCTCAGATGTTGCCGTTTCTGTCAGTGGGGTAATCATGGTTCTTTTTGTTCAGAATTAATACCTGGATGACATCATCTACCTGCCCTCTTTCCTCATATCTAGTCTTTCATAATTTCTGTCTTCCCTGTCAATGTTGCCTGCATGGCATCTCACATATGCCTACCATCCCTTCATTCATTCCCATGGTCACCATCCAGTTTCTATGCTTTCCCACCTTACATCTATATTATGTCCAGTGTCTCTTTTAAAATTTTTTCTCCTTTCATTCACTCTTATATACAGTTATAAGATTAGCATATTGTTGCATAAAAAATGATAAAGTGGGGGCCAGGTGCAGTGACTCACGCCTGTAATCCCAGCACTTTGGGAGGCTGAGGCGGGTGGATCGCGAGGTCAGGAGGTCGAGACCATCTTGGCTAACACGGTGAAACCTGTCTCTACTAAAAAATACAAAAAATTAGCTGGGCGTGGTGGTGGGTTCCTGTAGTCCCAGCTACTTGGGAGGTTGAGGCAGGAGAATGGCATGAACCTGGGAGGCAGAGCTTGCAGTGAGCCGAGATCGCGCCACTGCACTCCAGCCTGGGTGACAGAGAGAGACTCCATCTGAAAAAAAAAGAAAAAAACAAAAGCAAAAACAAAACAAAGCAAAACAAAACAAATGATAAAGGGGATATCACCACTGATCCCACAGAAATACAAACTATCACCAGAGAATACCGTAAACACCTCTACACAAATAAACTAGAAAATCTAGAAGAAATGGATAAATTCCTGGGCACATACACTCTCCCAGTACAAAAGCAGGAAGAAGTTGAATCCCTGAAGAGACAAATAATAAGTGCTGAAATTGAGGCAGTAATTAATAACCTACCAACCAAAAAAAGCCCAGGACCAGATGGATTCATAGGTGAATTCTACCAGAAATACAAAGAGTAGCTGGTACTATTCCTTCTGAAACTATTCAAAACCATAGAAAAAGACGGACTCCTTTCTAACTCATCTTATGAGGCCAGTATCATCCTGATAACAAAACCTGGCAGAGACACAACAAAAAAAGAAAATTTCAGGCCAATATCCCTGATGAACATCAATGCGAAAATCCTCAAGAAAATACTGGCAAACCGAATCCAGCAGCACATCAAAAAGCTTATCCTCCACGATCAAGTCAGCTTCATCCCTGGGATGCAAAGCTGGTTCAACATACACAAATCAATAAACGTAATCCATCACATAAACACAACTAATGACAAAAGCCACATGATTATCTCAATAGACGCAGGAAAGGCCTGTGATAAAATTCAACACCGCGTCATGCTAAAAACACTCAATAAACTAGGTATTGATGGAATATATCTCAAAATAATAAGAGCTATTTATGACAAACCCACAGCCAATATCATATTGAATGGGCAAAAGCTGGAAGCATTCCCTTTGAAAACCACCACAAGATAAGGATGCCCTCTGTCACCACTTCTATTCAACATAGTATTGGAAGTTCTGGCCAGGGAAATCAGGCAAGAGAAAGAAATACGGGGTATTCAGATAGGAAGAGAGGAAGTAAAATTACGTCCATTTGCAGATGACATGATTGTCTATTTAGAAAACCCCATTGTCTCAGGCCCAAATCTCCTTAAGCTGATAAGCAACTTCAGCAAAGTCTCAAGATACAAAATCAATGTGCAAAAATCACAAGCATTCCTATACACCAGTAACAGACAAACAGAGAGCCAAATCATGAGTGAACTCCCATTCACAATTGCTACAAAGAATAAAATACCTAGAGTATAACTTACAAGGGATGTGAAGGACCTATTCAAGGAGAACTACAAAACATTGGTCAAGGAAATAAGAGAGGACACAAACAAATGGAAAAACATTCCATGCTCATGGATAGGAAGAATCAATAACGTGAAAATGGCCCTACTGCCTAAAGTAATTTATAGATTCAACGCTATTCCCATCAAGGTACCACTGACTTTCTTCACAGAATTAGAAAAAACTACTTTAAATTTCATAAGAAACCAAAACAGATCCTGTATAGCCAAGATAATCCTAAGCAAAAAGAACAAAGCTGGAGGCATCATGCTACCTGACTTCAAAGCATACTAAAAGGCTACAGTAACCAAAACAGCATGGTACTGGTACCAAAACAGCATGGTACTGGTACCAAAACAGATATATAGACCAATGGAACAGAACACAGGCCTCAGAAGTAACAACACACATCTACAACCATCTGATCTTTGACAAACCTGACAAAAACAAGCAATGGGGAAAGGATTCCCTATTTAATAAATGGTGTTGGGAAAACTGGCAGAAATATGCAGAAAACTGAAACTGGACCCCTTCCTTACACCTTATACAAAAATTAACTCAAGATGGATTAAAGACTTAAACATAAGACCTAAAACCATAAAAACTCTAGAAGAAAACCTAGGCAATACCATTCAGGAAGTAGGCATGGGCGAAGACTTCATGACTAAAACACCAAAAGGAATGGCAACAAAGCTAAAATTGACAAGTGGGATCTAATTAAAGAGCTTCTGCACAGCAAAAGAAGCTATCATTAGAGTGAACAGGAAACCTACAGAATGGGAGAAAATTTTTGCAATCTATCCATCTGACAAAGGGCTAATATCCAGAATCTACAAGAAACTTAAACAAATTTATAAGAAAAAAAAAACCATCAAAAAATGGGTGAAGGATATAAACAGACACTTCTCAAAAAAAGACATTTATTCAGCCAAAAAACATATGAAAAAAAGCTCATCATCATTGGTCATTAAAGAAATACAAATGAAAACCACAATGAGATACCATCTCATGCCAGTTAGAATGGAGATCATAAAAAAGTCAGGAAGCAACAGATAGTGGAGAGGATGTGGAGAAATAGGAATGCTTTTACACTGTTGGTGGGAGTGTAAATTAGTTCAACCATTGTGGAAGACAGTGTGGCGATTCCTCAAGGATCTAGAACCAGAAATACCATTTGACCCAGCCATCCCATTAGTGGGTATATACCCAAAGGATTAGAAATCATTCTACTATAAAGACACATGTGCACGTATGTTTATTGTAGCACTATTTACAATAGCAAAAACTTGGGACCAACGCAAATGTCCATCAATGATAGACTGGATAAAGAAAATGTGGCTCATATATACCATAGAATACTATGCAGCCACAAAAAAGAATGAGTTCATGCCCTTTTCAGGGTCATGAATAAGTCTGGAAACCATCATCCTCAGCAAACTAACACAGGAACAGAAAACCAAACACCTCATGTTCTCACTTATAAGTGTGAGTTGAACAATGAGAACTCATGGACACAGGGAGGAGATCATCACACACCGGGGGCCTGTCAGCGGGTAGGGGGCAAGGAGAGGGATAGCATTAGGAGAAATACCTAATGTAGATGATGGGTTGATGGGTGCAGTAAACCATTATGGCACAGGTATACCTATGTAACAAATCTGTATGTTCTGCACATTTATCCCAGAACTTAAGGTATCATGATAATAAAGAAACAAGCTATCTGTGAAAATGCTTTGGGAAAGACTCTTTGAAGAATTTATGAAGAGACATTTCTGAAACCATTGAAGCCTGTAGTAAAAAAAAAATTACTGTATTGTTGCTAAACACTATTTTAAAACTTATGAAATTTCCCAGTATGAAATATAAATTTCAAATTCCCTAACTTAGCATTAAAGGCTCACTCCATTGGTACCTACATTTTCTCTACCTCACCTCCCTCATCTCTGTACTGGTCCACAAAGAATTCTTGACCAGCTCAAGAGCATTCTCACCTGTGGCAATCTCTGCTTCTTGTATTCCAACTGCCTGGAATTCCTTCTCTTTGCCTCCACTCTTGCCAAACACTGTTTATCTTATAAAGCTCATCAGAAATCTTACCTTGACTTTGGAACCTTTTCTGACTGCCTAATATATAATATTGTCCTCTCCTTTAATAAATTCTCTACCATTCTCTAATGTAATGCTGACTGTAACGTTATTTTTCTATTGGTAGAGATGTTCTGTTCCTTCAGTTAGGTTGTATATTCCTGAGTTTATAACCATTCTCTTAGGAGTTGAAGCTCTGACAATTAATGAAAATAATAATGGCAACATTTACTGGGCTCTAACTATATGCTGGAAACTGTGTTAAGAATTTTATATGTGCGATCTCACTTGAGTCTTTGTCACGACTGAATGAAGTAGGCATTGCTATTATTTCTTCTTTGCAGATAAGGAAATTGAAGCTAAGAGAAAGTAACTTACCTGGGGTCACAAAACTAGAAAGTTGTAAAACCAGCACTTGAACCTTTGTCTACCTAGCAACAGATTCTAAACTCCTAAACTTGTTCTTATAAGCTCAATTTTTCACTCAGTGCACTTCATCCAAAGGGTTGTTGAGTGCCAACTAAATGCAAAGCATTGTACTAGTAACCGATTCATTGATTCATTGATATGATAACTAAAAATTAACAAAGGCAGCTCAAACTAGCTTACCTGAAATGGGCTACTTCCTGTGGAGGCATAGAACATTCTAAGGGAACCCAAGTACAGCCAGCCATCATGAAGGCCCATGTGATGGGTTAAGGATGGCTACACATTTCTTTCAACTCTTTTCATTGAGAGGGCAAGCCTAGCTCCCCTTCCCTTGCATCTGAACTGAACTTAGTGAGTTGCTTCATTAGTCATGTGGCAGAAGAGAATGCAGTGCATTTCCAGTCCTGAACTTCCAGGACTGGCACCTTCCATTTTCTCTCTTTTAGAATTCTTTCAAGGTGAATTCTGAACAACTTTGAAAGAAGCCTGGCTACTCCAAGACTGTCATAATGCAGAGGCCACACGTAGATGGTCAGGCTGACATTCTCGTTTGAATCTTCCTGCCAACTCCACCAAGGCACCAGACATGAGAGTGAAGCCATCTTGGGTGCTCCAGACCAGCCAGTCCACAAACTAAGTACCACTGAGTAATCTCAGCCAATAACACATGAAGCAAGAGAACCACCAAACCAAGCTCTGCCCTAATTCCTAATCCACAAAATCATGACATATAATAAAATGTTTGTTGTTTAAGACACTAATTTTTAAGACAATATGCTGCACAGCAAATTGGCAATCAGAACTTCCTAGAATCAAGGACTGTTAACCAGAGACTATTCTGTTTGGCTTTATGAGCCTATAGAGTCTTCCACTGCCTTTCTTTTTACAGGCCTCTGTCATTTTCTTTCCCCCCGAGGGCTAACTTCCTCTATTTTTCTGTGCTTATAGCAAGGATTGGTCATAGCACAGCTCCCTGGTTTATATATCCTTTTAGATCAAGAGATGATAAAAAGAGAATAGTATCTCTTGTTTCAATGCTAAATTTCAGTGAGAGGTATTTTGTATTGGTCTCAGCTTGAGACAGTTTTCAACCTCTGCTTAATAAGCATTAGCCAAGGAGAAAGGGTCATATAATATTAATATGGCTTCCAGCAGCCACAGCTGTGTATGTGTAGGAAGAGGGAATGAAGAAGGTCTCGAAAAAGTACTCAGCTACACTTCACATAAGGGACTGCTCTCCTTGTTTCCCCATCCTCAAATGACTCTGCCTCTAGACTGTGGAGTGTATCAGCTTCCTAGAGTGTCTCATATGCTTATTAGCACAGTATTGATCCCTTGAGTGGCCTCCATTAGTCAGTGTCTTCCAGGAGTTCTTTGAAAAGCACAGGAAATTGGTAACCAAGCACGGTCGGCATCTTTCCTCTCCTTCCCTTGGTTAAACATTCTCCTCACAAGACTTTTAGATTGGGGACCATTTTGATGTATTATAAATACTCATTTACTTTATGTATTTCTTTAAACAAACTCCTCTATTTAAAACATGTATGGGTTTATTTAAAAAGTAATGATCACTACTACAGATGGAAGATCAATGTTATCTGCCATAAATAAAGGGAAACTATAAAAATAAGCACAGTGAAAACAAATTCATACCATTTATTGCTGGACTTTATTGCCTGCTGAAGGCTGGGAAGCTGAGATATATTTCCTTATTAGATAAGATTAACAAATATTATAAAGGAGTTAAAGACCTACTATCACCAAACTCTGAGACTCTCTCATTCAGGTGATCAGAAGGAATTGAAGAGAATACAAGAGAGAATACGTGTGTCACTATGCTATTTTATACCACAGGTTCATTGATTGAAGATAATCATGTGTGCACCTAGCATGAAATATCTGTGTCAGCCAGGTGCGGTGGCTCATGCCTGTAATCCCAGCACTTTGGGAGGCCGAGGCGGGTAGATCACGACATCAGGAGATTGAGACCATCCTGACTAACATGGTGAAACCCCATCTCTACTAAAAATACAAAAATTAGCCAGGTGTGGTGGTGGGTGCCTATAGTCCCAGCCACTCAGGAGGCTGAGGCAGGAGAATAGCTTGAACCAAGGAGGCAGAGGTTTCAGTGAGCCAAGATCACACCACTGCATCCAGCCTGGAGACAGAGTGAGACTCTGTCTCAAAAAAGAAAAAAAAATACCCTGTATCACTATGTTATTTCATACCACAAGTTTATTGATCAAAAATAATCATGTGTGCACCTAACATGCACATCCTACATTTTAGGAAACGTTTGCTGTTCCAGAGAGAGCCTCTTCTTGAGTTAGAATGTCTGGGTTTGAATTCCTGCTCTACCCATTTGCCAGGCTATGTGATCTTGGGAAAATTACTTTTTCTGTCTGAAGCATGGTGTTCTAAAATGAGAACTAATAACAGAATAAACAGAATCTATCTCAGAGGGTTTTCGTTAAGATTAAATGAGATAGCCCATATAAACCACTTAGGGGAGAATCAGTTTTTAGCTCAATAGGTATTACTTTTAATACACACTATCCATCATGGCATGCTATACCATAGCCACTGGGTGTGAGGAAAAGAGAACAAGATGCTTCATTCATTCTGAAACACTTCACTGTCAATTTCAAACATTTGTACCTGTATATAAGGATATATGCACCTTTATAGAAATGTCAATGGTATTATATGCCAAAAATTTTCAATTCTAGTTATTCAACAGAATTATCCAAAGAGCTGTGAGAAGAAACGCTGATTTTCTAGTTTCTCTTAGATATCATGAGCAAAAAAATTCCTCGTATGAGACCCAAACATGCAGTCTTTCAAAATATTTCCTGGGTGATTTTGATATCCGGCTGCATTTATTGGTTTCTTAGGGATACCACAACAAATTACAACAATCGGGGGGCTTAAATCAAATTTACTCTGTCACAGCTCCAGAGGCTAGAAGTTCAAAATCAAGGTGTCGGCAGCATGGTGCTCTCTCTGAAGGCTCTAGGGGAGGACCCTTTCTTGCATCTTCCCAGCTTCTGATGGTTGTCAGCAGTGCTTGGTTTCTTGGCTTGTGAATACAGAGCTCCAATCTTTTCCCTGTGCTGTTCTCCCTGTGTGTCCGTGTACAAATTTCCCTCTTCCAAGGACACCAGTTTCTGGATTAGGGTCCATAATCTAGTATGAGCTCATCTTGACTTTACTACCTCTATAAAGATCCTGTTTCCAAATGAGGTCACATTCACCAATATTGAGAATTAGGACTTCCACATACCGTTTTGGGGGACACAATTCAATCCATAACACCAGAGATGGTTAAGAACCACTACTTTAGACTATTTTCTGTCTAATAAGAATAGCAATGATAGTTATCACCACCAGCATAATCATTTATTAAGCACTTACAAAAATCACCTGCTGACTTTATATGATGATAAAGGTATTATTTTCCCCCATCCTCATGTTATAAGTGAGAAAGCTGAGATATGAGTTTCACAACTTGCTAGTTAAAAATAAAGCCAAGATGGAGCTCAGGACTTTAGATTTTATTATTTTTTTAGAGAGACCCACAAAGACGATGGAACTTTCAGATGTCCATGTTATACCTTGGTAAGCTATCTCTGGGCTGATAAAGACAAGACTGGAATCCTATAGCTAGAGAGAATACTCCTCCAATATTTCAGCAGATGAGGAAATGAGGTGGAACCTGACTGGAAGACTGGTTTCCCCGATTTCTGCCAGTAAGTCACTTCTTCCCTAGGGCCAGAGGCATATCCGGACAGCAGGTGTTAGTGGATCCGTATTTCAGTTTCAACAAAAGCAGTTCTTTTTTTTTTTTTTTAAGTTCTGGGATACATGTGCCATGAATAGACATATGGTACACATGTGTCATGGTGATTTGCTGCACCTATCAACCCTTCCTCTAGGTTTTAAGCCTCACATGCATTAGATATTTGTTCTAATGCTCTCCCTCCCCTTTCCCCCTACCCTGACAGGCCCCAGAGAGTGATGTTCCCCTCCTTGTGTCCACATGTTCTTATTGTTCACCTCCCACTTATGAGTGAGAACACGTGGTGTTGGTTTTCTGTTCCTGTGTTAGTTTGCTGAGAATGATGGTTTCCAGCTTCATCCATGTCCCTGCAAAGGACATGAATTCATTCTTTTTTACGGCTGCATAGTATTCCATGGTGTATATGTGCCACATATTCTTTATCCAGTCTATCATTCATGGGCATTTGGGTTGGTTCCAAGTCTTTGCTACAATCACTTGTAGATGGTGCTCTGGCTGTGACTGCAGAACAGAGTAATAATAACATGTACCCAAAAGTTTAATGATAAAATCCACATGACTTGGCCATGTTCAGAACAGTTATTCTAGCCTGGCAGGGTACATCTGGAATGAACTATTTGGCTAGGGAATACATCAGTTGCTCTGAGCATTTCAGGCACATTAGACTTCCCACAGAGATGGTAAGGATTTCCCACTTCTGATAATGGTGACAGAGACATTACAACAAGGAGAGGGCATACGGGAAACTCTTAATAAATAGACATAATTAGCAGTAGTTCATTAGGCCCAGCTGTTGATGCCTAGTCTCTCGCTCCCCAAGCTCCAAGATGGTCCATTCTCACTCCCAGACAGTCACCCAATTTAGGTTGACTACACAGAAATTTCTAATCACACTTTTGAGAACTGACTGCTCAAATCAAAGCATGAAGTGCTCAGGAATAATACACCTCCATCTTCAGTGCCACCCATTCTCTGTACTATTCCCCTAATTTCTTGGGAAAACACAACTTTTTTCACCGTGAATTTGCAGCCCAGATGACAATCTCTGGGAAAGCATAAAGCCTTGCATTAGTTTATCTGCCAATATCTCATCAACAATGGGCTTATGGTACCTGAAATAGATCTTAAGCTGGGCAAATCAAGACAACTGAAGAATTTTCTACTCTAGTCTTCTTACTCCCTTTATCCTCAAAGGGTATTACGTTAGCAGGAATCAAAGAGGGTCTCCTGCTGTTGGCAAAACTCTGGAAGGTAGAAAGAAAAGAAATGGCAAGCCCAAGACCAATCTCCCTGCTCAGAGGAGAATAAAAAGGGTCTAATTTCTAGTAGGGATATTACAATATTCTTACCAAATGTTTGAGTTAGTGAAGAGCAAGGGCCACACCTTATTTAGCTTGTGTCTTTTAACACTAGTGTATAGTAGACACTCAATATTGAAACTTTATTTGCAGAGTATCTCTCTTGGGAGATTATAATTGGGCTTGTGATTCAAGCCAATTAATTGGTCTCTGGGAAGTATTGGTTAGAGCTGTGGAACTGCCTAAAATACACATTTACTTAGCCTCACTGGATGCTGAAGATTCTTTAACTCTCAGAGCCTTTCCAGTTTCTTTTTATGATTCTCCTAATGAAGCATCTGTTTGTAGTAAACTCAGAAACATTTTACAATGCATTAACATATATTAGCTCATGTTTTATTTTTTTAAATAGCACATTATTTATAACTGTGCTATAAAATAGCAACATTTAAATGTACATATTAGTATTTTTTCTAATTTGACAAATAAATTGAAAATAATTTCTAAACACTTCTTAATTCCTTGTAAACCAAGTTCATTAAATTTTTTTGATCTTTTGCCTTTTTCTGTTTTCTTTTCCGTTGTATGCTTAACCTTTCCAGCTTGTTTTTCTCCTAGTCCAGTGGGAAAGTGACGGGGTAGGTGGAAGAAATTATAAGCACAAAACATTCTTTTGTGCACAACTAAAGTGTTTCCTTGCCAGGTTCTTTGGTAGTGACTATCTCTGACACTAAGAATTTATGTCAGCTTTGCTATCAACTTGACTGAGTTGTGAAAGTGTTGACACTTTTTATTTCTCTTTCGGTCTATTAAATATATTGTTTTGAGTCTCTGTTCCCTAATCCATAATGGTCCATGGATGGGCAGCATCAGCGTCACCTGGGAGCTTGTTAGAAACTTAGAATGCCAGGCCCTACTCAAGACCTATTGGATAAGAGTCTACACTTTAACAAGATTGAAAGTGATTTGTATGAGCATTCAGGTTTAGAAAGCACTATTCTAATCCACTGGTTCTCAAGTGTGACTGCACTCTGGAATCATCTGAGGTATTTTCAAAAAGATCAATATTAGGTTTCACTGTCAGAATTCTGATTAAGTTGGTATGGACATTGAGACTTTTGTTTTTTAATTATCCAGATGATTTTTTTTTTTTTTTTTTTTTTTTTGGGGGTTGGCTTTTTACTCTTGCCCGGGGGCAGTGGCATGATCTCGCCTCACTGCAAGCTCCGCCTCCCAGGTTCATGCCATTCTCCTGCCTCAGCCTCCCAAGTAGCTGGGACTACAGGCGCCCACTACCACGCCCGGCTAATTTTTTTGTATTTTCAGTAGAGACGTGGTTTCACCGTGTTAGCTAGGATGGTCTCGATATCCTGACTTCATGATCTGCCTGCCTTGGCCTCCCAAAGTGCTGGGATTACAGGTGTGAGCCACCACGCCCGGCCTCCCCAGGTGGTTTTTATGTGAAGCAAAGTTTGAGAATTACCACTGTCACACACGTTACATTTACAGATATACATGGATAGATCTCTATGATGTGCCTATGTTCTTTTATCAGCAAAACTGTGATATCAGCATGTAGATGATTAATATACTCATTTTACAAATGGACACAATAAAATTTAGAGAGGACAAGTTACACAGAAGAGGTAATTATGATCAAGTTTACCCTACAACGTTGCTCTTATTTTTTATTTTTATTTATTTTATTTTATTATTATTTTTATTTTTGAGATGGAGTTTTGCTCTTGTTGCCAGGGCTGGAGTGCAGTGGTGCAATCTCAGCTCACTGCAACCTCTGCCTTCCTAGTTCAAGCGATTCTCCTGCCGCAGCCTCCCGAGTAGCTGGGATTACAAGCGCCTGCCATCACGCCTGGCTAATTTTTGTATTTTTAGTAGAGATGGGGTTTCGCCATGTTGGCCAGGCTGGACTCGAACTCCTGACCTCAGGCGATCCACCCACCTCAGCCTCCCAAAGTGTTGGGATTACAGGCATGAGCCACCGCGCCCGGCCAGCGTTGCTCTTCTGCTGATGTTTTTTCTATATTGCCACATTGCCTCTTTCATTAGTAAGGCATAAATTACCATATTCGAAACTTAGACTGTATCTGTTGCATGTATGCTTTTTAAAACCCTATCACCCAAGCATGCTTTGTTTAAACAACTTGATTTTTTTCATATAGGTTATTCTAGAAGTCTTGTTAAATTAGAATAAAAGGAATATCAACATAATCTCATTATTACTTATTCACTTTATATATTCATTCTTTTAAAAAATAAAGATCATCTGGGGAGCTGGCAGAGTTCCTGACCTAGGTAGTGATTACATGAATGTCTGCTTGATAGTAAACCATTGAGCTGTATATTTTGTTTTGTGCATATTTCTGAATATTTTACATTTTGTAATTAAAAATCAAGCAGCGTGTGTGTGTGTGTGTATTTAATGCTTGTATGAAAAAATATAGAAAAGAAAGTTCTAACAGTAGTTTCTTTCCTCTGAGGAGAAAGACTATGGGGTGGTAGGGAAGCTAGGGCTTATTCTTTTTTCTTATGTTTTTCATAAATAAATAACAATTTTACAAATTTTTAAAGAAAAAAGGTCAAGTTGATTGAAGCACCTTGGTCAAAAGCCACTAGAAACACCAGGCAAAAATGTTATTTGTTTAGCTTTCTGCCGCAGGGGAGAACAACTTTTACAGCAACCATGGGAACATCTTATTAAAAGGGTAGAAGGCTAGTACAGGCTTCTCATAGGATTTCTATTTGAACTGGTTAATTTACAGATGAGATTAAGGAAGCAGGGGCTCCTTCTCAGTTGGAGGCTCTTCAAAAAACAGGAGTAGTTTAGTGATGGGGTATCTTAATGCATTTTATCTAGAAGGCAGGAAAATCACAGAGGCCTAGAGTTATCACTGGTAAAGAAGCAACAAATCACTGATGTTAGCCAAAGGAGGCAGAGTGCAGTTATTGGTGGCTGCAGAGTGTGGCCTTGCCTCTGCCTTGCTCCAAACATGGTCATAATGCCCTATCTTGTCTTAGCCTTATTCATATTCTGTGAAATCTCACAGTCTGGCTACAAAAAGCCTATTTTTTTTTTCACATTTTCAAAGCATTCCTTTGAATGCTTTTTTTTTTTTGAGACGGAGTTTCACTCGTTACCCAGGCTGGAGTGCAATGGCACGATCTTGGCTCACCGCAACCTCTGCCTACTGGGTTCAAATGATTCTCCTGCCTCAGCCTCCTGTGTAGCTGGGATTACAAGCATGTGCCACCATGCCCGGCTAATTTTAGTAGAGATGGTGTTTCTCCATGTTGGTCAGGCTGGTTTTGGTCTCCCGACCTCAGGTGATCTGCCCACCTTGGCCTCCCAAAGTGCTGGGATTATAGGCGTGAGCCACTGCGCCCAGCCTTGAATGCTTTTAAGTTCCAAGAACTGCAAGGAAGTTTGAGAATTTGAAAATAAAAAAAAAAGAGAAGGAATATAAATGTCTGTATCTTGGTTATTACTGGTCCCTGAAAGTGAGCAAGATAGGGATTCCATTTGGAAGTGAACTCTAAAATATTACGCTGTAGAATAACGAAACATCATTTATAACCCAATTGCTTTTAAAATAGGGTGAAGTTTTATAGCTGAGAGTTTTTTTTTCTATTGATTAATTTTAAATCCTAGTTTAAGTAAGATGTTAAGGATAAAATAATAGAAATAGAGTACATAACTATTAAAAGACTAAAAGGTAAAAATAGAGCTAGAAAACAAATATCTCAGTCAATCAAACAAAAACACAGTAGATAGAATAAAAAAGAGTGAAAAAGTCTAAAATGTAGAAAGTACAAAATAAGAGGGTAGAAATCAGTTCAAATATGTTAGCAATCACAATTAAAATGGATTATGCTTGCCAATTTTAAGACAGAGTCAGATAAGAATTTTTTATATTAAATTCTATGATGTGTAAAGAACACACATTTAAAACATAAAACCATGGGCAGTTTGAAAGAAAAATGATGGAAGCAGGCATATCAGGCTAGAACTAAACAAAAGAAAACTGAGTTATGAGACAAATTGTATTGTAAGATAGAGCTTGATTAGTAATATAAAAATTATTAGATGCTGATGGTAAGTTCAATTTAACAAAAAAGATATAATAATTATAAAACTGTATATATCTCATAAAATATCTCATATACACATACATAATCTATATATGTGTATGGGGGTGTGTATATGATAGAAATACATATACACATTCATCGATCCACCATTGTAGTGGAAGTTTTCAATATATCTTTTTAAATTTTAAGTCATATAAAAAATTAGTATGATTCAGAAATTTGAATATACACAATGGTTTCATCTTTATACAGATCAAAAAAGAGGAAAAATAACTATGGTAATAGATGTCAGAATATTAGTTACTTTGGGGAGCAGCTAGTGACTGGGAAGGAACATGGGGGAGTTCTGCGGTCCTGATTCTGTGCTGTACATAGATCTGGGTAGTGCTTACATGGGGTAACACTTTTGCTACCACCACCACCACTACTACTAGTACTAGTTTCATTTTGTAAAAGTTCAGCATGCTGCAAATTTATGGTTTGTACATTTTATGTGTATACTTCAATAGCAAAGCAAGCAAAACTATATAAAATATTGTAAATGAATTCATATGTGCTGAAACTCTTTTTTTTTTTTTTTCTCAAACGAGCAAGGTAAAAGTAAAACCAGAATTTGAAACAGAAGTTGTCTCTGCAGATCAGTACAGAGGTTGGAATATGAGCTGGGAAAGGTGAAGGTACATCATTAGAACTGTTGATGTTCTAGTCCAGGTCGACAACTTTTTTTTTTCTGTGACAAGCCAGATAGTAAATATTTTTGTTTTGCAGGCTACAAGGTCTCTGTTGTAACACCTCATCTGTGCCATTGTCACATGAAAGCAGCCACTGACAATAAATAAATGAATGGGTATGACTGCCTTTCAATGAAACTTTGTTTACAAAAACAGACAACGGACTGGATGTTGCTCATGGGTCACAGTTTGCTGATTCTTGTTCTAATTCTGCACAGACAGTTCACAGTTTTCTCTGCATTTTTAAGCTTTATAACGTATATCAACATTACTTATATGGTTTTGCACATTTCAGTAAATATTCACTCACCAAATTCATCTGGGCTGGTATGTGGAGTTCCAATGTGACAATACTTTTAAGATGCATTTGATATTTTATATTTCAATTGTGTATTATATAATGATATTATATAGTTCTGTGGTATACATTGTGCAGATACGTTAGTGTCACTGCTTTTTTTTAAACAAATTATGTAACCTCCTTCATGTAAAAAAAGGTGATAAAGATTTCTTCATGTAAAAAAGGTGATAAAGGTTTCTTCATGTAAAAAAGGTGATAAAAGTATGTCAATTTTTCATAAATGTTTGTGAAGAATAAGTGAAATAATGCAGATAAAGTGCATAGCACTGTATGTAGTTCATAGTAAGCTGCTACTGTGACTACTATGATTATGGCTTTTGCTACCTCTTGTGCTGCTGCTGCTACTGCTACCCCTACTGTACCACTACCATTAACCTCTTGTGCCTCAGTGTCAATTGGTGTAAAATGAGAAAGATGGAAAAGATAAACCCTAAGGCTATTTCTAGCTCTGCATCACAAATAGTAGGAAATGAGTTAGACTGATACATGTTTGCCCATTTGAGGTAGCTTGATTTAATGAATAAACAAGAACAATTGTTAATCATCCCTTGTATGTAATTGAGTTCTTCTAATGTTCTTGCGCATACAACACATGCACAGCATCATTCATTGACACTAGATACCAAGGAAGTGTTTGCTGAACAATGTGTAACAGCAGGCTCACCATCAAAATGCTCACAAATCCCGAATGAGTTATGACATTACTGTAGAGAAAGATACTTAAAAGAAGTCAGGAGAGAAAAAAAAATAGGGCATAGGGATAAATGAGGCCATTCAACCAAGAATTTATTGTGGCTAAAAACTACAGCAGTTTAATATACTGGCCCTGAATTCTGGTAGACTGGGAGTCCATTCTGATTCTACTACTTCCTAGCTAGGTTACTGATGGGGTTGCTTCAAGCTAAAGCCTCAGTTTTCTCATCTTTCAAATGGAAGTTATGATAAAATTACATGTTGATGTCCAAATACATATCAATTACTTGGCTTCACGCATCTATGTAGCAAATGTTCAACAAAGGGCCCTTTCTATCACTAAATGCCTAAGACTGAGTGCTCCTTTGAAACATGGAGTTTTAAAGTCTGGACAAGCTTTAAAATTTGCAATGCTTTGAAAGAGTCCCCTTTTCCTCACAAGAGATTGAGAATGAAAGAAACTGCCAATCATTTGCACTTGCTTGGTGCCAGAAATTGGTCTAGGGATTTTGTGTACATTATTTCATGTAATCCTTTTAAAACCCCACTTAAGTGAACATTGGTATCTCTCTTCCTTTTTTAAAGAAAATACGTTGATGTTGGGAGAGAATGGATAACTCATTCTGGGTCATACAGCTAGGAATTTAAACAAGGTCTCTCTGACTCCAAACCCAGTACTGTCTTCAGCTCACTAATTTGTCTCTTTTTCAACAAATTCCTTTGTTTAGCTGCAGTGTTTCAGTGGTTCACATTACACGTACATGATTTCACCTTGTATTAGTCCATTCTTGCATTGCTATAAAGAACTACCCAAGACTGGTAATTTATAAAGAAAAGAGATTTAATTAGCTCACAGTTTGGCAGGCTGTATATACAAGAAGCATGGCTGTGGAGGCCTCGGGAAAAATGGAATTATGGTGGAAGGCAAAGAAGCTGGCCCATTTTACATGGCTGGTGCAGGAGAAAGAGAGCAAAGGTGGAGGTGCTACACACTTTTAAACAACCAGATCTTGTGAGAACTCACTCACTATCATGAGAACAGTGAGGGGGAAGTCCACCACCATGATCCAATCACCTCCCACCAGGCCCCTCCTCCAACCCTGGGGATTACAATTCGATATGAGATTTGGGTGGGAACACAAATCCAAATCCTATATCAAACCTATATAATTTGGGATTGGCTTCTGATCTACTAGACTTTTCTTGTACCAGGGCCCTATGGTCACCACATTCCTTTCTTGGCTTAGAAGTTAGCTTTGGAGAGCAAGAAATCTGCCAACTTTTACTTCCTTTGTATGTGCAGACATCTCCTGGAGGAAATAGTTGCTCATGTATCTCCTAAGGATAGATTTCTTACAGAGGACTACAGAAAAATTCTGCACATGTGTTCTTCAAATTCTAGCCCCCTTCTCTCAAAGATCATTACACTCATGTTTTTATATAAAACTTTATAGAAACATTTTTTGATACTTCCCAAGAGCTATAATTACCTATTCCCAACTGAATAATTCAGTCAAATAACTTTACACTTAAGGATAATTTTTGTATTAGGAAAAACTGAGAAACATTGGAAGGTATTTTGTCAAGTGTAGGACCTCGAGATTCTGGTATAAGAGTCCTAATCTGGGAAAGGCAGAGGCAGTATAGAACTCCTTGCCCCCAGCAAATGTCCTGTCTTCCCATGACTTACTTGGCCTCAGTATGTTTATTACTCAAGCTTAACAAATTTGAGAGGAAATTACAGCATTCCTTAGGTTGTGAATGCTGTGATGACATCCACTTATTGCATTCCTAAGTTGTCACTTTGACTCTAGACTGACACATCCCAACTATCCCACTTTCAACCAAGCTATAGACTGAATGCTTGTGTCCCTCTAAAATTCATATGTTGAAACCTACTGTGATGATTTAGGGAGGCAGAATCTTTGGGAGGTCATTAGATCATGAAGATAGAGCCCTAATAATTGGAATTTGGCAGTGCACTCATATAAGGGGCTACAGTATTAGGATTCTCCAGAGAAGATAGATACATAGATAGATAATAGATAGATGATAGATAGATAAATACTAGATACATAGATACTAGAAATATATGATATATGAGAGGATATTCATTAGGGGACTTGGCTCGCAAAATTACTGAGAAGTCTCACAGCAGGCTGCAAGCTGGAGACCCCAGGATGCCAGTAGCATGGCTTTATACAAGTCAGAAGGCCTCAGAACCAGGGAACCTATGATATTCACCTCAACTGGGGTGAATTTTCAGTTTGACACTGAAGGTCTAAGAACTTGAAGGGGTTGTTGGGGTAAATCTTGGAGTCCCAAGTCCGGAGTTCTGGTGTGTAAGAATAGGAGGAGGAGAGTGTCCTAACTTCAAGTTTTCTCTCATTTTCTGTTATGTTCAGGCCCCCAGCCGAGTAGATGGTGTCTCCTCATGTTAAGGGAGGATCTTTTCCACTCAGTCCACTGACTCACACACCAATATCCACTGGAAGCATCCCCACAGACCAGAAATAATGCTTTACCAGTTCGCTAGGTATTCCTTAATCCAGTCCAGCTGACACCTAAAATTAACCATCATAAGTTTACTTCATGTCACCTTGGCACCCACATGTATCTCCTTAAACCTTTCATAATCTCCAAATAAAGTACATAACAAGACAGTAGTTTTGCCTAACATAATTCTGCATAAAACTGAAAACACACTAATCTCTTCCCCAGAAGAGGAGGTAAAGTCCTTGGGTGACATTTACTCTTCTCCTGTGTGTTAGGTCATTTTGTGTTGCTATAAAGGAATACCTGAGGCTGGGTAATATATATAAAAAAAAAGGTTTAATTGGCTCATAGTTCTGCAGGCCATATAGGAAGCATGGCACTGACATTGGCACTGACTGAGGCCTCAGGAAGCTTTCAATCGTGGCGAAAGGCAAAGGGGGAGCAGGCATGTCATGTGGGAGAGTGAGAGCAAGAGAGGAGATTCCAGCATCTTTCAAACAACCGGGTATCACGTGAACTCATAGAGTGAGAACTCACTCATTACTACTCATTACCATGAGGATGGCACCAAGCATTTAATGAGGGATCCACCCCCATGATCCAAACACCTCCCACCCGGCCCCATCTCCAACATTGGGGATTACAGTTCAACATGAGATTTGGAGGGGATGGACATACAAACTATATCATTCTGATATCCCATAGATTAAATACTATGGTGTAAAGTTAATAATACTTAAATACTGATATAAAGTTAATATATCTTATTTTACATGATAAAGAAATAAGAGAGGAATGAAAATGAAGATATTGGCTTAATATATGTATACATACCCAAAAACATTCTTTAAAAAATAGGGAGGAAATTCTCATGACAATTAGTGACCTGTTTCTGTAACTGGTTAGATGGTCATAGCTTGTGTTAATAACTAGCTGCTTCTTCTACCCATTCTGTATTCCCTTTGCCTTCAGCAAGCAACTCAGCTGGTCATCGTTATGTCTATTGGGGTAGCTCAAACTTTCATTCCTGAAGGGTCTGGGACATTTGTAGTCCTGCTGGGATTGGGTTGTTGTATTTTCAATTGACCTAATCACAGGGCATGGTGCTACTAAGTGACACTCTAATGGGTCACTTGTATTCCAGAAGATATACTTTTCTTCACCTCCATTGTGGAGTAGTAGTCCAATTTCCCCTTGGTGGTCTGAATCAATCACCCCGGCCAACACTGTAACATCTGTCTTAGCCTGCTAACTCAGAGACATGAAGAGACAAAAGTGGCTGGGAAGCAGTCTTAACTTCCAGTTCAATGTAGTCATTATTGTGTTTCTTGATGGAAGCATTCCTCTCATAACTAAGACATCTAGGCTAGCAGAGCATTAAGTCAGAGGAACAAGAAGCAAAAATTTTGCTAGTGGGCCACTAGGGGTGATGGTGACTGGTGCCACTCCTATTTCCACCCCTTGATTCCTGGACCCATGAATTCTGGCTGTAAGGGAAACAATACTATATACAGATGCTAATTCAGAGCATATATAGCCTTCTGGAGGACCTTGTCCAAGCCCTACAAAGTATTGTCACCTAACTGGCTCTGTAACTGTGACTTAGAAAGGTGATTCCATTATATCAAGCCAGCTGATTCAGGATGATGGGGAATTTAGTAAGACCAGCAAACTTCATGAGCGTGAGAATGCTGCTGTACTTCTTTGGCTGTGAAGTGAGTTCCTTGGTTAAAAGTAATGCTGCATGGAATAACATGATGGTAGATAAGGCATTCTGTAACTCCATGGATGCTGGTTTTGTCAGAGCATTTTGTGCATGCAAGGCAAGTCTATATTCACGTAAGTGTTTGTTCCAGAAAAAACAAAACACTGCCTCTTCCATGATGGAAGTGGTTTAATCTAATCAAACTGCTATTAAGTACCCTAGAGAATGCTTCCCTATCAGGGGCTCGGGGTTGGTCTCTGCTGCTGGTAGACTGAGCACCCAGCAGTGGCCATAGCCAGGTCAGCCTTGGTGAGTTGAAGTCTACATTCCTGAGCCCATTGTGAACCTCCATTCCTGCCACTATGGCCACTTTGTTTATGAGTACATTGGACAATGATGAGGTGGCTGGGGAGAGAGGCTGACTGATATCCAGAGAATGGGTCATTCTTTCCATTTGATTGTTAAAGTCCTCTTCTCCTGAGGTCACCTTTTGGTAAGCATTCACATGGGACACAGATATTTTTTCCCACTCAGGGAGTTCTATCCAGATGTCTCTTCCTCATATTTCTTAGTCAGAAATTTTCCAATCATATTCCTTTCAAGTCCCTGAGCATCTGACCAAATCATTGGATACAGCTCATGAATTAACATATAGTTGCACATCTGCCCACTTCTCCCTCCAAGCACAACTGGGTGCAGGGCCCAAAGTCTCTATGCATTGAGAAGATTATCCTTCACCACCATCCTTCAGGGATGTCCCAGAAAGGAGCTATAGTTCTGCAACTGTCCATTTTTGGGTGGTGTTTGACTATCATGCCTGACCATCTGTAAACCACGCCCTAGTTTTCTCTGCCTCTGTCAACTGATGCAAGCTGGGAGAGAGAAGGTAGGTTAGCAGAAGTAGAAACCAAGAGCACTTATGCCACTTATTCGTGTAGCTTTTTTGTGCCTTCAGGGCCTGCTCTTGCCTGATCACATAAATACCACTTCTATTTGATGACATAGTGTTGCAACACATACCCAAGTGGGTGAGACAACACTAAGTTTAATGACAGGCAGCTCACAGGAGTTCAAGACCACCCTGGGCAACATGAAACCCCATCTCTACTAAAACACAAAAAATATCCGGGTGTGGTGGCATGCACCTATAGTCCCAGCTGCTTGGGAGGCTGAGGCACGAGAATTGCTTGAGCCCAGGAGGTGGAGGTCGCAGTGAGCCAAGATCATGCCACTGCACTGAAGCCTGGGTAACAGAGTGAGACTCCATATCAAATAAAAAAAAATGATAGATAGCTCAGATCGCATAGTAACTCTGTGGCCCATGGGCAAGCATTCAGTTTCTACTGAGGTCCAGTAGCAGGCCAAGAGCTATCTCAAAAGGAGAGTAGTAAACTAACTTTGCAGATGATGACAGGCCTTGCCTCCAATTCATAAGAGCCTTCCCTGCAATTCACCAATAGGAGACTGCAAAAGCCTTCAAAGAGCATTCCTATCTTCACCCTAAGTACCATTAGATCTGTTGGATTCTGTGGTTCAAGTGGCAGGGCTGCCCAGAACAGTTACAGAGCTTTCTCCTGGTCTGGGTCCTACTCAAAACTAGCAGTCTTTCAAGTCACTCAGTAGATGGATCACAGTAACGTGCCCAAATGAGGAATATGTTGCCTCTAAATTCCCAATAGGCCCACCAGACATTGTGCTTCTTTCTTGATTGTAGGAGGGCCAGATGCAGCAACTTATCCTTCACTTTAGGAAGGATGTCTGATTCACATGTCCCACACCACTGGACCTCTGGAAATTTCACCAGGGTATAAAGCTCCTGAATTGGAGCTGAATTTATTTCCCACCCTCTGACATGCAAACATCTTAACAATAAGTCCAGAGTAGTTTCTACTTCATGCTCACTAGTTTCAATTAGCACCATTGTAATGGACTCCTGTAATATCTTGTGGAAGAAGATGATTAAGAGCCCTGTAAGCTAAATTGTGGCTTAGAGCTAGAGAGTTTGATATACTACTGAAGTAGGACAGTAAAGGTGTATTGCTGGCCTTGCCCACTGAAAGCAAACCGCTTTTGGTGGAACTTAAGGACAGGTATGAAGGAAAAGGAATTTATCACAACAGCTGGTACCAGGAGATGTGTGAATTTGCTCAAGCAATAAAATCACATCTGGTACAGCAGCTGCACTTGGAGTCATCACTTGGTTAAGCTTACAATAATACACTGTCATTATTCAGGCTCCATCTGTGTTCTGCACAGGCCAAATAGGAAAGTTGAATGGGGTTGTGGTGAAAATTTTTCAAGTCCTTGATGGTGGCAGTAATCTCTGAAATACTTCTGGGGATGAGGTAATTGATTTACTATGTTTCTAGGTAGAGGAAGCTCTAATGGCTTCCATTTGCCTTTTTCTACCCTAATGGCTCTCACTTCCTGAGTCAGGGAACCACTGTGAGGATTCTCCCAGCTGCTGAGAATGTCTGTTCCAGTTATGAATCTGGAACTGGAAAATGACCACAGAAAGGGTTTAGGGACCCATTGGACTTACTGTAAGTTGGATCTGAGCTAAAACTCAATTGATTATCTGACCTACATAAGCCCCTACTCTAACTGGAGGGCTATAGTAATATTTTGGGTCTCTTGGGATCCACATCAGTTCAGAGCCAGTGTCCAGTAGTTCCCAAAAGGTCTGATTATTTCTCTTTCCTCAGTGCATAATTACCCCGGTAAAAGGCTGTAAGTTTCTTTGGGGAAAGATGGCAAAAAGACTAACAGTATAAATTTTTGGTAATGTACCAAGGTCCTTCCTGGAGGGGACCCAGCCTTCCCTTCATTAAAGGGAATCTGCTTCTGTAAACTGGCTTAAGTCTGGGAATTGATTGAGGGGCCATGATTCTCTGTTTTTATAATTCAAATTAGACTTTTACCTGAAAATTTTCTGCTTATAGAGATCAAATGAGATCTTAGTAGGTTTGCTACCTAGTTCACTTCTAGAACACCATGGTTAACTAGCCAACACCATAGAACTCCATGAAACAGTCTATTCTAATTGTTGCTTTGTCTCTATTATCCATTATGGCAACTGTGCTCACCTTGCCTTTGATGATTAAGTGCTAGCACCTGGCCCTTGTCACCTCAGAATACAGTTATTTCCATTACATGTACCTTTTTCAGTTGAGTGACTGAGGTTCCCACTGTAAGGTCCATCTTAAACAGAAGAGTAACTACGGAGCTCTTCAGGGATGCTGGGGCTCCCGTAACAAATCTGTTTCTCAATGTGTTCATGAAAGATGTGTCTTCTTGATTTTTCCAGTGTGGGTGAGTAGGTTTAAGTGACAAATACACTCCAGCATTACAATCTCCCTAAGCCTTTGATTCCCTCCCTCTGTAACAAACCAAGGGAGATCTGGAATCTCCAGCTTGCTCATGGTGGCCCATCTTTTTTTTTTTTTTTTTTAATTTTTTTTAATGCACCCAGGCTGGAGTGCATTGGCACAATTATGGCTCACTGCAGTCTCAACCTCCCAAGCTCAAGTGATTCTCTCACCTCAGCCTCTCAAGTAGCTGGAACTACAGGCACGTGCCACCATGCTCAGCTATGTGGGCCATCTTTGGACCCATTTTTAGACAACCAAACTGTTAGCACCTTTCTTAACTCCCTGAACTGTAACATGAAGTGCAGAATCTCTGCTTAGTGGACACATATCAATAAATTCAGCCAGACTCAACTTTATGTTCCTTCCACCATTATTCCACACCCTTAATATTTATTCTCACATATTACCCAGATTTCTGCTTGCATAAATTAGAATACTGAAGTAGTTCTTTTGGAATGTAGTACATCTCCTCATGGGTCATACTCAGTCCTCACCTTTAGGGGTCTGCTGGGATTTGCATCTAATTATAGGTCAAGAAGCAAAAAGGGGTGGTAGGGGTGAGCCTGGAGGAGAATAAGCAGTGTCTTGCCTGGCAAATGTCTCAGGGGAGGCGATTATTGTTTCCTCAGGCAATGCAGAGCGAATCCCTGAAACAGAGGTGGAAAGGCCTATAAGTTGTGGGTGGGGATGCTTCTGCCACTGGGGTGGGTATAGGGAGGCGACTTCTGCTGGCAAACAAGACTCATCAGAATTTAGAAGCTCAATGTCCCCAGCTTCATCAGTGTTTTCCCATCACTTCTCCATCCCAATTTACAGTCCCATTATTTCCCAGCCAATGCCTTTAGTAGACACCCTGTGAGGCTAAGAGTATAGTTTTCATTGTAATTTAGCCAGTCACATATAAGTGCATGTATTTGATTTGGCAATTTCAGCCCTGTGGCTATAGAACAGAAGATTCTGGCTCAGGGTGCACTTAGAAGCTCATAGGCTATTACTGGAGCTGGAGGTAAAAATTTGCATCCCTGACCTCAACCTTTTCTTTCATCAGGATGAAGAAAAGTGTGCTGCAACCTTACATAAAAAAGAAAAATCCTTCTGTGATGATATCTGCTCAGCAACTGTCTGTCCAGTCTTAGATTGGCACCATGCTGGTCATTGATCCTTGTCCAGCAACATTAGAAACAACCAACTAATGGTCATCATAGTCTGTTTTCCAAAAATGTTCAAAAGTACCATACACAGAGCCACCAAGTTTCTTGCCTCTTATAAGTGATTGACTAGGATTATCAAATGCAGATATTGTGCATATTTCTATATGCAGTTCATGCCATGGGTTATTGATTAGGGCTCTCTCTACTGTTACAGGTGGAGTCCTTAGACTTTTTAGGTCTAATTAGATTAAACAGTTAATTCCCAAAACTCCAAAACCAATTAAGGAAACTCATCCTTAAATGTCTGTTCCTCTAAAACCACTCTTAGTACCAAAATTTGTATTAGGCAGGGTTCAGAGAGAACCAACAGGAAATATATTGGGAAAGTCGTCAGAATCAAAATACAGTCACATATTTTGGAACAAACAAACAACAAAGCCAGAAAAGACTATGAAGGGAGAGTTCTCATGAGCAAATGCCTGATAACAAAAACGATCACAAACAATTCTGCGAAGAATGCAACCTTGCACAAAGTCTGCTACAACTTTATATAAAAAAATACTTCTGTGAGGATACCTTCCCAGCAACTGCCTGTCCAGTCTTAGATTGGCATCATTCTGGTTATTGATCCTTGCAGCCACGGATAATTATCACAGAATAATTATGTAATACTATTCATTTTTCCTTTAAAAATATTTGTCTTCTTTTTCCTCCCTGAAAACACACATAGTTTACTGTGGCACAAGTATTCCCATTGCAATGCCCATTCCTGAATAATTATCATGTTATTTTAGAGAATCTTCCTCTATGTTATTTAGGATGACAAGGTATATATAGATATACATAGATATGGATATTTATAGATAGATATAGATATAGATGAGGAGTTATTTGTTAGGGGAATTGGCCTACACATGGGACTGAGAGGTCCCATGACAAGCCATCTCCAAGCTGAAAACCCTGGGATACTGGTAGCATGGCTTGGTCCAAGTTTTAAAGCCCCAGAACCAGGGAAGCTGATGGCATAATTCTCAGTCCTAGGCCAAATGTTGGAGACCTTGGGAAGTAGGGGCCCTGCTGGTATAAATCCTGGAGTGCCCAGGCTACTTAGCCTGAAGTTCTGATATTCAAGGGCAGGACAAGGAGAGTCTCAGCATTAGGGAAGAGAGAGAAGAAATCCTTTGCTCTCCTTGTTCATTCCATCTGGGCCCCCAGCTGATTGCATGGTGTTTGCCCACCCTGAGGATGGACCTTCCCCTCTCAGTCCCACAGACTCACCTGTCAACCTCCTCTGGAAACACCCTCACAGACACACTAAGACGTCATGCTTTACCCATTCCCCAGGTATTTCTTAATTCAGTTGACACCTAAAATTAACCATCACAGTGCCCCTATAAAAGAGATGTTAGAAAACTCCCTTGCCCCTTCTGCCATGTGAGGTCACAGCAAGAAGGCACCATCTATAAACCGAGAAGTGGAACCTCACCAGACACCAAATCTACAGACACCTTTTTCTTATACTTCTTAGATTCTGGAGCTGTGAGAAATACATTTATGTTGTTTATAAACCACCTAGACTATGGTAGTTTGTTATAGCAGCAAAAGTGGATGAAGACAGACCTATGCGCTTTTGTGGTTAGAGTCCATAACTCATGCTTATAAAGTTGGAATAAACTAATTGGGGCCACGTGCAGTGGCTTACACCTGTAATTCCAGCACTTTGGGAGGCCGAGGCGGGTGGACCTCCTGAGGTCAGGAGTTCGAGATCAGCCTAGCCAACATGGTGAAATCCCATCTCCACTAAAAATACAAAAATTAGCTGGGTGTGGTGGTGCATACCTGTAATCCCAGCTAATTGGGAGGCTGAGGCAAGTGAATTGCTTGAACCTGGGAGGCAGAGGTTGCTGTGAGCCAAGATCAGGCCACTGCACTCCAGCCTGGGTGACAGAGAGAGACTCCATCTCAAAAAAGAAAAGAAAAGAAAACACACACACACACACACACACACACACACGCACACACACACACAAATAAACCCAAAAAACTAATTGGTTCACAAAGATATTAAATCTACAAAATTTCCTAGTGATGTTCATGTTTATCAACCCAATTAATATTCCCTTCCTTACTGACTTGGCAGAATCATCTAGTTTATATGTGAATATAGGAAAATAAGTAATTAAATATAAATGCATGTAAACAGAGAGAAGTACACTAACTGAGCAAGTATTCTCTACCAACTACTGTTCTAGGTATTTGACTTAGATTATCTGAATTACTTCTTAACACAGCCCTAACACAGTATTATTATTCCCACTCACAGGCAAAGAACATGGACTCACAGACACTGGATGGCTTACACAACGTCTTGAAGCCCCAAAGACTAGGTTGAAATGCACATGCATTTTCACAATACCATGCTTCCTCATCTCTGTAAAGCTTACATTTTAATCCTCATACAAGCTTGTGAATAAGTACTATTATCTTCATTTTACAGATGAGGATGCTGAGGATCACAGAAGTTAAGTAAATTGCCCAAAATGGCATAGTTTACATATGCAAAAAACAAAATTCTCATTCAGATATGTTTGATTCCAACAGATAAATATTATCAATAATACCTGGTTTTCAGGATCTCTATGTTTTTTAAAAATAAAATACTGTCCAGTTGAGACAACTGACCACTGACTTGCAACTTCCAAATTAGTAGACTGGGATGGCACCCAATCAGAGTCAGCATTATATATGAATAGAGGAAATAGTAGACTCAAAATTACAGTATGATTAGCCATACATGAAACCTAACTTCTTTCTCCTGTCTAACCTAGGGGTTGAGAAGTTATTGACAATACTGATTCTTCAAAATGTAATTAAGGACAATTGGGCTTGTATTGAGCAGTGAGATTGTCTAACTGATGAGAAAAACACAGCAGAAAGTATTTTGCTTGCTAACTCATTACTACCTTTCAAAAAGCATAGCAATGCCTAGGGTATAGCGAACAGGGACAAATGCTGCCTAGAACAGGGCAGCAGGGAAAGACTGGGAAACCTGATGGCAAATCCTTAGCACGGGTATCCAATCTTTTGGCTTCCCTGGGCCACACTGGAAGAAGAAGAATTTTCTTGGGCCACGTAAAACATACTAACACTAACGACAACAACAGCTGATGAGCTAAAAAAAAAATCACACAAAAATCTCATAATATTTTAAGAAAGTTTATGAATTTATGTTGAGCCACATTCAAAGCTGTCCTGGGCGACATGCAGCCTGAGGGGCGGGGCTTGGACAAGCTTGCCTTAGGCTGAGCTGAGATGTGAACAAGGCAAATCTGATTCTGCCATACTACCTTGCCTGTGGGTGAACATGGACAAATTATTTAAATCCCTGTGGGCATTGTAAAGATCAAAGAATTTTATGCAGGTGATATATTGGTGTAGATCCTGGCACACAGCAATAAGAATTCCAGAATTGCTTATTGACTTATCATTATAGCATCTTCCAGGGCAGAGAGCTGAGGGCGGAGGTTCCCATTTTCCTTACCAATTTCAGTCCAGTCTAAGATGTATATTGGTTCATTCAAGGTGCTGTCCTTTTCTCTTTATTTATCTTTGAAAAGGAGAGGATAGGGAGCAGCTGAAGAATGGTGTGCAGGGATTTCTTGAGATGCTGCCTGTAGCTTTATGGTGCAGCAGGTTCTGCAGACCAGGTGTTTCAGTCACCAAATCTTTTGCAGATATTTAACAAATCAAGGCCGACAGCCTCCTGCTGTCGGCCTGACATATGATAAACACCCTCTGCAATTTAGCACTTGAACACAGGGAGTGAGCTGCAGGATGAGTTAATTGCCAAGCTATCAGCTGAGCTGAGCTGATGTTTCTTGAGCACTCTCTAAACCAGCTGAGAATTATCTAGCAAACTCTGGGACTCTAGGGTGAAGGGAGGTTTTCAGGTAGAAAGAGAAAAGTGGGTGATGGTTACCAGTGAGGGGATTGACTATCAGTAACACAAACTATATTAACCAACTCTCAAGAATATGATTACCTAGAAGCAGATGAAACCCAAAAAGATCAGAATTAGAAGGAGCCCAAGAAATAATGTGATAAAAGCCTTCTATTTTACAGGAGGAGAAACTGAGGTCAGGAGTGAGGTGGGGTTGAGATGTGAGGAATGCATGAAAGGCTACAGAATTTATCAGTGACAAAGACAGGAGTGAAATCTCAATCCTTTAAATCTGAGTTAAGTTTTCTAACAATCACATAATCTTGTTCTTGATTTTACTATTAAAATTTTTCCTCTGGAACTTATAGACTGCATGGTGTAGACTTTGGCATATTTTGGTTTTGCCAATTACTAGTTCTGTCATCCTAGGATGTTATTTAATTTTTCTGTACCTCAGGTTCCTTACTTTATAAGTAGGTTATAATATTAGTATCTATTCCAGATAATTATCATGACAATTAAATGAGATAATGCATGTTAAATGTTTGACATATTGTGAAGGTTTCAATAAAATTCATCAAATATTGCTATGATTATTATTATACGTTCTAGATTATCGGCTTTGAATTACTTGATGATGAGTTTGGCTGAGACTTTGGTAGTAACTGAGGATATGGCAGAAACATCAACCCTCTGACAATTGCCATAAGAAGTCTCTCTTGTATTTCTGAAATACACTGTAAGCAAATAAAGCTATACAGAGAAAAAGAGCGCTGGACCAGTATTAGAGAATTTGGTTCTGACCTTAGCTGCGGATTAATTACTACAGACAGTAGTAATTAATTAACCACAGACAGTACATTTGACTTCTTTGAGCTTCCTTTTCCTTACGTAAAAGGAATAATAACGTAGATTTTATTGTGCTATTGAGAGAATCAAACCAGACAACGCATGTGAAATATTTCATAAAATCTATGTAAACAAAACATAATCCTATATATATTATACATATACACACACACCACACACACATATATACATATATATACATGTGTTACGTATATTATTAATAGGGTTTTTTAGAGCAGTTTTAGATTCACATCAAAACTGAACAAACGGTACAAAGATTTCCCATTTACCCTCTGCCCGCACGTGTGCATAGCCTCCTTCATTATCAGCATTCCTCACCAGAGTGGCACATTTGTTGCAATCAATGAACCTACAGTGACACATCATAATCACCAAGAGTCCATAGTTTACACTGGAATTCACTCTTAGTGTTGTACATTCTATGAATTTGGATAAATGTATAATAACATTTATCTAACATTACAAAATTATAGAGAATAGTTTTATTGCTATAAAAATCTTATGTGCTCAATTATTTATCGCTCCTTGTCTCAAACCCCTGGCAACCACTGATTATTTTACTATCTCCATAGATTTGCCTTTTCTAGAATGTCATATACCTGGAATCACATAGCATGTAGCCTTTCAGATTGGCTTCTTTCAATTAGTAATATGCCTTTAAGGTACCTCCACATCTAAACTGAACATGCTCATTATATGATCCAGCAATAGGTTTCCTTGGTATTTACCCAAAGGAGTGGAAACATACAGAAAATATACACAGAAAAAATTGTACATGGATTTTTATAGCAACTACATTCATAACTGCTGAAACTTGAAAACAACTAAGGTGTCCATCAGTAGGTAACTGCAGTATATTCAGACAATGGAATACTTTTCAGCACTAAAAAGAAATGCACTATCGTGGCATGGAAAGATGGAAACTTTTGTACTTTTTAAAGCCACAACTTTTGATATCTCCTTTCTATCATTTCACTGTTTGTTCCATCATGAAGTCCTATTGATTATACTTTTAAAATGTATTTCAAATCCAACCAGACATTCACCTCCACTGCCACCATCTTAATGCAAGCCATTGCCATTTTTCACCTGGACACATTCAGTAGCCTTCTAACACATCTCCCTGTGTTAACCCTTCCTTTCTTTCAACCCGTTTTTTACAAAGCAAATTGGCACTTCCATGCTCAGAACAATCCAATATAAAATATAAAGCCACAATGCTATCATAAGGCTTTGTAAGACTTGGCCCCGAATCTCTTGTTAACCTCGTCTACCAGCATGCTCCCTCTCACGCGAGCTTGTGTGTATTCAAATCCTTGATAAAAACCATCTATTTTCTACTTCAGCTTATTGCATACAATATTTTTTCTGCCTGAAATAATCTTACCTCCACTCTTTGCTTAAATAATTTTCTCCTTATTTTTCAGGTCTCATTAAATTGTCACTGCAGAGAGCAGTTGCCTCACCCTGCAATCTAAATCAGTGGCCTCTTGCCCTCTGTTACCTCATGCTTTTCTTTCATGGCATTTAACACTTTTGATTGTGTGCTGACTTTTTTTTCAAAAAGATATTTTACTCTCCCACTCAGCTGTAAGTTCTGTAATGGCAAGAGACATATAATGTGTTGAACAGGCTTGTATTCCTTGAACATAGCATAGGGCCTGGTATTTAATAAGCACCCAATAAGTGCTTGTTCAATAAATGGGTAAATTAATTTGTGATTTTTCAAGATGGAAGACCTAATGAGGAGTTGAAGAGGGAGGTTATGGAGAAATTTCCCATTTCACATTCATTATGAAAATTCTGTTTTCAAGTAGAATAAAATAAATAATAAGAAGCCATGGCTTCTATGCAATAACCAGATATAACTAAATAATAACTGGAATTTTATTTTAAAATGTGTTGGAAACATATGGAAGCAAAAGAGATAGATGAATTAAATTCCTGAGAGAAAAGAGCCGTTTACAGGTAACATGAGGTATACGTCCTTTTTATTTTTTTCTGAAGGCACTTGCCAAGTCTGAAAGTAGGCTGTTATTCTGGTTTGCTATTGCCAGGGTGGGGGCATTTCTAGGAGACAAGGAAACCTGTAAAACATGTTATGATCATTGTTCCTTCTATGGCAATCTGAAACCTAGAAGATTTGCTATTGAATGATTGTTTTTTTCCACCAGAATATATTTTTATTATACTTTAAGTTCTACGGTACATGTGCACAATGTGCAGGTTTGTTACATATGTATCCGTGTGCCAGTTGGTGTGCTGCACCCATTAACTCATCATTTACATTAGGTATATCTCCTAATGGTATCCCTCCCCCCTCCCCCCATTCCATGACTGGCCCTGGTGTGTGATGTTCCACTTCCTGTGTCCAAGTGTTCTCATTGTTCAATTCCCACCTATGAGTGAGAACATGTGGTGTTTGATTTTTTGTCCTTGCAATGGTTTGCTGAGCATGATGGTTTCCAGCTTCATCCATGTCCCTACAAAGGACATGAACTCATCCTTTTTTATGGCTGCATAGTATTCCATGGTGTATATGTGCCACATTTTCTTAATGCAGTCTATCACTGATGGGCATTTAGGTTGGTTCCAAGTCTTTGCTATTGTGAATAGTGCCACAATAAACATATGTGTGCATGTGTCTTTATAGCAGCAGGATTTATAATCCTTTGGGTATATACCCAGTAATGGGATGGCTGGGTCAAATGGTATTTCTAGTTCTAGATCTAGATCCTTGAGAAATCACCACACTGTCTTCCACAATGGTTGAACTAGTTTACAGTCCCACCAACAGTGGGACTCCAGCACCTGTTGTTTCCTGATTGTTTAATGATCACCATTCTAACTGGTGTGAGATGGTATCTCATTGTGGTTTTGATTTGCATTTCTCTGATGGCCAGTGATGATGAGCATTTTTTCATTTGTCTGTTGGCTGCATAAATGTCTTCTTTTAAGAAGTGTCTGTTCATATCCTTTCCCCACATTTTGAAGGGGTTGTTTTTTTCTTGTAAGTTTGTTTGAGTTCTTTGTAGATTCTGGATATTAGCCCTTTGTCAGATGAGTAGATTGCAAAAATTTTCTCCCATTCTGTAGGTTGCCGGTTCTCTCTGATGGTATTTTCTTTTGCTGTGCAGAAGTTCCTTAGTTTAATTAGATCCCATTTGTCAATTTTGGCTTTTGTTGCCATTGCTTTTGGTGTTTTAGACATGAAGTCCTTGCCCATGCCTATGTCCTAAATGGTATTTTGAAGCAGACTGAAGTGATATGGGAGGCTGTGGTACTGGGCAGGAAACAAGTGACAGAATTTTGTACTTAATAGAAAAATCCCACTCATGGGAGGTATTTAGAATGAGCACACAAAGGGGCTGGAGATGTTGAAAGTGGAGATAGATTTAATTCAACCAAAGCTACAACCAGTTCAGACCCTGCTCAATGCTCACTTGGATTGAAGTGATCATCCTTTCAGTCTGTTTCTGACAGAGGAAAGGGAAACCTTCTTTGGGAGAAAATGACATCAACCTTAGTCTGTACAAATTTTTAATATACAGTAAATGGTATTCAAAAATACTAGAAACATGAAACAGATAAGGAAATGTAACAGATAAGAGAAAAAGTTATCAATAGAAGCAGAGACACAGATAAAGCAAGATGATAGGGAAGCCAGAAAAATAACTTAAAATAAGTACTATAAATGAGTCAAAGAACATAGATGGACAATAGAGATGAAGGAGAAAATTTTTCCTCAGAGATTTCTAATCTATAAAGAAATCAACATTCTAAGATGAAAAGATACATTTGAAACTAAAAACTCATTGAATGAGTTAAACAGTAGACATTAGGAGCAAGAGACAGAATTAGTAAACTCAAAATAGGCCATTTGAAAACATATCACTGAAGCTTTGAGAAAAAAAAGTGTGAAAAAGCAAGCACAGAGCATAAGAGCTATGTGGGACACAGGTCCAAGCATTCATGTCAGAGTTCCAGAAACACAAGGAAAGAAACAAAGGTATAGGAAAGATCATGATGAAAAATCCACACTGGTTAAAAACATCAGCCTACACATTCAAGTAGCAAATCCCAAGCAAGATAAAAATAAATTGCACCTTGGTACAAAGTCAAATGCTGAAAACCAAGAACAAAGGAAAATAAGCAGCCAGAAACAGAAATAAAACAAAACTAAGCAATATTGAGAGATTTCTACGTGAACTATGGAAGTCAGAAAAAAATAGATTAATTTTACAATGCAGAAAGAACAAAAAGCTTTACTATAAAAATATCTTTCAAAAATAGGGCATTACATAATGATAAAGGATTTAATGCAACAAGAAGACTTAACTATACTAAATATATGCATCCAACATTTGAGCACCAAAATTCATAAAACAAGTACTTCTAGAGTCTAAACCTATGAAAAGACTTAGCCACACAATAATACCAAGGGACTTCAGCACCTCACTGACGACATTAGTCAGATTATTGAGGCAAAAAAATGAACAAAGAAATTCTAGACTTAAATTCAACCTTCAGCCAATTGGACCCAAGACATCTACAGAATGCTCCATCTAACAATCACAGAGTATATATTCTTCTCATCTGTACATGGAACATACTCTAAGATCGACCACATACTTGTTCATGAAGCAAGTCTCAATAAATTAAAAAGTATATAAATGATATTAAGCATACACTTAGACCACAGTGAAATCAATACCAACATCTCTTGAAAACCACAAAATTATATGGAAATTAAACAGATTGCTCCTGAATGACTTTTGGATAAACAATCAAATTAAGGCATAAGTTTAAAAAAGTTGAAATAAATGAAAATAGAGACATAATATATGAAAATCTCTGGGATGGAGCAAAATCAGCATTAAGAAGAAACTTTATAGCGCTAAACGCCTATATCAGGAACTTAGAAAGATCTGAAATTAGCAACCTAACATCACACATAAAGAACCAGAAAAAACAGGAATGAATTAAACCCAACCTAGCAGAAGAAAAGAAGTAACTAAAATCAGAGCAGAAGTGAACAAAATTGAGACCCCAAAATCCACACAAAAGATGAACCAAATTAAAAATTTATTATTTAAAAGGATAAACAAGATCAATAGACCTCTAGCTAGATTAACAAAGAAAAAAAAGAAGGAAGATGCTAATAAGCACAATCAGAAATGACAAAGGTGACAACAAAAGAAACTATCAATAAAGTAAAGAGACAACCTACAGAATTGGAGAAAATATTGGCAAACTATACATCCAACAAAGGTCTAATATCAAGAATCTATAAGGAACTTAAAAGTTCAGCAAGCAAAACAAACAAACAAACAAAAAACTACATTAAAATGTGGGCAAAGAACATGAACAGACATTTTTTAAAAGAAGATATACACGCAACCAACAAACACATGAAAAAAATGTTTAACATCACTAATCATCAGATGCATGCAGATACAAACCACAATGAGATACCATCTCACACAAGTCAGGATGGCTATTATTATAAAAAATTAACAGATGTTGATAAGGTCATAGAGAAAAAGGAATGTTTACACACTGTTAGTGGGAATGTAAATTAGTTCAGCCACTGTGGAAAGCAGTTTGGAGATTCCTCAAGAACTAAAACTAGAACTATCATTTGACCTAGCAATCCCATTACTGGGTATATACCCAAAGAAAAATAAATCATTCTACCAAAAAGACACATGCACTTATATGTTCATTGTAGCACTATACACAATAATGAGGACATAGAATCAACTTTGATGCCCATTAAAAGTGTATTGAATAAAGAAAATATGTTACACATACACCATGGAATACTACATAGCCATAAAAAGAATGAAATTATGTCCTTTGCAGCAGTATGGGTGGAGCTGGAGACCATTATCCTAAGCAAATAAATGCAGGAACAGAAAACCGAATACCATGTTCTCACTTATAAAAAGGGAGCTAAATATTGGGTACACATGGACATAATGACGGGAACAACAGAAATTGGGGACTCTAATCGGTGAGGGAGAGGGAAGGGGGCAAGTTTTGAAAAACTCCCTATTGGGTACCACAATCACTATTCAGATAATGAAATAAATAGAAGCCCAAACCTCAGATTCACACATTACAACAAACCATGCATGCACCCCATGAATCTAAAATAAAAGTTGAAAAAAATAAAATACATACTAATCTTCAATGTTCCTTAGCATCCTGCAACAAACGGATGCTTCCTGTTATACACTGTTCAGCCAGGCTTTGGTCTACACTTTGCCTTGGGCTTGTAGAGTTCACATACATTTTGTCATAGTTCACTGTTTTGCTTTTTACCATTTGTAATTGTATGTAGAGGGTCTTCACAAATGGCCAGAATAAAATCATTTACAGCTAAGAAGAACTGAGGCTAAATAAAAGTAATGGAATTCAACTTCATTGAAACACTGCTACTCAATATATGTTTTTTTTCATGGCCCTGCAAGTGAACTAATGGCTTAGAGAAACCACCCTGTTCTGCTGGTAAAGTCACAACTTCCTGTTGCATTGTGCTGTGTTGTTTGTCTGGTCTTTTTAAAAAATCTCTGGCACTACATAATTTGATGTCCTATTGTTGTAGGAAGCACACACCACAGGGCCAGTGAAGGGGCTGTAAAATGGGGGGTGAAGAGGGGAGAGAAGACATATCTCCAAATGCTTTTCTTTTGTGGTCTCAAGTAGCCTCATTTCTTTGCTGGTCTACAGTTCTGAATCTGGCAGAGTTTAATGTAATAATTCACATTTCTCTTCCCTTTGTTGCATTTGATTTGTGACACAAACTATCCACAAGCTTTCCTTGGACACCTAAAAGATAGCTTCAGACACAAAAAATCAGACCCTGGGGTTAATTATTACAGCATGGAAGGCCATGGAATAGTCCTCTATGTGTTGCTTTCTAAACTGTCCATCTATTTCTGGCAATAGCTCCTTTCCTAAAACATCAGAACTTTGAAACTGAAAGGGACCACAGACTCATCTTGTCTCACTTTTCATTGTATAGATGGATAAAGTAAAGGCCAGAAAGTTTAAGAGACTAGCTCAAGATTGTGACTTGTGAGAGGCAGCCACGGTATGAAAGCATCAGGCTTCCCGCCCTCAGTCCAGGGACTTTTCTCCTTTCTGTGCTCTGTCCCAGGCTTTCTACCAAGCTATTCATCATAATTCATCTTCAGACCAGATTAAAAATTGCACCAGACCTTCCCCAAAGCCTGTCCAGCTGAACTAAGCACAGAAATGCCACATGCCCATTTTTAGTAGCTGGTCTGAGGGAAAGTTTATTTCAAGGTCTTTGGTACATAAGCATATTCACCAAGCAGATCTCTTCCCTACAAGCCCAAGCCATGGCAAGCCCAGTTTTTAAATTATTTGTGCTTAGATATCCTTATTAATAAAGACAGAGAAAACCAACCTTCATTTTATTCAGTTATTTAAAGGTGAAATGAGCCTACTTCCTTATCATAGGATCCTTTTCTCCTCCTAGCCCACAGTGGACTTCTTGTCATTGGTGTTTTGTTTTCTAATATGTATCAATTTAAGAATAATAATAAATGATTTGTTTCTGAAAAATATCTTTCAAAAATAAATGCAAATTAAAAGATGTTTCAGAAAACAAGAGCTGAGTGAATTTGTGGCCAGCCCACTGTCACTACAAGAAATACACCAAGGAAATTCTTCAGGCTGAAGGAGAATTATCCTAGAGACAATAAAAAACTCAATAAGACAATTAAAAGAATTAGAAAATATAGAGTTATATAAATAGTGACTATTTTAGGCAACACTAATAACTGTGTTGTGGTGTTTTTACCATGTAGAGGTAGAATACAAAAAAACAATAGCTCAAAGGGTGGAAATGAGTAAAACCATTAAAATGTTATAAAGTTCTTGCATTATTTGGGAAGCACTACTGATTCAAGGTAGACAATGTAAGTTCAAAAAACACAGTAAAATCTCTACAATAACCATTAAAATAAATAAGGCAAAAGATATAACCAAAAAGCTAATGGAAGAGATGACAAAATACTCGATTAATAGAAAATAATGTAGAACAGAAGGAATCAACAAAGAGCAAATGGAATAGAAATAAACTTAAAGCAAATTATAGCAGTAATAGCACTGTATATAAATAGACTTAGTAATCCAAGTAAAAAACTAAGATTTTCAGACTTGATTAAAAATATGAAATGTGTTTATAAGAGCTAGATTTTACATATATGCTAAAAGAGGGCCTGACATAAAAGTATGAAGATATATTAGGAAAACTAACAAAATAAACTGAGTGGCAATATTATTAAACACATACAGCTTTAATACTAGAGGTATTACTAGACAAAAATGTGACCTTTTATTATAGTAAAAAGATAGTTAAACAGGCAGCCATAACTATCCAATATTTCTGTGCACTTAATAAGATAGCATCAAAATATATAAAGCAAAACTAAGACAGAACCAAAAGGAGAAATAGAAATATACACAACCTTAGTTTGTATTTTAGCACACCACTCCCAGTAAGTGGTAGAAAAAGCAGACAAGCAATAAGTTAGGATGTAGATTTAGTGTTTATGAGACAACACTCAACAAGTACAGATACAAATTTCTTTTAAATGCATATGGAATGTTTACTAAAATAAACCCATATCTGAGCCAAAAGCAACAAACTTCAAAAGACTGAAATCATAGTGTGTATATATTCTCTTACCACAGTAGAATTTAGAAATCAACAGCAAAAATAATAAACTATTCCCAAATGTTCTGAAATTAAGTAGCATACTTCTTAGTAGCCCAGGAGTCAAAGAAGTCACCATGAAAATTAGAAATAGTTAAAAAAAATTCGTTTTTCAAGATGGTGGATTAGAGGCTTTCAGCTTGCCTCAGCCACTGGGAAATAGCAAAATGGTGCATAATACTCAATTCTGTGGGAGGCCGAGGTGGGCGGATCATGAGGTCAGGAGATCGAGACCATCCTGGCTAATATGCTGAAATCCCGTCTATACTAAAAATACAAAAATTAGCCGGGCGTGGGGGCAGGCACCTGTAATCCCAGGTACTTGGGAGGCTGAGGCAGGAGAATGGCTTGAACCCAGGAGATGGAGCTTGCAGTGAGCCGAGATTGTGCCACTGCTCTCCAGTCTGGATGACAGACCGAGGCTATGTCTCAAAAAAAAAAAAAAAAAAAATCAATTCTGTGAGGTTTAATTCAGGAAGGAAAATGAGAATTCATTGGAACAGTGAAAGATACCCCAGATCCTGGGAAGAAGGCGGCCAAGCAGCCCCTGTGCCAGCGTTCAGGTAATAATGTGAGTAAAGCTCCAATGCAAAAGAAGAGCAGCCAGTCTCCACCCTCCACCCCATGTCTCACTTTTCCGCTGGTGATCCTTGCAACTCAGGCCAAAGGAGAGCATCCTGTCTCTCCCAAAGCCAGGAATTAGCTTAGAGAGAGAGTAAGAGATGGAGAGAGAGTAAAACACCAGGAAAATCTGCAATCATTTTCTCAGATCCAGGACTAAAAGGTGGACACCATTTTTAATCCAGGTTCATACAAAGTCAGTCATTGGTGATCTGGCAGTGGCAGCCACTGCAGTCAGTTTAGACTTGGCCCAGAGATTAGAGTGCTTGCTCTGGAGTGGGGGAAGGGCCCCCACAGCCAGACTTCAGTGGTGAGTGGAGAGTGCCCCAGCGGTACTCATTGGATTAGGCTGTCTTTTGTCACGGGATTGGAGCAGGAGAAGAGTTGCTAAAACCAAAGTTTCTCCTGAGCTGTGTGACTTCCAGCCAGAAACAGCTTTGTAACTTGAAACTGGTCTGCATGAGTCATTACTGGGTGCCCTAGTCTGCTCCCATGGTCAGTTGTGCGAGGGTGCCCCACCAGCTTGGAGGACAGGTAAGGAGGTGGACCCCACTTTCCTAGAAATCTGACACTCAGTGTGGACTGCCCCTATGGGAGGAGCACAAACAACAAAGTTCCCCTTGGTCAAAGGAAATATGTGTATAGCGCCAGCCATTGAAGGAGGCAACATCAATGCCTTGGAATGGACTTGAACAGAGTGTCATATATCCTGCCCCAACCCACCTCCCCAGTGCATTGCTGCAGATTTGGCAGCAACTCTTCCTATTGGGGCCTGGGGAGCATGGGCTAACTACTGGGTACTATGCTCAGTACATGGGTGAAGGGATCATTTATACTCCAAACCTCAGCATCATGCAATATATTCAGGTTACAAACCTGTGCATGTACCCAATGAATCTAAAATAAAAGTTGAGAAATTAAAAAAGAACAAAATCATGCCCTTTGCAGCAATATGGATGCAGCTGGATGCCATTATCTTAAATGAATTCATACCCAAATAGAAAAGCAAATATTGCATGTTCTTATTTATATGTGGGAGCTAAACTCTGGATACAAACGGACATAAAGATGGGAAAAGTAGACACTGGGACTCCAAAGAAGGGAAGGGAGGATGGGGGGCAATGGTTGAGAAACTTCCCATTGGGTACTATGCTCACTATTTGGGTGACAAGATCAATAGAAGCCCAAACCTCAGCACGACACAATATACCCTTGTAACAAACCTGCACAAGTATCCCCCACATTTAAAATGTAAAAAGAAAAACTTAAAGAAAATTAGAAAGTATTTTGAAACTGAACAAAAATGGAAAAATGACATAAATTCATTTAAAATTATTTTGTTTGGCCATCTTCGAAAATTCTCTTCTTTAAGAATGTTGAATATTGGCTGAATAGGAACAGCTCTGGTCTGCAGCTCCCAGGGTGATCGATGCAGAAGACAGGTGATTTCTGCATTTCCCACTAAGGTACCTAGTTCATCTCATTGGCACTGGTTGGACAGTGGATGCAGCCCACAGAGGGTGAGCCAAAGCAGGGCAGGGCATTGCCTCACCTGGGAAGCACAAGGGGTCAGGGGATTTCCCTTTCCTAGCCAAGGGAAGCTGTGACAGACTGCACCTGGAAAAACAAGACACTGCCACCTAAATACTGCACTTTTCCAATGGTCTTAGCAAACGGCACACCAGGAGATTATATCCCATGCATGGCTGAGCAGGTCCCATGCCCATGGAGCCTTGCTAACTGCTAGTGCAGCAATCTGAGATCCAACTGAGAGGCAGCAGCCTGGCAGTGGGAGGGGGATCCGCCATTGCTGAGGCTTGAGTAGGTAAAGAAAGCAGCCTGGGAAGCTCGAACTGGGCGGGGCCCACCACAGCTCACCAAGGCCTGCTGACTCTGTAGACTCCACCTCTGGGGGCAGGGCATAGCTGAACAAAAGGCATCAGGAATTTCTGCAGACTTAAACATCTCTCTCTGACAGCTCTGAAGAGAGCAGTGGTTCTCCCAGCATGGCATTTGAGCTCTGAGAATGGACAGACTGCCTCCTCAAGTGGGTCCCTGACCCCCGTGTAGCCTAACTGGGAGACATCTCCCAGTAGTGGCTGACTGACCCCTCATACAGGTGGGTGCCCCTCTGGGACGAAGCTTCCAGAGGAAGGATCAGGCAGCAATATTTGCTGTTCTGCAGCCTTTGTTGTTCTGCAGCCTCCACTGGTGATACCCAGGCAAACAGGGTCTGGAGTGGACCTCCAGCAAACTCCAACAGACCTGCAGCTGAGGAACCTGACTGTTATAAGGGAAACTAACAAACAGAAAGGAATAGCATCAACATCAACAAAAAGGACATCCACACCAAAACTCCATCTGTAGGTCACCAACATCAAAGACCAAAGGTAGATAAAACCACAAAGATGGGGAGAAACCAGAGCAGAAAACCTCAAAATTCTAAAAACCAGAGCACCTCTTCTCCTCCAAAGGATTGTAGCTCCTCACCAACAATGGAACAAAGTGGGATGGAGAATGACTTTGACGAGCTGAGAGAAGAAGGCTTCAGAAAGTCGGTAATAACAAACTTCTCCGAGCTAAAGGAGGATGTTTGAACCCATTGCAAGGAAGCTAAAAATCTTGAAAAAAGATTAGACGAATGGCTAACTAGAATAAACAGTGTAGAGAAGGCCTTAAATGACCTGACGGAGCTGAAAACCATGGCACGAGAACTACATGATGCATGCACAAGCTTTGGTAGCCAATTCCATCAAGAGAAAGAAAGGGTATCAGTGATTGAAGATCAAATGAATGAAATAAAGTGAGAAGACAAGTTTAGAGAAAAAAGAGTAAAAAGAAATGAACAAAGCCTCCATGAAATATGGGACTATGTGAAAAGACCAAATCTACGTTGGATTGGTGTACCTGAAAGTGACAGGGAGAATTGAACCAAGTTGGAAAACACTCTTCAGGATATTATTCAGGAGAACTTCCCCAACCTAGCAAGGCAAGCCAACATTCAAATTCAGGAAATACAGAGAACATCACAAAGATACTCCTTGAGAAGTGCAACCCCAAGACACATAATTGTCAGATTCACCAAGGTTGAAATGAAGGAAAAAATATTAAGAGCAGCCCAATAGAAAGGTTGAGTTACCCACAAACGGAAGCCCATCAGACTAACAGTGGATCTCTCAGCAGAAACTCTACAAGCCAGAAGAGAGTGGGGGCCAATATTCAAAATTCTTAAAGAAAAGAATTTTCAACCCACAATTTCATATCCAGCCAAACCAAGCTTCTTAAGTGAAGGAGAAATCAAATCCTTTACAGACAAGCAAATGCTAAGAGATTTTGTCACCACCAGGCCGGCCTTACAAGAGCTCCTGAAGGAAGCACTAAACATGGAAAGGAACAACCAGGACCAGCCATGGCAAAAATATGCCAAATTGTAAAGACCATCAATGCTAGGAAGAAACTGCATCAACTAACGGGCAAAATAACTATCACAATGACAGGATCAAATTCACACATAACAATATTAACCTTAAATGTAAATGGGATAAATGCCCCAATTAAAAGACACAGATTGGCAAATTGGATAAAGAGTCAAGACCCATCAATGTGCTATATTCAGGAGACCCATCTCATGTGCAGAGACACACATAGACTCAAAATAAAGGGATGGAGGAAGATCTACCAAGAAAATGGAAAGCAAAAGAAAAGCAAGGGTTGCAACCCTAGTCTCTGATAAAACAGACTTTAAACCAACAAAGATCAAAAGAGACAAAGAAGGCCATTACATAATGGTAATGAGATCAATTCAACAAGAAGAGCTAACTATCCTAAATATAAATGCACCCAATTCAGGAGCACCCAGATTCATAAAGCAAGTCCTTAGAGACCTACAAAGAGACTTGGACTCCCACACAATAACAATGGGAGATTTTAACACCCCACTGTCAATATTAGACAGATCAACGAGACAGAAAGTTAACAAGGATATCCAGGACTTGAATGCAGCTCTGCACCAAATGGACCTAATAGACATCTACAGAACTCTCCACCCCAAATCAACAGAATATACATCTTCTCAGCACCACATTGCACTTATTCCAAAATTGACCACATAATTGGATGTAAAGCACTCCTCAGCAAATGTAAAAGAACAGAAATCACAACAAACTGTCTCTTAGATCACAGCGTAATCAAATTAGAACTCAGGATTAAGAAACTCACTCAAAACCATACAACTGCATGGAAACTGAACAACTTGCTCCTGAATGACTACTGGGTAAATAATGAAATGAAGGCAGAAATAAAGATGTTCTTCGAAACCAATGAGAACAAAGACACAATGTACTAGAATCTCTGGGACACATTTAAAGCAGCGTGTAGAGGGAAATTTATAGCACTAAATGCCCACAAGAGAAATAAGGAAAGATCTAAAATCGACACCCTAACATCACAATTAAAAGAACTAGAGAAGCAAGAGCAAACACATTCAAAAGCTAGCAGAAGGCAAGAAATAACTAAGATCAGAGCAGAACTGAAGGAGATAGAGACACAAAAAACCCTTCAAAAAATCAATAAATCCAGGCGCTGGTTTTTTGAAAAGATCAACAAAATTGGTAGATCACAAGCAAGACTAATAAAGAAGAAAAGAGAAGAATCAAATAGACACAATAATAAATGATAAAGGGGATATCACCACTGATCCCAACTACCATCAGAGAAATATCAACTACCATCAGAGAATACTATAAACACCTCTACGCAAATAAACTAGAAAATCTAGAAGAAATGGATAAATTCCTGAACACATACACCCTCCCAGGACTAAACTAGAAAGAAGTTGACTCCCTGAATAGGCTAATAACAGGCTCTGAAATTGAGGCAATAATTAATAGCCTACCAACCATAAAAAGTCCAAGACCAGACAGATTCACAGCCAAATTCTACCAGAGGTACAAAGTGGAGCTGGTACCATTCCTTCCCAAACTATTCCAATCAATAGAAAAAGAGATAATCCTTCCTAACTCATTTTATGAGGCCAGTATCATCCTGATACCAAAGCCTGGCAGAGACACAACAAAAGAAGAGAATTTTAGACCAATATCCCCGAAGAACATCGATGCAAAAATCCTCAATAAAATACTGGCAAACTGAATCCAGCAGCACATCAAAAAGCTTATCCACTACAATCAAGTCAGCTTCATCTTTGGGATGCAAGACTGGTTCAACATATGCAAATCAATAAACATAATGCATCACATAAATGGAACCAATGACAGAATCACATGATTATCTCAATTGATGCAGGAAAGGCCTTTGACAAAATTCAATAGCCCTTCATGTTAAAAACTCTCAATAAACTACGTATTGATGGAACTTATCTCAAAATAATAAGAGCTATTTATGACAAACCCACAGCCAATATCATACTGAATGGGCAAAAACTGGAAGCATTCCCTTTGAAAAACAGCCCAAGACAGGATGCCCTCTCTCACCACTCCTATGCAACATAGTGTTGGAAGTTCTGGCCAGGGCAATCAGGCAGGAGAAGGAAATAAAGGGTATACAATTAGGAAAAGAGGAAGTCAAATTGTCCCTGTTTGCAGATGACATGATTGTACATTTAGAAAACTCCACCGTCTTAGCCCCAAATCTCCTTAAGCTGATAAGCAACTTCAGCAAAGTCTCAGGATACAAAATCAATGTGCAAAAATCACAAGCATTCCAATACACCAATAACAGACAAACAGAGAGCCAAATCATGAGTGAACTCCCATTCACAATTGCTACAAAGAGAATAAAATACCTAGGAATCCACCTTACAAGGGATGTGAAGGACCTCTTCAAGGAGAACTACAAACCACTGCTCAACGAAATAAAGGAGGACACAAACAAATGGAAGAACATTCCATGCTCATGGATAGGAAGAATCAGTATCATGAAAATGGCCATACTGCCCAAGGTAATTTATAGATCCAATGCCATCCCCATCAAGCTACCAATGACTTTCTTCAAATAATTGGAAAAAAAACTACTTTAAAGTTCATATGGAACGAAAAAAGAGCCTGCATTGCCAAGACAATCCTAAGCAAAGAGAACAAAGCTGGAAGCATCACACTACCTGACTTCAAACAATACTACAAGGCTACAGTAACCAAAACAGCATGGTACTGGTATATATAGACCAATAGAACAGAATAGAGGCCTCAGAAATAATACCACACATCTACAACCATCTGATCTTTGACAAACCTGACAAAAACAAGAAATGGGAGAAGGATTCCCTATTTAATAAATGGTGCTGGGAAAACTAGCCTGCCATATGTAGAAAGCTGAAACTGGATCCCTTCCTTACACCTTATACAAAAATTAATTCAAGATGGATTAAAGACTTAAATGTTAGACCTAAAACCATAAAAACCCTAGAAGAAAACCTAGGCAATACCATTCAGGACATAGGCATGGGCAAGGACTTCATGACTAAAACACCAAAAGCAATGGAAACAAAAATCAAAATAGACAAATGGGATCTAATTAAACTAAAGAGCTTCTGCACAGCAAAAGAAACTACCATCAGAGTGAACAGGCAACCTACAGAATGGGAGAAAATTTTTGCAATCTACCCATATGACAAAGGGGTAATATCAAGAATCCATGAAGAACTTAAACTAATTTACAAGAAACAAACAAACCTATCAAAAAGTGGGCCAAGGATATGAACAGACACTTCTCAAAATATGCAGCCAACAGACACATGAAAAAATGCTAATCATCACTGGTCATTAGAGAAATACAAATCAAAACCACAATGAGATACCATATCACAGCAGTTAGAATGGCAATCATTTAAAACTCAGGAAACAACAGATGCTGGAGAGGATATGGAGAAATAGGAACACTTTTACACTGTTGGTGGGAGTGTAAACTAGTTCAACCATTGTGGAAGACAGTGTGGCAATTCCTTAATGATCTAGAACTAGAAATACCATTGGACCCAGCCACCCCATTACTGGGTAAATACCCAAAGGATTATAAATCATGCTGCTATAAAGACACACGCACACGTATGTTTATTGCGGCACTATTCACAATAGCAAAGACTTGGAACCAACCCAAATGTCCATCAATGATAGACTGCATTAAGAAAATGTGGCACATATACAACATGGAATACTATGCAGCCATAAAAAATGATGAGTTCATGTCCTTTTCAGAGACATGGATGCAGCTGGAAACCATAATTCTGAGCAAACTATCACAAGGACAGAAAACCAAACACAGCATATTCTCACTCATAGGTGGGAACTGAACAATGAGAACACTTGGACACAGGGCGGGGAACATCACACGCTGGGGCCTGTAGTGGGGTGGGGGGCAGGGGGAGGGATAGCATTAGGAGAAATACCTAATGTAAATGTCGAGTTGATGGGTGCAGCAAACCAACATGGCACATGTATAACTATGTAACAAACCTGCACATTGTGCACATGTACCCTAGAACTTAAAGTACAAAAAAAAATGTAGATGTACAAAAAAACAATAAAAAATTATTTTGTAACTTAGACCCTTATAGTTAACAATTGTTAGAAATAAAAGTGAAATTGAAAGATTATGTTTTCAGATGGCATTACTAATTTGTTAGAGCTTCTATAACAAAGTATCACAGTCTGGATGCCTTAAACATCAGAATTTGTTTCCTCACAGTTCTGGAGGCTGTAAGTCCAGGCTGGTTTCTCCAGAGAACTCCTTGGCTTGCAAATAGCTCCTTTCTCACTGTGTCTTCACATTCATTTCCTCTCTTTGCCTGCATCTCTGGGCTTTCTCTCCCCCTTTTATTATTATTATTATTATTATTTTTAATAAGGACAGTGGTTCAATCAGGTTAGGGGCCTGCCCTTCTTACCTCATTTAATATTAATCATTTCTCTCAGGTTCTGTCTCCAAATACAGTCACATTCTGAAGTACTGGGGATTACAAGTTCAACACATACATTTTGAAAAGACGTAATTCAGTCTATAGAGAAGGAAAGGTTTTGGTCTGGTCCCTCCATATTATTTGGGATGGGGGACAAAGAGAAGAGGGAGATCTGAAGAAGGAAAGAAAAAGTCTTGGAAAAACGAGAGGCTCAGGGAAACAAAAATCCCTAATAAATTAGCTATTGTTAATAGTTAAAAACTACAAAGGGTAGCAACAATAATATTACTACCCACTAACATTTATTGCTTACTTATTATTAGGGTTTTCTTGATTAATAAGTGAGATAATCATGTAAGACTTCAGCAAAATTCAGAGCACACAGCAAACATTCAATAAATGTTAGGTATTTTTATGATTTCTGAGTTTGTGTTGTTCCTTCTGGAAATGGCAAGCAGTGGCTCAGAAGCTTAATTTTCTACAAATATGTAACTGTTAAAAATATATGGTGCTGTTATCAAGTTTGTTTCAAAAAGTACAATGGCAAATGAAGGTTAGAAGAGGTGTGCTGAATGTGCAATGGAAAGTACTGGTGGGGGGTTGTCATGGTAAAGAAAGCCTTGAAGTAAACAGAGCATGTTTTATTTAACTCTTATCCAAATGTCTATGAGACTCTTCTCTCATTTGGAAAAGGATATAAGTAAGGTATAAAAAAATTGATTTCTCATCAACAGGACATTTGGTAAATATGCTATACATATGTGTAAGCAAGAAGGGAAAAATTGTTTTAAGTTCCATTTTAGTTGAGGGTAAAAGGAGACAAGATGGAATTGTGTCATAGACAAGCTTTTTGATATTACCTTCCAAGTTCTCTACCACTCTTTCTGTTCCAAGGGAACACCTGCAGTAAATAATAGTAACAGTCCTTCTTTTGAGTATCTATAATAAGCCACACACTGGCTTTTTCTTCCTCCCAACAACCCAGTAAAATAGGAAACTGTGTCTCAGAGGGGTTAAATGTCACAATAACTTCAAATAGCTGTCAATGGGTGAACTTAGATGAAAATCCAAGTTTGCTGAGTTGAAATCTCATCCTGTTTCTGCTAAAGGCATGTTTATTTATTGGGAGAAGCGAAGACACAGATCTAATCCAGTGATGCATCTTTGCTGAGCACAGGGGCTGAGGCTTACTGCCTATCTTCCTCAGGAGCTCTCAGAACTGGGACTCTGTCCCACGTGATTACTGGGTAGGCCAGCTGGGTAACCCACCTATGACCTTCCCGTCAGTCACCCTTCCATGCTTTCCTGTGTGCCATTCTTACTAATCTTAGGGACGTTAATGACAACCTCCCAACTCACTCCCCCATCTCAAGTCAGTTCTTAGAGTTATCCTCTGTGTACGCTGCTGTATGATCAGATTTTCTGAAGCACTGACTATTTACTAAATGTGGTTATTATAGAATTTGGAGGAAAACAAAAGCAAAGTGGCAACTCAGGTTCTAGAATAACAGTGAAAAAATATTGGGTTCTAGTGCTTGCTCTCCCATTAACTTCCTGACCTTGAGTAAATCTCTAATCTAGTTTTTTTTAAACCATAGCTCATATGCGTAGCCTTTCTTATTATACTAACATTTTCTGTTAGTGCAGTCAAGTTTCAGAAATAGAGTTCGTTATGAAGACATCCCAAGTCTAGCTAAAAAGCTTCTAGATAATGCTTTCCAAATGCCTTATGTTTCTCAAATTGTTAACCTTTGTATTAAGATTTACCTTGAAAATCTGTCACTGTTTTAAATTATTTTCTAGATGTGAACTTCTAATTCAGAGAGGCAGTGGGACTTGTCTAAGATTTTGCAGTGGCTGAAGATCTGAGCCATAAAGAGACCATGTGGTAGATGCATTTCATCTTAGGAGGAGGTGATATAGTTTGCATATTTGTCCCTTCCAAATTTTGTGTTGAAAATTGTTCCTCAGTGTTGGAGTTGTGGCCTGGTGTTTGGGTCATGGGGGTGGATACCCTCATGAATGTCTTGGTGCCGTCCTTACAGTAATGAGAGAGTTCTTGCTCTATTCATTACCTTATGATCTGATTGTTTAAAAGCAGCCTGGCCTCTCTCTTGCTCACCCTGCTCCCCATTCCCCTTCTGTCATGATTGGAAGCCTGGGACTCCACCTGAAGTAGATGCTGGTGCCATGATTCTTGTACCGTCTGCCCAACCATGAGCCAAATAAACCTCTTTTCTTTTTAAATTACCCATGATAATTCAGATATTCCTTTATATATTCAGATATTCCTTTACAGGAAGGGTCTCCAGCCTCGGGGCCACGGACTTCGACTGTTCATGACCTGTTAGGAATCAGGTTGCACAGCAGGAGGTGAGCAGAGGGCAAGTGAGCATTACTGCATTACTCTCTGAGCTCCACCTCCTATAAGATCAGTGGCAGCATTAGATTCTCACAGGAGCAGGAACCCTTTTGTGACCTGCACATGCAAGGGATCTAGATTGCATGTTTCTTATGATAATCTAATGCCTGATCTGTTTTTTTGGTTTTTTTTGTTTTTGTTTTTGAGATGGAGTCTCTCTCTGTTGCCCAGGCTGGAGGGCAGTGGCACGATCTCAGCTCACTGCAAGCTTCGCCTCCCGGGTTCACACCATTCTCCTGCCTCAAGCCTCCCAAGTAGCTGGGACTGCAGGTGCCGGCCACCACACCTGGCTAATTTTTTGTATTTTTAGTAGAGATGGGGTTTCACCATGTTAGCCAGGATGTCTTGATCTCTTGACCTCATGATCTGCCCACCTCAGCCTCCCAAAGTGCTGGGTTTACAGGCGTGAGCCACTGTGCCCAGCAGACACAGGTATTTTCATGCTAGGTGCACTCATGATTATTTTCCATCAATGAACTTGTAGTATGAAATAGCATAGTGACATGCATATTCTCTCTTGTATTCTCTTCAATTCCTTCTGATCACCTGAATGAGAGAGTCTCAGAGTTTGGTGATAGTAGGTCTTTAACTCCTTTATAATATTTGTTAATCTTATCTAATAAGGAAATATATCTCAGCTTCCCAGCCTTCAGCCTTGATCTCTTGACCTTGTGATCCACCCGCCTAGGCCTCCGAAAGTGCTGGGATTACAGGCGCGAGGCACTGCGCCCGACCCTAATGCCTGACCTGAAGTAGAAGAGTTTCATCCCAAAACCATCAGAACCCACCCCGCCCCAACCCCCCAGGTCCATGGCAATGTTGTCTTCCATGAAACCAGTCCCTAGTGCCAAAAAGTTTGGAGACCACTGTTTTATTCCAATGTAAAATGGACTAATATGGTGGCTTTGCTTATAGGCCTCAATTGTGGCACATGAGGTAAGGAAAAGATGTCTGCAACTGCTGGGAAAATACCTCTATATTTCTTTTGCCAAATATATATAAACTCAATTCAAAGACAGAATTCCTAATTGGAGTTTCAGCAATTTCTAAGGGTGTTTAAATAAAATAATTAGTGAAATAGTCAAAATCATAACATCTTATTTGATTGAACTTTTTGTACCTTCAGAGTTGGTATTCTATCTAGTATGGAATAGCTAAACAATATAATCAGAAAGGCTGTACTGTGAAAATCAAAGTGAAGATTACAGATTCGTTTTTCTTTTCTCTGATAGAAAACTAATACACAAATCAAGGCTGAAACAAACAGTAAATGGGAGGAAAGTGGACAAGAAAGAGAAACACAAAATATTAGAACTAGATGAGCATGTGGTACTCCCATTTGTTTTTCACATGGGGAAACTGAGGCATGTAAAATGGCTGATCTAAAATTATTCTTGTATCAAATACTTGAATTCTATAGTCTAGTGAACTTATGGACAAGACAAAAGCTTGGCCTGATACCCAAGTCTCCAACATTTTGCCTGTCATTATTTTTGTGTCGTGGTTGAGAAAAATGGCTCTGAAGTCAGACAAAACAAGTGTTCACTATGCACTAGTGATGACTTTGGATGAGTTAATTAATTTGTCTAAGGCTCATTTATTCATCCGTAAAAAAAAGGGAGGGGAAATAATATCTACCTCGTAAAGACATTGTGAGGATACAGTCACGTAATGCTTGTAAACTGCTCAGCTCAGAGCCAGGCATAGAGTACTCCATGAATATTAATTGTCACAACCACCATCAGTATTATATTATCATTTTCACCACAATGCCACACTTTCTTACCATTTCCCTTTGTGAGGTCATGGGCATAACTGCTCTCAGCACTGAGTACAGTCTAGAAAGACATTGCCAGGGTTTTCTCAACTTCTGTGATGGTAACAATTACTTTCTGTCCTTGTTCATCAGGCCCTCCAAATCCCCTCCCTCATCTGGAAATTCTGATTTAGTAGGTCCTGGGTTGGGATCAGGATACTGTTTTTAATAAGTGACCTAAATGATTGCTTAGACAGGGACTCACATCTCACAAGGCTATCTCATCACCCTTTAACAATTCCATGATCAAACCTGGGGGACAAAAAGCAAGAGCAAAAACAATGAGAATTCTTCTTCCCTTTCTCTCTCTTTCCTACTCTAAAATAGTGAGGATTGGAGAATTACACACTGGAGAATCATGATGTTCCAGGCACTCTTCATGACACAACTTGCAGAGTCCCTCCAACATTTCTATGATGTGGATGCTGTCACTTTATATATGAAGAAAAAACAATTTCTGGTAAGTCATATGGGGTGATGTCTAGCCCATAGCAAGTGCTCAGTTAACATTTATTGCATGAATGAATAAACCTTTTTTTGTTTTGTTTTGTTTTACAAATTAAAGCAATTACACATTGCAGCTTATTCAAGACAAAATTATGAAATGATTGACATTTATTGCTGATACTCTCATGTTTTCTTTCTGCTCTTCCTTCTGTTATAGTTGTCCAGTGTCCTAGGACTTGTCATATCCAGACCCTAACTTTTCAGAGAAAGGGACCTATGTTGTTAGGGTCTTCTCTTAACTATGGTAGTTTGAGAAATTCCTTTCATGCATAAAATTGGTTTCAAATTAGATGGTTATGAGTCAAAATAATTTGATTTAAAAAAACTCATGGTGGTGGGAGAGGGGTTCAATAGGTGAAGTACAGGAGATATTTTTAGGGTGGCGACACTATTCTGTATAATACCATAAGAGTGGATGCATGACACTCTGAATTTGTTTAAGTACGTAGAACTTCACAGCACAACAAATTTAGAAAATAATTTAGGAGGTTGTAAAATTTTGGGGTGGAATGTGGAATATGACAAAATAGTTTAACTGTGTTACAAATGTGTGAACTACTTAATTGGGCAGGGGAAAAATGTGTTGACCTAAATAATGTTGGAAATAAATACAGTCTGTAAGACTAAAGATAAAAGACACTGTCCATAAGCACCATGGCCTGGTCGATACAGTCGTTTCCCATGAAGGTGTGGTTTAACAATTCTCATACCACTATGCTTGTACACTGGCATTAAACAATTAAGTAAATGGATAGTGGACAGCGGGATTCAGGTTTCTCACTGTTGGAGAGGAAAGTTAAGGATAAACAACATCAGAGGGCTAGAATGATCCATAGGATAAAAAATTAAAGTTGGAGAAATGTCTGTTCATGTCCTTCGCCCACTTTTTTTTTTCTGATTTTATTTTATTTTATTATTTATTTTTTTATTTTACTTTTTTTTATTATTATACTTTAGGTTTTAGGGTACATGTGCACAATGTGCAGGTTTGTTACATATGTATCCATGTGCCATGTTGTTTTGTTGCACCCATTAACTCGTCATTTAGCATTAGGTATATCTCCTAATGCTATCCCTCCCCCCTCCCCCCTCTCCCCACCCCACAACAGTCCCCGGAGTGTGATGTTCCCCTTCCTGTGTCCATGAGTTCTCATTGTTCAATTCCCACCTACGAGTGAGAACATGCGGTGTTTCGTTTTTTGTCCTTCTTCGCCCACTTTTTGATGGGGTTGTTTTTTTCTTGTAAATTTGTTTGAGTTCATTGTAGATTCTGCATATTAGCCCTTTGTCAGATGCGTAGGTTGCAAAAATTTTCTCCCATTCTGTAGGTTGCCTGTTCACTCTGATGGTAGTTTCTTTTGCAGACGCTTCTCAAAAGAAGACATTTATGCAGCCAAAAAACACATGAAAAAATGCTCATCATCACTGGCCATCAGAGAAATGCAAATCAAAACCACAGTGAGATACCATCTCACACCGGTTAGAATGGCCATCATTAAAAAATCAGGAAACAACAGGTGCTGGAGAGGATGTGGAGAAATAGGAACACTTTTACACTGTTGGTGGGACTGTAAACTAGTTCAACCATTGTGGAAGTCAGTGTGGCGATTCCTCAGGGATTTAGAACTAGAAATACCATTTGACCCAGCCATCCCATTACTGGGTATATACCCAAAGGACTATAAATCATGCTGCTATAAAGACACATGCACACGTATGTTTATTGCGGCACTATTCATAATAGCAAAGACTTGGAACCAACCCAAATGTCCAACAACGATAGACCGGATTAAGAAAATGTGGCACATATACACCATGGAATACTATGCAGCCATAAAAAATGATGAGTTCATGTCCTTTGTAGGGACATGGATGAAACTGGAAAACATAATTCTCAGTAAACTATCGCAAGGACAAAAAACCAAACACCGCATGTTCTCACTCATAGGTGGGAATTGAACAATGAGAACTCATGGACACAGGAAGGGGAACATCACACTCGGGGGACTGTTGTGGGGTGGGGAGAGGGGGGAGAGACAGCATTAGGAGATATACCTAATACTAAATGATGAGTTAATGGGTGCAGCAAAACAACATGGCACATGGATACATATGTAACAAACCTGCACATTGTGCCCATGTACCCCAAAACCTAAAGTATAATAATAAAAAAAATTAAAAAAAAAATTAAAGTTGGAGATATCAGCATTAACTCATCTTTAGCTTATATAGATATGGCTGGTTTCACATAGAAATATTCATAGATATGCACACAGAAATGTTCATAGACATGCATATAAACATGGATTAGTACATATATTTCCTTGTTCTGTCAGCTGAAAGGGCCTATAAGAAAGGACATCCCAGTGGAGTCAGCACATGTTATGCATAGATATTGGCTTGTAACAATGTTCTCCATTAAAAGAAACCAGAGCTCCTGGGAGAAGTGGCTGATATTACAATAGCAGAAGAAATATACAAGTTGGGCCTGAGTACTTTGTAGTGCCAGAAGGTTAAGAAGGACTAAAAGACCCCACAATTATGAAGGTATGTCAATGTCACAGGGACACAGAAACCAACTTAAAGAGTTGTCAATGCACAGAAACCAACGTAAAGAGTTGCCAATGACCAAAGCTGGAACAATATGAGGAATAAAATAAATTAGTATTAGATTATATGTCAAATTATAAAATGAATATTCATGAGTCCATACTCCTATAAACAAGTGCTTGAATAAATAATGGGACAGAAGAGAAAAATCTCCTAGGCAGAAGAATTCCAGATTATTTATTTAGATACTTCAGTCTTAAGGAGATCTAACATAACTCTCCACTTCTTGAGTGTGGGCTGTGCAGTCTCTTCTTTTCAAAGAATACAATCTGAAAAGTGGGAAAAAGATAAACTTCACTGTGGAGAAACTTGACAACACTACCTCAGCCAGGTGATCAAGGTCAACATCAACAGTGATAAATCATATTGACAGTATTATGTCCCTGATATGATAAAAATGCGACTTTCCTTTCGTGGTCATCCTCCCCAAACACAAAATCCCAGTTTAAGCATTAAAAAACTTGAGGAATGTTCTATAAAACACCTAACCAATATTCCTCAAAACTGCCATGGTCATCAAAAATAAGGAAACTGTCACAGCCACGAAAAGCCTAATAACGATGAAATGTGATATTTTTGATGAGAAAATAGATCAGAAAAAGAATATTAAGTGAAAAATCATAAAAATATTTAAGCTTTAATCATAAGGTATCATTATTGGCAACCAGTGTGTCATATTAACTGGTAACAGATATTAATAATTGAGGAAACCAGGTGTGGGATATATGGATGCTTTTGTATGATCTTCCCAATTTTTCTGTAAATCTAAAACTATTGTAAGGTATAGAAATTATTTTTTTAAAATGGTGAAAACATGTTCCTAACTCAAGTGAAATCTGATATTATAATGCTCTTGTTTAGGAACATCTGTTAGCATATTTGAGTTTCAGTGTTCAGATGTGTATTTAGTGCCAAGAAAATGCTTCCAGGATAATATTTAAACCCAAAATTTGCTCATTACTCCTGAAAAAAATGTCTCCTTTACTAAAACATCTTTGAGATTCATGGTTTAAAAGGCTTCTGTTGTTGGAACTCGAACCCTTCACTGATGTGACTTGTATGATGGCAGAAAAGCAGCTGTTAGGATTATAGTCTACTTAGAATTTATAATAATTTATTTTAAAGTTTATAATAATTTGTTTTAAAGTTTTCCACAGAGGAGAGGGAGAAAAGGATGCTTGGGAATAGTGAGCTACTTGTATTTTTTTTCCTTTAGTCCTTTTTGTGCTGTTATAACAGAATACCATAGACTGGGTAATTTATAAACAACAGAAATTTATTTTTCACAGTTCTGGAGGCTGAGAAGTCCATGATCAAGGGGCTGGCAGGTTCAGTCTCTGGTTCCAAGATGGTGCCTTGTTGCTGTATCCTCCAGAGAGGAGTAACATTTTGTCCTCACGTGGCAGAATAGTAGGAGAGAGAGAACCCACCCCTGAAATCCCGTTTTATAGCTGTATTAATCCACTTACGAGTTCAGCACCTTCATGACCTAAACACTCGCCAAAGACGTCATCTTCCAGCACTGCTGCAGTGGGGATCATGTTTATAACACATGATTTTGGAGAACATATTCAAACCATAGCAGTGTTATCAGCCTTTTCCTACTGCTTCACTCTAATATTAGAGTTCACATTTACTGAAAAGGGAACATACAAACTGAATTGAGCGTATTTAGAGATCTAATATAGATTTTTAAAATATGACGTTTGTTGAAAAACAGTCCTCATTAATCCTTTGTCAGGTGGATTTTTTCTATGTAAAAATACTTATTCTGTTTCTAAGCCTTAATCTTGAAATGATACTTTCTAATAATACTAATATTTAAAAAAACTTAACAGACAATATAATACTTTATTATATTTTTGAAACAAGACTTGGAGCTTCAATATAATAAGTAAACATTTAATACAGAATTATTTGGGAACTCATCACTGTAATTAATGTACATTACCAAATATTGATTGAGCCAGTTAGTAATTATAATCTATCAGGAAGTTAGGGTATTAATATGTGCATTTAAACAGGTAAGTGATATGCTTTAAAATAACCAAATACTTATTTAGCTTGTGAGAATGATCTGAATAATTTAAAATTGGTGTTTTTTCCCACAAATTTTTGCAGGAATTTCAAGCACTCTTTTAGAGTGTTCAATTTTAATTTAAATATGGAGTGGTGTGAGCAAAAGTCTTGCAAAAATCACAATACTAATTTCCAATTTTCTTCTGTTTGGAATGCCCTTTCTCAATTTTGCATGTAAAATCTTTAAAGTTGTGCCTATAAATGTCTTTCCTTGATAGCCTTATAATTGTCCGGATGCATGTAATTTTCCCCTCTTCAGAAGCGCTGCTAACTTATCAGATAAATTGATTACAAACAGGAAAAAAATTCTTATATCTAGCTGGTCTCAAGGGAAGAGACTCCAGAGAAAGTCAATATAAAGATTTCTCTCTTAATAAAGGCATAAGGAAAACAATGCAAAGAAATGAATGTCCAATCAAAGATTATCAGGAGAGACTCACAGGCTGACTTCAGGGCATTGTATCTTTAAACATCTTGTTTATGACTACTAGACAATACGGATTGAGAGGATGAGGTAGATTTCATTCTTTAGGAGGTTGTTGATGTGATTAAAAGCTACCAGATAATTGTTCAAACATTTTATCAGGAACTCCAGTTACAGTATTCCCCCTTTATCCATGGTTTTGCTTTCCATGGTTTCAGTTGCCCTTAGTAAACTGTGGTCTAAAAATATGAAACAGAAAATTCTAGAAATAAACCATTCATAAATTTTAAGTTGCATGCCATTCTGAGTATCATGATTAAGTCTTGCACCATCCTGCTCCATCCTGGTCAGGACATGAATCATCCCTTTTTTCAGCAAATCCATGTTTTATATGCTATTCTCCCATTAGTCACTTCATCACCATCTCAGAGTTTTCAGATAAAAAAAAATACCATATATTGGGTTTAGTATTATCTGAGGTTTCAGACTGCCACTGGGGGTATTGAAACTTATCCCCAGAGGATGAGGGGGGACTACTATACTTTCTAGGAGGGGTTATAAAGAATATCATGCAAAAGAGTTCTGTTCTGGGTGACGTTTAGAAAGTTTTCTTTTCCCTGCACTGAAGGGCTTATCTGAAACAAAGCACTTGGTGGTAGACTGCGTAACACAAGAAGCAGAGGAATATTACAAGTTTTATTGGGAGAATTTTCGGAGGGAACATTTTCTTTTTTCTCTCGTGTAGGGTTTTGCAACACATACATGGACCAGTAAACTAAGAAGATGTCACTTCTACTGATCAATTTCATGTTTTCACACTTAGGTTCTATGCAAGCCCAAGGGACAGAATGCTTTTACGTGTCTGAGTAACAAGAGGATTTTATACTTGTGTGACTTCACACACATTGTGGTGTTTGTGCTGCATTAAATCAAAGTGAGGGAGGTCATAATTCTGATCATAAAACAGCACATTAATATCACTAATCAGCTGCAGTAGATGAGCAAAAACTGCTGATTATTTATTTAATTTATTCGTGTGTGTTTGTTTAGATACATAATATTTGTGCATATTTATGGGGTGTATGTGATATTTTTATACATGCATACATTATGCAACAATTAAATCAGGGTATTTAAAATGGATATTCATTCACCTCAAATCTTTCTCATTTCTTTTTGTTGGAAACATTTCAAACTTTCTCTTTTAACTATTTGAAATACACAGTATATTATTGTTAACTATCACCACCTTACTGTGCTACAACACTAGAACTTGTTGCTTCTAGCTACCTGTATATTAGTACCCGTTAACCCATCTCTTATTACTCCTCACCCTACCCCCTCCAGCCTGTATCATTCTACTCCCTAGCTCCATGAGATCAAAATTTTTAGCTCTCACATATGAGTGAGAACATGCAATATTTGTCTTTCTGTGAAGAGCTTATTTCATTTAACGTAATGACCTCCACTTCCATCTATATTGCTGCAAATGAAAAGATTTCATTCTTTTTTATGACTGGATAGTAATTCATTGTAAATTAACATTTTCTTTGTCCATTTATCTACTGATGGACATTTAGATTAATGGCATATCTTGGCTATTGTGAATAGTGTTACAATAAACATGGGGGTGTTAGTACACCTTTGATATACTGATTTTCTTTCCTTGGGATACATACCCAGTACTGGGACTGCTAGATTGTATGGTAGTTTTATTTTTAGCCTTTTTTTTTTTTTTTTTTTTTTGAGAAACCTCCATACTCATTTCTATAATGGCTGTACTAATTTACATTCCCACCAACAGTGTGTAAGAGTCCCCTCTCCTCTGCATCCTCATCAGCATTTGTTATTTTTTAAGACTGTTGTTTCTGGAAAGTTTACTTGCTACCTTAGAAATTGGAGGTGCCTGTTTCCCCCTCTGTACTGATTACCTGTACAAAAAAGCACAGGCTTCCACAAATCAATTTAACTTCCTATATGTTCATTCAAATGTTTTATTCACAAACAAGAGACTATCCTCAATTCAGTTCCCATGCAACAAAAGAAGCCCCAAATTTATGGGTATTGAGGTTTCTATTTTCTTCTTTTATCTCAAATTACAATAATTTCACTTGCAACAAGAAACACAAATTGTTAAATAAAATAGGACATTTTAAGTATATGCTTAAAACCAGTGAAACTAAGGCAATGAGAGAAGTTCAGAATAATTTTGAATCACTAATGCTTTTGCCAAAAAAGATACTGATGTTGATACTACATTAAACTTAACAGTGGAACAGTGAAAAACATGATAGCAATTCCAATGACAATTAGAACTCCTTGCACTCAATTTTTAGTAATTGATAGAGTGAGCAGACAAAAAATCTGGGAGGATATTTCAGCATATGCACAATATACAATAAATTTTCTCAGCTGCTTGGGAGAATGGAAGGCTACCTAATATTTTCCTTAACCATTGTTTAAAACAAGAAAATAAACACCAGCATAATTTTGTCATTTTATAAAGGTTTCTTAAGTATTCTTAGAGCAAGAGTGTGAATGTTTGTGTAACCCTCAAATTCATATGTTGAAATCCTAAACTCTGAGATGATGGTATCAAGAAGTGGGGCCTTTGGGAGGAGATTAAGGCAATAGCCCATTCCTTTATGAATGGGATTAGTGTTTGTATCAAAGAGGTCTGAAAAAGATCCCTTATCCTCTTTGCCTTGTAAGGTTACAATGAGAAGGTGCCATCTGTGAAGGTAATGAGCATTTACCAGACACTGACTTTGCTGGCACCTTGACCTTGGACTTCCCAGCCCCCAGAAATATGAGAAATAAAGTACTGTTGTTTATAAGTCACCCAGTCTATGCTATGTTTTAATAGCAGCTTGAAAGAACTAAGATACACAGAGTGATGACTCCAGACTTGTATTAATTTGCAAAATATTTTATGATAAAATAATTAGTTCTGCCGCTGTGGAAAGCAGTTTGCAGATGTCTCAAAGAGATTAAAACTACCACTCAACCCAGCAATCCCATTACTAGGTGTATATCCAAAGGAAAATAAACTGTTCTACCAAAAAGACACATGTGCTCATCTGTTCATCACGACACTCTTCACAATAGCAAAAACAGAATCAACCTAGGAGCCCATCAGTGGTGGACTGGATAAAGACAATGCAGTACATATACACCATGGAATACTATGCAGCCATAAGAAGGAACAAAAGCATGTACTTTGCAGCCATATGAATGTAGCCAGAGGCCATTATCCTAAGCATATTAGTGCAGGAACAGAAAACCAATACTGCATGTTCTCACTTATAAGTAGGAGCTAAACACTGTGTACACACGGACATGAAGATGGGAACAACAGACACTGAGGCCTACTAGAAAGGGGAGAGAAGAGGGAAGGGAAGGCCTGAAAAACTATCTGTTGGGTACTATGTTCACTACCTGGGCGACAAGATCATTTGTACCTCAAACTTTGGCATTATGCAACATACGCATGTAGCAAACCTGTGCATATTCCCCTGAATCTAAAAAAAAGTTGAATTTATATAAAAAATTAACCTTAGCTTACTGTAATTGTTTTACTTTATAAACTTTAATTTTTTAAACTTTTGACTTTTTTATAGTAACATTTAGCTTAAAATCAAACAATGTGCAGCTCTACAAAAATTTTATTCTTTATACACTTATTCTATAGCTTAAGAATTATTTATTATTTTAATTTTTAAACTTTTTGATTAAAAAGTAAGATACACACACATACATTAGCCTAGGCCTACATGGGATCAGAATCATCAATATTACTATGTTCCACTGCAACAACTTTCCCACTCCTCATTATTGTCTCACTGGAAGGTCTTCAGGGGCAATAACATGCATGACACCGTCATTTCCTATCATAACAATGCCTCGTCTTCTTTTTTTAAACTATTCTGTGAAGAATCTACTATAACAAAAATCTCGAATATCCCACAATTTTATGAACTATAGTCCTCATGTTGTACATTTGATATCTAAACTTTTTCAAACATTAATGTTATTGTTACCATCAGTCTCTGGATGTAAAACATTATTAGTTAGAAGAATAAAGTCATGCTGAAAACTGTAGACTTGCTTTTCACAATCACATTTACCTCATTCATTTGCCCTGATACCCAAATACAAATGATAGTTGTTATACATATTGAAACTACCGATTAGCTGTAATTATTTTTATGATGGACAGATGAACCACACATTAAACTCTTGAACTTGCCAGTAAGGGGAATTAAATTACTCTTTAAAACTTTAACCAGAAAATCAATTATAAACAATGACTTCTTCTAGAATACCTCCAGAAAGACCTACCTGAGGCTGTTTTACAGTTAACATTTTTATAAGTAGGAATACATTCTAAAAGTTTAGTATAGTAAATATAATCATTTATTATCATTATCAAGTATCATGCACTATGCATAATTGTATGTGCTACACTTTTATATTACTGGTAGCACAGTAGTTTTGTTTCCAGCAAAATCACTGCATTGCTCTTCGACATTACCATTGTGATAGGAATTTTTCAGCTGTATTCTGATCTTATTTATCTATTCAGCTCTATTATGATCTCCATTATCTATGTGGTCCATCATTGACCCAAATGTCCCTGTGTGTTGCAAGATTGTGTAAGTATTTTAGCGCACATGTGATTGAGAAAGCTAGATGGACATGTGTAGATGGGGCACAGGTATTAACAAGCTACACAATGGGAACGGGAAACTTGATCATGGCTTCTAGGCTTCCTTGATTCACCACTGGACATGGTCATTTGAATTTTTCTTTTGACTTTTTGGTGAGTACAATGGGGCAATTTAAAAATAGTTTTAGGCTGGGCATAGTGGCTCACACCTGTAATCCCAGCATTTTGGGTGGCTGAAGAGGGAGGACTGCTTGATGCCAGGAGTTTGAGAGCAGCCTAGACAACGTAGCGAGAACACATCTGTACCAAAAAAAAAAAAAAAATTAGCCAGGCCTGGTGGCACATGCCTATTGTTCAAATTACTCAGGAAGCTGAGGAAGGAGGATCGTCCAAGCCCAGGAGTTTGAGGCTACAGTGATCTAGGTTCACACCATTGCACTCCAGCCTGGGTGACAGAGTGAGACCCTGTCTCTAACAAAAAACAAAAACAACAACAACAAAAATAGTTTTAAAATGTATTTGAATACACGTCTTTAGAAAAATGTATAAGGAAATAGGAACATATTATCAAATACCTCACTTTCCACTGTATCATTTCTGCCTTAGCCAGCAGAAGTGGCTGATTAGTGTAAACAAATTTAGAGACTGAATTTGCTTTCTTCATAAAATGGATCACAGTACCAGGAGAATGAAACCATGTTGGGTAAAATACAGTTTAACAATCAAGAAAGCCTTACAGAGTGGTTTTTGTAGTAGATAGTTTCTCAAGGCTACACACTTTTAATCAACAACTGCAAGGCAAAAACTGTAAGTATTTTTACTGAGCATAAAATGATTGCTGCAATGCAAAACAAGTATGAGCAATGGAAGAAACAAACTGACCATGGAGACTGCGAGTCATTTGAGGCTGTGGATTCATTCAGATGTGATGAAAATCAATTAACAAACACATAAAACTCATCAGTGACCTTTAATCCTGCCTCCCCACCCACCCCACACAGCCTATCATGGTATTCTGCTGAGAAAGTAAACTATACATGAACCACTATGGCCTATGATATGGCCATAACATTTGGCCTATGAAAAAAGAAGGTGCTTGTGGAAACTTTCACTGAATTTTACTGGTTCTTCCATAGCATTCTGCTCTCACTTGTGTAACAGTGAGAGAGTAAAAGTACTGTTTTGACTTTATATCCACAGACCTATTTTTGCATTTGCCACAATGTTTGCTAAGTCTAGCCTTGACACCATCTAGTCTCAAACATTTCAGAGAAAAAGATTACCGACCAACTTTAACAACTTTCTTTTGAGAATGTTAGAGAAATCCTAGTTAGGAAATAGTCTCACACTTCCCCTTCTTTCCCATTTACAGATGTAAAGTAAACTTCACTTCCCAGAGAAGTGAAGAGGTGAGTCCAAGGCAGTACACTCTTAAGATTTCTGGATCAATCCCTGTTTTGTTTACCAACCACCTTTAAACACAGAAAAGTTTTATCAAGGCACAAATAGGATATCAAAACAATTCAAGACTTCAGCATCTGAGAGCTGAGCACTTGAGTACCCACATGGTGATGGGGAAAAGTAAGGAGAAAACACCATATGGGCACCATCCTGATTATGAAACTGGCCCAATTGTCTCACAGAACTAATGTTTTTGGTTTCTTTTGAATAGAAATTGATCCTCCCAGTCCTAAAATTTGAGAAAGTTACATTTGTCTTATCTGAGTTTCTTTCTCAGGAAACCAACCATCAGTCTTCCCAGATAGTATCAAGGAGCTGAAACTCACCAAATCACCACATCTGGACAATGAGACATCAGACCCCTCACCCATCATGATTGCCTACCTGACCACCTGCTTCCTGTTGCCCAACTCCTCTTCTTTACTCCTCCCTAATTCCTGTTTTCCTACACACAGTTAAATTTCTTCCCTGTTATATAAACACTGAATTTTAGTCCATCAGGGAGATGGATTTCAGACCTATCTCCTCTGCTATGGCACCCAGATAAAGCCTTTTTCCCTGGTAATACTCATTCTTTCAGTGATCAGCTGTCTATACAGTGAGCAGCAGGACTTAGATCCAATGCCTGGCAGTTTGGTAACAAATTCTTCACCTCTTCCACCTACATTTCCAGCCCTGATGTCTGCACAAGGAAAATTTGTTTATATTGGATGCTCTGATGTGATGCTCCCTGTCTGAATCTACCAAACTATTACTCATTTCTGTGGTCACCATGATGGCAGCGGCTGCTCCAGATGGCCTGTCAAGCTATCATGCTGGCTGCAGCAGGAAGGTGCAGCCACGGCTGCAAGCTCCTTGGAGCCGGTGGGAGCAGGGGACAAGTGGGATCCCCACCCCTTCCTGGCTGTGGACCCAGGCCTCCCACTCCAAAGAGCAGGCAGAAGCCCTGCCCTCCTAGGCAAGGCTGCAGGCACCCAAGTTGCAGATAGGAGCCTCCCTGTGCTCTGGGGGGCAGGGAGCAGGCAGGACCCCTGCCCTCCAGAGTGCAGCTGCAGCTGCCCAAACTGTGGCTTAAGACTCAGGCATCCCTGCACCCTTGGGGATCCAGGAAGGCCTCCCTGTCATCAGGCTGGTATCTGTTCCCACTGCCTGGCTTCTCCCTGCTGTCAGTGCCTGCTCATCTTGGAGCAAAGTCCAGAGGAGCCCTGAGCCCCAGTGACATGAATGGCAGCAGGAGGCAGACAGATTCCTGGGCAGAAGGGAGAGGTCCCCGGTGAGGCCCCACCTTAAGGCCAGAGAGGGCCTAAAGGCTGGGGGCCAGGCTGCCAGTCCCACTGACCGGAGTGGGAACTTGTGCCTTTTCTGGCCACCCATTGCCACCCAGTGACCGATCAGCAGGCACTTCCTCCCCTCTGAGGCCCATAAAAGCCCTGGGCTCAGCCAGAGCTGAGGAGAAGATGGGACGGCCAGCAGCAGAGAGAAGCTATTCACTCTAGGGCCTCCTCTCTGCTGAGAGCTTGAGACCTGCAGAAATGTTGGGACTACCAGCTGCAGAGAGGAACCCACTGCAAGGCGTCCTCTCTGCTAGGAGCTGGGGAGATGACAGGACAACCTGACTGCAAAGAGGAGCAACCCTCTCCAGGACCTCCGATCTGCTGAGAGTTAAACACTCAATAGGATGACCTGCCTACAGAGAGGAGCTGCCTACTGCATGTCTCCTCTGACCTATTCTAACACTCAATAAAGCTCCTGTTTGTCTTGCTCAGCCTCCACTTGTCTGCATACCTTATTCTTCCTGGACACAGGACAAGAACTTGAACAAAGGCGCCACTGGCCACAGAGGTTTCTGGCCAAAATGTGACACCCTAAAGATCTCATAACAACCATAACTTTGGGTAGTGTAGATAAGTCTTGACCCACACAAAAAAAGTGAATATTTTAAATCACCATTGTTCTTACCTGCTCCCCTTCTGGGCCAGCTATAGGAAATATTCTTTTGAAGGGCATTTGGGAATTTACTGGGTGTATTTAGTTCCTGAAAGAATCTCAGTAACTAGGGGGTAAATCACTTAACTTAGTTAAATTTCAGGAAACATAGACCCACAACTGTATGCTGTCTACAGCTACTGGAAGTGACTTCCTCATTCACAATATTCAGGTCATAGCTCCAAGTATTTGCCATCTTACTCACAAGCCAGGGATGACACAGGAACCAAACTTTAGAATGAAAATCATAGTAAGTCACTTTTCAGATTAAGATAGCTTTTCAGTTTTTGGGAATTCACCCACATGGAAACCACTGAAGCCATTGTGGATATTTGGACAATAAACTGTGCTAAAGTGAGTCAAATAAAAAAGAAATCTGACATAGATGCACATTAACTCTCTAGTTTGGTAAGTTACATGAGCAAATTTTTAAAAACAATATATAATGAATATTTTGAATTTAAAATAAATTAGATTAAAACAATTACTGATTAGATAGCTCACCTTCCTCAAGAGCTATACTATCAATGATTTTAATAGCATTTTATCTACACTTGATGAGTTCTTAATTATAATACTTTGGCTTCAAAAGACAGGGATTTCTTTTAAACAAGTGACAATAGCAATGAATATTCTTATGAAGATATTTCATAGTTAAATTTAGCCATTTTACAATGAATACATTTCAAAACATCATGCTATAAACCATAACTATATATAACTTTTATTTGGCCATTAAAAATAAATAAATAAAGATATTTTATTTTGCCTTATTTGTGTATCATAATAGATTATATCTTATAATCTTAATAATCTATTTGGGCTTTAAAGAAGAGACATTTTGTAATCTCCTATATATATGTGTGTATATATATGTGTGTATATATATGTGTATATATATGTGTGTATATATATGTGTATATATATGTGTGTATATATGTGTATATATGTATATATATGTGTATATATATGTGTGTATATATATGTATATATATATTAAAATTCTATTTAAAAGGTTAATTTTTTTCAAGGGTTCTTTTTTTATGACAGGCTGTCAGAGCAATGAATAGATGTGATTGATGTTTTTCTACCCTTAGTTTCTGATTCATGATAATGAGATTGTGTGAAGATCTTCCTGCTCATCCTGGGTATTCTCTATATCATGAAACTGTTGCAGGAAGTGCAGAGCTAGTAAGGTTCCAAACAGTAACTGTGACTTTGTTGAAGTGAAAACTTTTTTTTTTTTTTTTTTGAGACAAAGTCTGGCTCTATCACCCAGGCTGCAGTGCAGTGGCAAATCTTGGTTCACTGCAACCTCTGCCTCTGAAACGGGGTTTCATGATGATGCCCAGCTGCTCTTGAACTTGTGAGCTCAAGCGATCTGCCTCCCTCGGCCTCCCAAAGTGCTGGAATTACAGGCATGAGCCACTGCACTCTGCCTTGGAGCAAAAATACTGAATGTGATATTGGCTTTCAATGTTGACCACTGATTACCAAGATGTGTCTTAAGTTTTGAAGCAAAGTTTCTCTTTTCATTCAGAGACTACATGTAGGGTTTTGATTAGTAATCACCACGATGATATTTTCTCACATTTTATATACTTTATACAACCCTTAATGAGGGAGAAGAAAAGGAAAAATCAATTAGGTAGACAGTTAAGGCTGGTCCTCGGAGAAGCGTCCTGCCTGAAAAATCATGGCTACAGGCAAAAATAGAGCAGCCTGGGGAAAACTCACGCTGCACCTGCACAGATAAGCAGGCAGGGTCCAGCACAGAAGCCTTTTGTTCTTTGTGTGATTAATGGGCTCCCAGGAAAGTTTCCTCCACTTTTCAGACATGCACATGGTGGAATCCATGGGAACTTGCACAGGGAAGGGAAATGGGGCTTGCCTAAAACAAACCCACACTTATACAAACAAGAGCAGCTGTGTTTTGTGTTTACCTGGTGACATCCCACCTGCATATACAGGAGGTGTTGTACAGAGAGATTTTCAGATAAGAAAGTTTAGTCAGACAGCTACAGAGATGAGAGGAATTTCTCATAAAAGGTTTTGGATTCAACTGTAAAAGCGGCAACCCACTCAGGCTCCGCTCTCTGCTGTGGAGAACTTTCTTCTTTTGCTTGTTAAACTTTCGCTCCAAGTTCACCCTTTGTGTCCACGCTCCTTAATTCTCTTGGTCATAAGACAACGAGCTCGGATAATGCCTTAGATGAGACCAGTGACCATTGACCTGTTTCACTTATGTTGTGCATTAACTTATGCTGTTTGTTCTGATTTACCAAAACAAAAGCAAAAACAGACTGCAGTTCATTCTCTCCCTCCATTCACTAAGCATATGAACTAGAGTGAGCAGAAGAGAGAAATAAATCTGCTCTTCTTTCTTTCAGGTTCTGTGTGCCTCTCTATGTATAAACCCTCAGCTCACTGAGTGTGAGTCAGTCTGCTGGTCGAAGGTGACCATTCTTTTTTTTTTTTTTTTTTTGCACAATCTGGATCTTATGCCAGTTTTCAAGTGACAAGACTGGAGAAAAAATAGACTGTATTGAACTTAGTGAGAGCTGCTCACATTAGCTGTCTCGTGGCATGAGTGGAGTAGAGTTGCCGGATAAAATGCAGGGTGCCCGGTGCTGCAATCAGAATGTGTGAGTCCCTCATAATTTATATGCTGAAAACCCAATTACCAATGTGATGGTATTAGGTAAAGCTTTTGGAAGAGGATTAGATCATGAGACCTCAAGCCTCATGAATAGGACGAATGTCATTATAAAAGAGGACCCAGGGAGCTGCCTTCCACTTTTCCGCCATATGAAGTCATAGCCAGAAGACAGCCTTCACCAAACACCGAATCTACTGGTGCCTTAATCTTGGACTTTCTAGCCTCCAGGGCTTTGAGAAATAAGTTTCTGTTGTTTATATGCTGCCTACTGTATGGTGTTTTATTATAGTAGTCCAAATAAATGATGAAATCCTGTTAACTTTGAGTTGCAGATAAACAACAAATACTTTTTCAGTATGTTTATATTTGTGAAATTTGACAACCCTACTTTAACTCCTATACTTTAAGGGATATTTAAATAACTTTTCCACAGGTATTTTTGATATTAACTGATTTTCATTTCATGTTCTGATTTTGGAATGTAACCCTCATGTGAGATAAAACCATTTATACTTTTACAAAATTCATCCATAGCCATCATCTCATTAGATCTCCACAACAATCTTCATAGGGACTCAAATTTTATCTTATGCATCTCTCTTTTCCAGATAGGGATGTTGATATTCATAAAGGATAATCATGTTAACTCAAGACCATTTGGAGAGTTAAGAGGCAGGGTTTGGACTTATATCTAAGTTGTCTATCTTTTAGTCCAATGTTCTCCCTTCCACAAACTCACCCCTGCATGAGAATGAATAATAATTGGTTAATCAGATGAATATATTCCAGGTAGTTTACATATATACTTATATATATGATATATACTATACATTATAATACTATAAAATAAAATTATATAATAATATTACCTCTTTGATAATGTTGTGCTTTAACATAGTTAAAATGTTTGCTTTTTTTCAAGAGCCTAAACACAGGTGATGTGGGATATGGTAGCCTTCTACTGAGAGATTCAACATTCCCATCTGAACACCTTAAAATTTCACCATGTAGATTATCATCCACTGAAAGCATGCAGCGGCATAAAAAATTGGTGTATTTAGCTCCCATTTGTAAGTCAGAACATGTGGTATTTGGCTTTCTGTTTCTGTGTTAGTTTGCTAAAGATAATGGCCTCCAGCTGCATCCATGTCCCTGCAAAGAACATTATCTCATTCTTTTTTATGGATGCATAGTACTCCTGGACATTTGCAACAACACACACTGGTGCCTTTCAGAGGGTGGAGGGTGGGAGGAGGAAAAAGATCAGGAAAAATAACTAATGGGTACTAGGCTTAATACTTGGGTGGTGAAATAATCTTTATAACAAACCCCCATGACACAAGTTTACCTAAGTAACAAACCTACACTTGTACCCCTGAACTTAAAATAAAAGTTAAAAAAATTGGTGCATGAATTATGGAAAACATGTTTGACAATAGACCTTTACATAATTAAACTGTTCGGAAAAGCCCTGCCCCCATGCCCACACTCATACAAGCATGTACTACCCATGCCTTTTGTTAAAACATATATCTAAATTTCCCTTCATGAAATCACTTTCAGATGGTTCATCTCACTGAGTTTTATGGTTTTGATAGTGTCAACCTGTTTTCTTTTCATATTTTGTTTTGATTTCTGGGAATAGGAGAAATTTGCACAATGCCAATATAATATAATAGTTATTTATTTACAAGAATGTTCTAGATGATTAGTAACACATGCCAGGGCATGTGGTCATGACTGAAGCAGTTTTTAAGTCAGCCGTTTCTCTGATGTAATTGTCTCTCTTAATCATTAGAGGCCTTCCTGACCGAAGGGGGGATTTAATGGTAATATCAGGAGGAATAAATTATGAGTGAATAATTTTTTTGATGCTGAAAATGCCCTGAGCATAATGTTCATGACATTGTCAGTTACTGGCTTCTAAAAATGCCATATTTTCAAAGAATAGAACAAACAAGTGCCAACCTAAATGTGGCTCACCAGGGCACACTGAGGTAGAAAAACCTGTGAAGAATTAGTATATGTGAGGATGTGTGGCTGAAATGTCCCTATCCCCATGCATTTAAGAGGGAACGACCTCATTTTCTGTTACTTTATCTGCCTATAAGTCAGCTCATCAAAGCCATTTTCAGTGAAATCCTCAGCATTTTATTCAGTAGACAAGTTCCTTTTCTTCATTGGGGATAGATGGCAGGGAGCAGCACAGGATGATTTTACTGAGGAAGACCAAGGAATATGGAAACCGAAAAAAACATTAAGAAAGAGGGGAGAAGATAGAGGGGAAAGCAGTCAAAGTGAAGGAGAGAGCACTGGTGAAGAAAATATAGAAACCGGGACTTTAAGTCCTTTTTAATAGTGGAAAATTACGACCTTCTATGCTCAAAGGAAAAAGATGCTTTATAAGTTCCTTGGACATCAAATATCATTTTGATACTTGATACTTAAATGAGGGAGAAATGTGCTGCTTAAAGTTCCTTTGAAATCCACATTGGATATAAAACTGAAGTCTAAAAATATTCTTAGCATAAATAAATTTATAGGCTACCAGATCTGGAAGAACCTGCAAATAGATCAAAACACAGCCCTACAGCACCCCAGTTTTCCCCCTCTTTGCTACTGGCATAGAAAAGATATTTTGATTTTTTTTAACTTAAATAAAGAAGCAGTAGCTAAAAAGAGGCATCGAGCACAGATTCAAATGAACAGAACTGATGAAGTGGAGATGAATATGCTTGAATTAATCATAATGCTTTAATCAGGGTTTTCTAATGCTAGTTAATTGCATCCACAAAATGTAGCATCAAATGAGTTTGGTGAGTTGTAAAAGGGAGACTTAGGGATCCCAAATAGAATCCTGTTTTGAACAAGGGTGATGTGAAAAAATTGACCAATTACCACTCAATCTGTTGTGTGCCCAACTGACTGAATAAGCTTGGCTATCAGTCAACTCAATTAAATTACAGGCATAACTTAAACTTATATCATAAAGCTACCACATTCAATTTCATTTGTTTCCCTAAGTAATTCCATTCCCAAGTGACATTAGACAGTTCCCATGTCTAAAAATAAATTCTCTTTCCTTTCTGATGTAGTTTCTATTAATTTGCTTCCACTGCCTAATAATTAGAATAGTTAGGCCCCTGTGGTATTGAAGTGTCCATGCGTTCAATGTGATTTTGGTCCCCAGCACTATCACGGCAGGGAACTCTATGATTTCTTCCCTTCAGACATCACTCTGGCCTTACTGGCAAGACCCAAAATTTCTATCACTAATTTCCCTCTTTGGCATAGTAAATAAAAGATTTATATTTTACCCTGCCCATGTAAGCTGGAGAACTATATCCTAATCATGGCATTTGTTATTGTTGACAAGCCATTTTAATAATTGAAAGCAAACCACTTATTTTTCTCAGCAACATATCCAGGTGACTTCACAGCAAAGACCTTCTGGTGAAACTATGTGTCATTATCATTTGTAAGCTGCTAAGTTCTCTGTGACCCGCCCTCCCCAGATGGACTTGTTTCAACATCTGAGTCCACGAGAGCAAGCACGCTCTGAGAAAACCCAATTTTCATTTGGACATGAAATTTTTATAAACAAAAATATATTCTTTCTGAACTTCCTTATAAGATCCAAGCCTTCTAATCTTTGAGGCTGTTAGACTAACAGGTTTATAACTCAAGTTTCTAATATATTACTTTGTCTTTTTTGAGGAGAGATACTTTTTCTTATATAGTTCTTCTCTGGTTTGATAAATTGAATAATGTCAGGCCATGAGGGTGAACACACAGGTAAGAAAGTTAATATGTGGTTGAGGTGGGGTGGGAACATGATTGGTGGGTGGAAGGAGTGAAAATCATCCAGTGAAGATAAATTACACAAGCCAAGCCAATCTTTATGTGTACATTCCTGGACTATTGAGGCCTATACTTAAAAACATACCCACCTGACTTACATAAAAATGACATCTCTCTTTCTCTCTCCAAGAGATGAGATGGATATATGGATTTTCTCTGAGAGAGAGAGAGAGAGAGACAGAGAGAGAGAGTTTTATTTATATATAAAACAGTATAAATAAAACAATATCTGTTATTTGTGTATTGTATACTTTCAGAGTCAAGACACTGGCAGACACCTGCTTGTTGATCACCTGTATTCAACAAGTTACTCAGTAAATTTGGCGTGCTACATTGATGCATTAATTTTGGTTTGCAAAAGCCTATTCTCTGTGTTATAGTAAAGGCCTCGTTTCCTCCCAATCAATAATACTTTATGCTAAAAAACAGGGCAGATTCTAGGCAAATCTTGAAATGGGAAGATTGTTTTCTTAATTATCCATGTGCTCTTTCTTTCTGATCCCTCCAAAACACTTTTTTTGGTCACCTCTCATTTAAACAATTCAGATTTTTTTACTATGATGCCCAACAGTTTAGGACAGATATATGAGAAGGAATTTTCTATTAAGTGGTGGGGAGTGGTAATAGACTAACTTTCCGATACCTTAGTGTCCGTATATATAAACTTACAACTAAAATATCTCTTCACAGAAAAGTTATAGGATCAAAAATAAATAAGGTCATGTAATATACAAAATTAGACCAAACCAAACTTTCTCTTCTTGGTTTCACTCATTTATAAAAATAAGTGATATTACAGCGTGAGGGAGATTATTTTCAAACATAGCTGCACCAATTCCTTCTATACTTTGCAACGTGGCTTTGAAGCTATTCCCATCAAGAGGTAGAGCCTAGTTTCCCCAATTCTTTTTTTTTTTTTTTTTTTTTTTTTGGAGAAAGAGTCTCACTTTGTGGCCCAGGCAGGAGAGCAATGGCACGATCTCGGCTCCCTGCAAACTCTGCCTCTTGGGTTCAAGTGATTCTCCTGCCTCAGCCTCCTGAGTAGCTGGGATTACAGGCCCCCACCACTGCACTCGGCTAATTTTTGTATTTTTAGTACATGTTAGTCAGGCTGGTCTTGAACTCCTAACCTAAGGCGATCCACCTCCTCGGCCTCCCCAAGTGCTAGGATTACAGGCGTGAGCCACTGCGCCTGGCCTAGTTTTCCCAATTCTTAAACATAGCTGGCCTTGTGACTTGCTGGCAGATTAGGCCAGCAAATCCCTCAACATTCCTGTTGAATTTTGACATCATTCAGAATTTCCCTCAAGATAATACATAAAGTGAAAATTATATTTATTAAAACCAGAAAATTTTCCTGGAGATTCTGTTATACCAGAGATCAGAGTTTGTTCTAAATATATACGTGTGTGTGTGTGTGTGTGTGTGTGTGTGTGTGTGTGTGTGTGTGTGTGTGTGTATTTTTTTTTCTTTTCTTTCTTCTTTTTTTTGAAACAGAGTCTCACTCTGTCACCCAGGCTGGAGTGAGGTGGAGCGATCTCGGCTCACTGCAACCTCCGCCTCTGTTCAAGTGATTCTCCTGCCTTAGCCTGCCAAGTAGCTGGGATTACAGTTGCCCGCCACCATGCCCAGATAATTTTTGTATTTTTAGCAGAGATGAGGTTTCACTATGTCAGCCAGGCTAGTTTCAAACTCCTGACATCAAGTGATCCGCTTGCTTCAGCCTCCCAAAGTGCTAGGATTACAGGCGTGAGCCACCGCGCCCGGCTCCTGCCTAACTTTAGAGACAAGAAATATAAATACTCATTTTCCCAGCTTTATTTGCAACTGTGGTGGTAATATGACACCATTATAATAAGTAAAATGCTTTGGAGATCTAATAAACAATAGGTAATAAACATACTGTGGGGATGTATGAGAAACTAAGAATTTAGATGAGAAGAAAGCTTTGTAGTAGCTGTCTCCCTTCTCTGCTTTATTGTGTTTCGAATGTAGACATGATGCCACAAGCGATAGCAGTCATTGTCATCACAGGGGAAAGGCCAAGGCACTCACAGATATGCAGCTATGATATTTTTATGCCATTGAAGAAGTACCTCCAAACCCGCTGTTTTGTGAGAAAAATTAACTTCAATTTATTTAGATTATTTTTCATTAGGACTTTCTGTTACTTGCCAAATTCCTAACAAACATAATGGGATTCTAAATTGATGAAATGTTTTGGGAGGGGAATTGAACATAATTATCAAATTATGAATGCACTAAGTTGTGTTACTGCAACTTCATGTTTGGATTATGTGAATTTATCCTAAAGAAATATTCACTCACATACACAAAGACACGTATACAAGGACATTGATTTCAGCACTCTGCAATAATAAACTATTTGAAATAAAATGAATGTTCACCATGAAAAAAAGTGGTTAAATAAATCATCATCACTATGAGGCTATAAAAAAAGAGACCCTAAAGGCACAAACACAAAAAGACCATCAAAATATATTGTATGTAAAAAAATACATGAAAAAACAATATCTATAATATGGCCACATTTATGTAAAAACGTTTGTGTGTGTACATAAGTTTGTATATGAAACATTGAAAATTTTTCTTTCAGGGAAAAGGGCTAAGTTTTCAATTTTTCTTTCTAATCCTCAGGACTGTTTGAATTTTAGTCACATATGTTCACATATAAGCAGGCTGCATAAATAAATTTATTCATAAAAAAATAAACACTTGATAGCAGCTTAAATGCTTAACTTTCCCATGAGAATTTGAGTTTCAGATAGTAATTAAAGGAGTGGAATGGAATTCCATGTAAACAGGAGAAAAATATATATGGAACCTCTTTGGCCTCTAAAATCATCCAGTATAGGTAGTGACTTCCTTAGCTCTCTCTTAAGCAAACCATTTCCCTTTAGTATTAAAAGGAAGAAAGATGAATCTTCAGGAAAAAGGGAAACATTTATTAGCATAATAGTTAAAAGTCTTATATGCCATTAATTCTGATTAGTTGCCTAAAGACAAGTTAGAGATACATAAGTTGAGGTTTTCACTAAATCCCTAAATTATTCTCTTATTCTACTTTTGAGATGGAGTCTCACTCTGTCACCAGGCTGGGGTGCAGTGGTAAGATGTTGGCTCACTGCCACCTCCACTTCCTGGGTTCAAGCTATTCTCCTGCCTCAGCCTCCCAAGTAGCTGGGACTACAGGTTCGTGCCACTACACTCAGCTAATTTTTGTATTTTCAGTAGAGATGGGGTTTCACCATGTTGGCCAGGATGTTCTTGATCTCTTGACCTTGTGATCCACCCACCTCGGCCTCCCAAAGTGCTGGGATTACAGACGTGAGCCACCGCACCTGGCCTCTACTGCTTCTTTATTAATTTTTAATTTTGTGGGTACATAGTAGGTGTATATATTTGTGGGGTACATGAGATGTTTTGACACAGGCATGCAATGTGTAATAATCACATCATGGAAAATGGGGTGTCCACCCTCTCAAGCATTTATTCTTTGTGTTACACACAATCCATTTATACCCTTTTACTTATTTTTAAATGTACAATTAAATTATTATTGACTATAGTCACCCTGTTGTGCTATCAGATACTGTCTCATTCATTCTTTCTAACTCTGGTGCTTCTTGACTGTTTAGTTTTTGAATTAGAATAAAATCATTTCACTGACTCAACAATTTGGGAATGACAAAAATTATTTGGAACCAAACAATTTTTGTCTTTCTAATGATTACTAATGCCTAATTGATTAAATGTTACGTAGTTTCTGTGATTTGATTATTATCACCACTTATCACAAATCAAAAATGGAAAACTCTTAAAGCAATCAATCTTTTAAATATTTTAGCTCACATTTTGATGGTGGCTTGATAATATTGATGAATTCAAGTTTATAAATTGTATCTACTACTTTTCTACCTATTCCAAAAGCATGGGTATTATTTTCTACTCTCTCTCTCTTTTTTTTCTCTCTCTCTCTCTTTCCTTCTTCCTTTTGTTCATAGACAGATACATTCAAAAGATCTATAGATAAATGGAGCAAGGATAGACTCTATTACTGGAATGAGCTATTCTGAAAAAGTGAGAATCAATGAGTAGTGTATCTTTACAATTGCATCACTTTTGTCATAATAGCCAACATTTATTGACCACTCATTATGTCACCGGCATGACAGTAATCACCGTGCACAAGCATTTTCTCACTTAATCCTTCTACAATATATGAGATCAATACTATTACTTTTTCCAGTTTACTGATGAAGTAGTTGCTACTTAAATAAATTTAGTAATTTTCCCAAGATAGCTTGTATGAAATTCTATTTCAGGTCTGTGTGGCTCCAGAATTCAAACTGTTAATTATTCTCTACAGCCTCCAAAAGGCATCAGCCATGAGCTGGCATATGACATATATAAGGTGAACTGTATATATGTCCCCTGTTGACTGGGGCATTGTTTGTCTTGATAAACATTTAGCTATATAGGTAGGGCCAGGGGTGTGTGTGTGTGTGTGTGTGTGTGTGTGTATTTTGTGTGTATATAATTGTTGAATGAATATATACATGAATGAATAACTAATGAATATGAACACAAAATTGAATCAACTCATTTTTCTTCAGAAAACCAGATTACTCTTCAGGATGCTATTTATTAAGTCGTTTCCTTCCTTTAGATATTTGGCTGGAAAAAAATCTCTAAGATGCCTTTAGTGCAATAATTTTCCATTCTAGGAAATACTTATTAGTTGCAGAGAAATAGCCAAAAAATTGAGCTTTACTGAATTTTCCATCCAAGTATGAAGAAAGTCCAAGTGGAACAGGAATTGAAAATAACCTCAAAACAATGTGTTCTTTGCTTCCTCCCTTACTGAGTCATAGAGAAAGACGCTGAGAGAGCTGACTTTGAAGAGCTCCCAAGATAGTTTTCCAGATGACCTCTTGGTCACAAGGGCCTGTTATTTTGAAAGGCTTAAGTACCATAGAGAGAGCAAAGGGAGTGGGTGAAATTTCCTTCCTTGATTGGTGTATTATTCTGAGAAGTGCTGACACAGATTGTCCTGACTCAGAGGAGGAGAGTTAGAGCCCCTAGCTTTGCCTAATTTACAAATTTTGGAACTAATTAACCTTTTAAAAGTAAATCAAACTTCTCAAACTAAAGAAAATGAGAATAATTTCCATATGCATGACACAAAAACAAGCAAAAGAAAACCTAGAACCTACATTTGTCAGTACATAAAAGAGACTGTAGGTAGGGCCTGCCTTTAATTCAGCTCACCCTCTGCTACTACCAGATTAACCTTTTTAGTGCACAGTGCATATATGTGTGTGGGCCATGGGGGTGAAATTAAAGCCATGCTTCGGCCCATTGTGTAACTATTGATGCCCAGAATGCCAAATTCTAGGCTCTCTACTTAGCTCTAGCATTATCTCCCCCAGCAACCATCCTAACATGAATTATTTGCTCCAGATAAAATGATTTAGTAACCTCTATTTTAAAGTGAGCTTCCAGGTATGGCAATATTAACATTTAGCGTTAATCATGCACGTACTATATGTTAAATATTCTTCTAAATGCTTTACATAGATGATCTCATGACTCCGTGAGGTAAATACCATTTTACAGGTAGAGATACTGGGACCATATGGAGCCTCTCCAAGGTCAGAGAGCTGTAAGTGGTAAACTGGAACTTGAACTTAAGCATTTTAACTCCCCAATGCTTTAACTATCAATTCTCTGTCTATAGAAATCAAATGGTCTAAACCTTTGATTGTATTCTTTGGCCAAGATACAGGATCACATTCACAGCTGAAAGTAAAGATTTAGATTGGGTATTGTCCTTTGTGCCTGTAATCCCAGCACCTTGGGAGGCTGGGGTGGGAGAATCACTTGTGCCCAGGAGTTCAAGATTACAGTGAGCTATGACTGTGCCTCTGCACTCCACTCCAGCCTGGGCAACAGAGCAAGACTCTGTCCCTTAAAAAATAATAGTATAGATTTAGGATGGTTTTCAGATAAAACTGAGCAGCATAACCCTCTTCTACCTTAAGAATTTGGAAGACCTATATACATATATCATGTGAATTCAGTTCATTTAGTCGTTCAACAAATATGTATTGAGCACAGACTATATGTAGACATTATTTTAGGCATGACACATACAGGAGGAAACAAACAAATTCTTCTCCTCATAAAATTTGTATTCTAGTTTCTCATATTTAATCAAAAGAAATAAAGTCAGCCTAGGTAATGTAAAAAAAGCTTTCACCACTGGACAACCAGATATTATTTGCTTTCTTTTGAGGGACTGATGACTCAGACAAAGGGACATATACCTTCTGGGGGTGAAAATCAGGCTTATTAACTAAAAGATACAAGCTTTCATATCACTGAAGCCAGCCAGGAAATGTAACAGAAAATGAACCAGAGGGGACAGTGGTGTATTAAAGAGCATCAACCTAGTCTAAAACAGCAGCATCTTCCCAGCTCTCATGGCTATGGCAATATTAGAATGTAGACTAGTGGTGTCAAACTAACAATCTTCCAAGAGAAGGCAGAAATCTCATTTTTATGTGTGAGAAATATTCAATTTTTTAAATAATGTAAGCTTAGTTCAAAGTAAAAACAAAAAATAAAACTCAAAACTCTGTCAATTAAAAAAAACCACATACACATCTATTTTAAGGCTGAATAATATTCCATTGTATGTGTCCCATTTTAAAAATTTATTCATCTGTTGTTGGATATTTAGGTTGTTTTCACACTTGACTATCACGAATAGTGCTGCCATAAACTTTGAAGTGCTAACATCTCTTTGAGATCCTGATGTCAGTTCTTTAGAATAAATATCCAGGAGCTGGACTGCTGGATCATAAGATAGTTCTAAAAGAAGGAAATCCAGGAATATGTGACAATATGAATGAACCTTGAGGACATCATGCTAAATGAAACAAGGCAGTCAACAGAAGAATACGTACTGCCTGATTGCACTTATGGGAGGTATCTAAAACAGTTAAACTCATTGAATCAGAGAGTAGAATTTCATTTGCCAGCATCTGGGAGGAGGGAAATGGGGAGTTGCTAATCAATGAGTCTAAAGTTTCTGTGACACAAAATAAATAATTCCCGGAGATCTGCTATAAAAAAATTGCCCCTATAGTTAACAATATTGGATTGTACACTTAAAAATTTGCAAGAGGGTAGATTTCATATTAAGTCCTCTTAGCAAAATAACAATAATAAAACACATCTGTGAGTCAGAGCCTATCTACATGCTACTAGTTGTGTCTTATTGTGTGTGTGTGTGTATAAAGTCATTAGAAACATGCCAGCACTGAGTCCTGTGATTGAACAGGAGGAATGTATCACCCAAGGCCTCTATTTCAAACCTACTAGGATACAGAATGAAGTAGGCCAGGAACCTTATGAAAGTCCCTGTTAAAAAAAAAATTAAAGTAGGGATGAAATCACGGACTGAGGAATATACAAGGAGAGCTTGACAAAAGAATCAGGAGCAATGCCAGAGTCAGCATGTACTTTGCTGCAACAACGTCCCATAGGGTTCATTTTAACCAATGCCACTTCCCTGCGGGCTTTTGTGCTCTGAGATGGAGTACAGGTAGGTCATTTCTTATTTGTCCTAGAGCTGTGGCAGGGAAAAACTTTTCCTTTGAAACTTCAAAGGCGGGGACAAAGAAAGTCTAAGCTTCCCAGAGGAGTTTTTTTTTTTTTTTTTTTCTTTTAAGTAAATGAACTTCAACCCCACCTGTCAATTGTTTCCCTTGAGGGATCGGGGCATTCCTGTTATCTAGATATGCTTTGACTTACTTTCCTACTTACACCAGCCATTGATGAATCTAAATCCAAATGAAGAAGATTCAAATTCTAGAATCATTTAGCAGGACATTCTACCTAGAAATAGAAGGAAAAATATCATCCCTATGACTTTGTAATTACAGAAAAAAAAATGAGAAAGTAAATTATTTTATGGCATTTTTGAGTATTTAGTAGAAGGTGGATTTCTCAATAAGATGAGAAAGAACAGAAAGTGCTTAGCTAAATGTCTAACACATGGTAAGCATTGAGTAAAGGTCAGCAATTAATAAAAATTGTGGTTACCAGGGACTGGAAAGGGAGGGGAAAGAAGTTGCTGTTTAATGGGTATAGAGATTCAGATTTGCAAGATGAAAGTGTTCTGGACATCTATTTACAACTGCATGAATGTACTTGTATTATACTGAACTGTACACTAAAAAATGGTTAAGAAGGTAGCTTTTGTGTTTTGTTTTTACCACAATAAAAAAGAAAAAGAAAAAATGCTAAAATTCTCAAGCACCAAGTTTATTGATTAGTATCCTACTACTTATAACTCTGGCTGTAAGTAGTAACCACAATTATCCAGAATCTTGACAGATTTCCTGGCAGTTTTCAAACTTCAATGCTTTTCAGCTCTAAAAGGTATACTGTAGTTGCATTATTTTTAAAATTAATACAAATATTTTTACATATTTATGGGGTACATGTGATTTTTTTTATGTGCATTGACTGTATAATGATCAAATCAGGGTATTCAAGGTGTCCATCGCCTTCAGTATTTGTCATTTTTATATATTCAGAACATTTCAAGTCCTCTCTTCTAACTATTTTGAAATACACAATACATAAAAAAAATCTGCCATAAACTTTGAAGTGCCAATATCCAAGTAGGAATATGGATTTTTGGCAAAAATCACCTTACTCTGCTACAAAACATTAGAACTTATTCCTTCTGTCTCACTATATGTTTGTATTCATTAATCAACCACTATCTACTCCCCATCTGCACACTCTTCCCTGCCTCTGATATCTGTCATTCTATTCTAGTCAACTTTTTTAGCTCCCACATATGAGTGAGAACATGTGATATTTGTCTTTCGGTGCCTGGCTTATTTCACTTAACATAATATAGGATTATTCGTTTTGAGAGCAAAAATCTGCTGATTGTATTCAAAGATACTAAAGGTAACCGTTACATTTATATCGTATTTAAAGTTTAATGAGTGTTCTCACGTATATCATCTCATCTGAACCTTTACAGTGGTCTGGCTGGTATACCGTACCTCATTTTGAAAATCAATAAACTTTCTTTGAGGGGTTAAAGGACTTGTCTTGTGAGCTCATGACTTTTGACTCTAGTTTCAGAATTACTCTCATTGCCTCAGGCGGCTGTGAGATGTAACGTATTTTTCACCTTGCGACACTGCCTTTCGCTTGTCATTATATGTGAAGACGTAGTGTGCTATGCCATGGAAATCATTTTACATGTGTTTTTAAATACTATTTTACAGACATGAATCATTTTTCTACCACTTAGAAGCTAAGTAATGAAAGTCTGAAAGCCCACAAGGAGTTGTTGAAGACTCCAGCGTATTTATTTATTATAATTTAGTTCAGATGTATACCATTCTCTAGCCACCTAATCAATAATAATTGATTAAAATAACCAATTAAATGATAAACATGTTGGGGTTTTCAATCTTTTTATTGACTGGACTAGATTGAGTATACAGATTAGACATGGTATAGGAATTATTCAAATGCTCTCAAAAATTCTATTGGAAAATGTATTCAATCACAGATTTGTAGTTTGGCCAAGGGGAAATTCTAAGAATTTTAAAAAGCATATCACAAAACGTTTAAGCACATGAACTCTGTGGCCAGTGAGACCCGAGTCTGAGTCTCAACTACGTTCTGCCATTTACTAGCTATATATCTTTAGTCAAGTTGCTTAACCTTTCCTAACCCTCAGGCTACTCATCCATAAAATACAGTTAACAATTTTACCTACCTGGAATGTTTATTGTGGGGATTAATGAGTCAATTGAAGTAAAGGAATTACCGAATTAGCTAGCATATTATAAAATTTCAAGAAATAAATATCAACTCCTATTATGGTTATTTAGTATCTCTAACTTAAATTTCCCTATTGATTTCTTTAACCATCGAGTGTGGTTAAAGACCACAAGTGGTTAAAAACCATCAAATGGGGTTTAAGAAATTTGTTCAGCTCATTATGTTGATATCAGGGTTAATGGGATAAGGAAGAAAAAGCATTTCCCACCCAGGAATTTACACATCCAGAGCACTCAATAAACATCGGATACTATACTGGACACCTCCCATGCCCGGCCTCAGGTCCTCTCAACCTGCCTTCTACTCCAGCCACTGCTAGTAACTAGCTTCATGTTGTAGCGGCCTGATAGCACCTCATTCACCTCGCCACCGCTATATTGGGTCTCTCAGTTTCTGAGTCTGGACATTTATGTGGCTGAGTTGAGGGATATGTTGGGAAATCCAGTTGGCACTGGTGCATGTACAAACCTAGAAGTGTTAACCTAGTTAACAGCCCAAGGGAGGCTTACCCAACGAAAGATCAAAGCTGGTGGATAAATGCTCCCTTCCTCCAGCCCTCAGTGGCCATTCTAGTTGCACTTTACACAGCTCTTCAGGGAGTCTTTACAGGATTGAGCCTTAGTTGCTCACAGCAGTGATCAGCTCAGTAACATATCCTTTTCCTCATACCCTATTTCTAATTCCCCACTGCTGTTTCCTGATATCTCTTCCCAAATAAACTACCTTCAAACAAGTGCTTGTCTCCAGCTCTGCTTTTAGAGAACTCAAAATGTCCTAATGTATGGCTATACATCTAAACGAAATGTTATTTTGTCTTTTAGGTTGTATCTCCCACAAATCACATTGCGGAATTTTTACAGTATCAAAAGATTGTTGAAATTGATCTTGAAGGTAATTTGCACCAATCTATTGAATGTTTCTAGACCCCTTTATAATGATCTTAAGTGATATTCTAACCCAGAGGTTGACATACTTTTTCTGTCCAGATTGTAACTATATTAGGCTTTGCAAGTCAGGTGGCCTCTATTGCAACTACTCAACTCTACCTTTGTAGCATGAAAATAATCAAGGATAACAATGTAAATGAATGGGATGGATGTGGCTGTGTTCTAGTCAGTCTTTATTTACAAATACATATGGCTGGTTTAGGCTAGTGGTATAGATGTGATATATAACTTCAGACATTTTGCAGGTGGATCTATTTTAAAAGTTATTAATTTGAACTTTTTACCCTAAAGGTGCTTTTCTCAAAACTTTTACAATAACCAAATATGTTTCCAAGTATTCCTATCCCTTCTTACCCCTACCCATACAGATGAACTACACTGACTCTAGGAAGGGATTGAGATAAATGTCTGAGAAATTACGGGTTAATAATAGCATTTACTGAGTGCCTAGTACATCTCAGGTTTGTACCAAGTGTCCTTCCTGCATTAGCTCACTTAATTCTGAGGCAAACTGAGGTTAGAGAGACTAGGCAACTTGCCTGTATCTTCACAGCATGTGTGTGGCAGAAGTAAAATTTGAACCCAAATTCATCTCCAAAGATAATCTTTTAGGACCACAAAATACTCTGTAGTATATTTGTAAAGCTAACAATTTTATTTTACAGCATAGAAAATTATATTTCAATATATGGAGGCTAAACCAGGAGTGAAGAAAATACTACTGTGGTTGTCTTAGGAGATTGTATCTTCTTTTCCCTGTCATAATATTGAATGTGGTTTGGAATAAATGACCAAATCCACAACTCTGAAAATATCTAAAATGTGTTGGTGCTGTCATGTCAAACACAGTCTTAGTTATGCCATAGTAATTTTTAAAATTGGATTTTCATAGTTCACTGAGATGGGTCCAAGAATGAAGCAGAGCATGAAACTTCATATATGGACATTTAAGTCATTTATATCCATGCTGAGAATATATTTACCATGGTTGACTGACAACTGTCACTGAAACAGCAGCTAATTAGAAGGAAAACAATTTAAGAAAGAAACAAGCCCGAGTTCTGCTCTATAATTTAAGAAGACTCAGCTTCATCTACAAGTTGTGATACACAAGTTCATGAGAATGATAAGAAAAATGTATTTTCCAACTAAACGAGAAGCTGTTTTGAACACCGTAAATGACAGCATGTTTTAAGCAGTCTCTGGCTTAAAAAAAGATGGTAGTAAAGAGGAAGGACCACAGATCTAAGCTGACAAACCATTATTATTGGTATCTGACAGATGGTGCCTTTCATTTCTGTGGAATTGATGCACCGCCAGACCAAAGGGATGCGCAACCAGAATGGGAGCCGATGATGAATTCTAGCTGGATGCTAAGCTCAGCCATGGCACAGAGTCTGAGGCAAATGAAACACAATGCAGAGTGCTCTTTTGAGATTTACCCTTTGACTTTTGGAGGAGAAGAAGAGAAACTAACAAATGACATTTTTTAAATTTTTTATTTTTTCAGATGGAGTCTCTCTCTGTCGCCCAGGCTGGAGTGCAATGGCGTGATCTTGGCTCACTGCAACCTCGCCTCCCTGGGTTCAAGCAATTCTCCTGCCTCAGCCTCTGGAGTAGCTGGGATTACAGGTGCCCGCCATCACACCCGGCTAATTTTTGTATTTTTATTAGAGACAGGATTTCGCCATGTTTGCCAGGATGGTCTCCAACTCCTGACCTCAAGTAATCCACCCACCTCAGCCTCTCAAAGTGCAGGAATGACAGGCATGAGCCACCGCCCCCAGCCCAAATGACATTTAAGGTTAGATTGGAGCTGAGAGTTTGAACAAACTTCAAATCTCAGAATAACAGCAAAATTTCAGTCACATTATGTGGATTCAGTCACATTGTGATCAAAACAGAAGAAAAAGGGTTATCTACTTGAAGAAAAAAGATCTTCATGTAGAGGGAAACAGAGACCAAGAGGAGACAAATTGGTTTAAGGATACGTCAATACCTTTTCTTTGAATGACAAGAAACTTTTGATACTACTCCTTCCTCTTGGAAATTATCCAAAAAATAATGTTTACTATTTTCTAGACTGAAGTTTAAGACTTGGTTGGGTTTTAAGGTCTCCAAAGCTAAGATACATTTCTTGTTCATTCATTTATTCACCAAATGGAAATCTTTAGTTTGCTGCTCTTCTTCTGGGCAAAACTCAAAGTTTTTTCTTTAATACACATATCCTCTTTGGCACACATAATTAGGTGGCATGGATGGGCATCACTACCACCCCTGATGCTAACAGTGCCCTTTAAGAAGCAGCTATTCAGCCTCCTGGAAATAGGATTTTCCTCTTTCTTCCATGGTAGCAAGTAGAAGATTTTCTTTCTTCCGTTGATGGTGTGATATGAAGATATAGAGCCTGGAACAACTAAACCCATTATGCTGCCAAGAGAAGACACCTGGGCCTTGGTGGGTTTGAACCAATGAATTAAGTCTTCACCAAAGTCAGAACATCTTCTGGACTTTTAAGTTCCACGAGTTAATAAACCCTCTTTAGTGGTTAAGCCTTTTTGGTTCAGGTTTTTTGGGTCATTTGTTTTCAAGAATCTTTGCAGAGTCAAAATAACATTGTGCCAGTTTCTAGAACTAAGACAATTAAGACTATCCTATGCTTTTAAGAGGCTTCCTTTGTGATGCAAATATGACCTCTGAGCAAGGAAGAGACTGAGGTACTAGAGAAAAAAGTCTGAATTCCATTTTTAAAAAGGATAATTCTAAGAAAGAAAAGGAAGAAATATTTTGCCAGGGGGCCCAGATACAGGAACAGATAACAAAACCTTTTACCACCTGCCTGCCTAGGAAAAACAAAAAACCAAAAAATCGTCTGAAAATCTGCAACGTTTGATCTAAATGCAAATCAAACCAGTTTCTGTGAAAAGCACTTAAACATCCAGAAGGCTTGTTGTGCAGAACTGAGAATTTGGGGATTGCCCACAGCCTTGAGAAATACAGAACATGTTCTTTCCTCCACCAAATAATTGGGAACAAGATGTCTGTCTGGAATTAATTCAATGGGTGTCAAGGGTGAGTTACAAAACCATCAACATCTAAGAGATGAACTGTGTTATCTTTATCCTGTGTTTTTATCCATATGAATAATTTAAACTATTATAAATAGCAGATTGATTGTATTTTGAGCTCATAGCTCTATTTAATTACATCTTCTATCACATAAAAAATGGCTAAGATTTTTAACTTTTCTTTTTCAAGAGTAAAGGCAGCTCCCTGGCATGACCAGGAATGGGCCTTTTGTTGAACACAAATTGAGATTTATGGTGCTGGGTTATATAAACAAAAAGGAAAATAAATGTATTTGTCTTGTGGCTATAAAGAATGATTTCTTGTAGATTTAGCTTTGGACTTCTACATACAAAAGAGGGATGTGTGATGTGGCACAGTAAGACTAAATCCTAATGTGTACAAATCACCTGGATATCGTGTTGAAATGCAGATGACGACTTAGGAGATCTGAGGTAGGGCCTTAAATCTGCATTGCCGGTAAGATCCCCATTGATGCTAATACATTTGGGCCTACTGGCCACACTTTAAGAAGCAAGAGTATAGAAGAAAGAACTAAGGTATATAGCATTCAAGAAGTCTGCGTTTAGTTCCAGTTTCATCACTAATTAGCCGTGAGACCTCACCAATATCACTTAAATATATTCCTCCTGTATAAGATGATGGCGCTGGATTTAGTCATCTCAAAATCCCTGACACAAGAACTGGGAGTGATGACATGTGCCTGTAATTCCACCTACTCGGGAGGCTGAGGCAGGAGGATTACTTTCCTTTTTTTGTTTTTTTTTTTGGGGGGACCGTGTCTCACTCTGTCACCCAGGCTGAAGTGCAGTGGTGTGACCTCGGCTCACTGCAAACTCCACCTCCCAGGTTCAAACAATTCTCCTACCCCAGCATCCTGAATAGTTGGGACTACAGGTGCCCACCACCACACCTGGCTAATTTTTGTGTTTTAGTAGAGACAGGTTTCACCAGTTGGGCAGGCTGGTCTCGAACTCCTGGCCTCAAGTGATCCACCCACCTCAGCCTCCCAAAGTGCTGCGATTATAGGCGTAAGTCACCATGCCCAGCAGCCAGGAGGATTTCTTGAGGCCAAGAGTTCAAGGCTGCAGTGCACTATGATCACGTCTGTTAATAGTGAATAGCCACTGCACTCCAGCCTTGGCAAGAAAACAAGACCCTGTTTTCCAAAAAGAAAGAAATGAAAGAAAGAGAGAAAGAGGAAGGAAGGAAGGAGGGAAGGAGGGAAAGAAGGAAGGAAGGAAGGAAAGAAGGAGGGAAAGAAGGAAGGAAGGAAAGAAGGAAGGAAGGAAGGAAGGAAAAGGAAGGAAGAAAGGGAAAGAGGGAGGAAGGGAGGGAGGGAAAAGAAGGAAGGGAAATAAAAGGAAAGAAGGAGGGAGGGAGGGAAGGAAGGAGGAAGGGTAGAAAGAAAAAAAGAAAGAAAGAAAGAGAGAAAGGAAGAAAGAAAGAAGGAAAGAGAGAAAGAGAAAGAGAGAAAGAAAGAAAGGAAGGAAGGAAGAAAAGAAAGAAAAAGAAAGAAAGAAAGAGGACAGAGAGGCTGAAAAATCGAATCCAGCAGGATAAAAGTGGCTGATGATATACTATGCATGGTGTTTTATTAATCCCCTCTGCACTTTTTCTTATGCTTTGTCTTTATGGAAGGTATCTTCTCCCAAGTCAGCAACATGAATACTGTCCTTGGCTCTTCCTTCTCCATCACCTACTTTTATTTAATCAATCATCAAGTGTCCCCCAGTTCTTTCCTAAATAATTCCTCTCTCTTTTATTTATTCATTTGATTTTTTCCATCCCCACTGGTACTTCTAAAATTCAAGTAACCACCATCTTCCTCTTATGGTAGGTAACAGCTTCCTAAAATATCTCTATCCCTTCTCTTCCCCTTCCAACTCATTATTCATTCATTTATTCAGCAAATGGATATCTTTAACAGCCTAACAGTTAAAAAAAAAATCTGGGAACAGTTTTTGTTTGTTTGTTTGTTTGTTTGTTTAAGACCCAGTTTCACTCTTGTCACCGAGGCTGCAGTGCAGTGGCATGATCTCGGCTCATTGCAATCTCCGCCTCCCGGCTTCAACCAATTCTCCTGCCTCAGCTTCCTGAATAGCTGGGATAACAGGCACCCACCATCATGCCCAGATAATTTTTGTATTTTCAGTAGAGACGGGGGTTTGCCATGTTGGCCAGGCTGGCCTCAAACTCCTGACCCCAGGTTAGCCTCCCACCTTAACCTCCCAATGTGCTGGGATTACAGGCGTGAGCCACCACTCCCTGACTGGGCACAGCGTTTTTAATACACACTAGCACACCCCTGCTCCTGTCCTCTTAGCCATGTGGTTTGGGTGGACTCCATTTACCATCCCATTCCAATATTTAATTTATATTGAATCACTTTCTACTCCTGAATAAAATCCTTCAGTGATTTCTCACTTCTTTATGAATATGGAATGCAGTCTCTGTCATGTCTCTACCATGACGTAAGGATTACAGCCTCTTTCATGACATAGGCTGTGCTTGATTTCACCTTCGCCCATACTTTCTCTTACATTTTAGTCATGCTGGACTCCAAGTTCTTTGAAAGCAACATGCTTTTTTTTTTTATTTTTTCACATCATTTTTCTTGCACCTGTTGTTTCCACAGCCTGATACATTCACTTCCCCAATTCCCTGATTCACTGAGTCCCTTCTGATAAATTATTTTTCAGGGCTTAGCTGAAACACCATTTATTGATTTTCAAGGATAGGTTAGGTTAGGACTCTGTTAACTGTGCTATAAGTACTTTGCACTTGACCTTCATAATGCTCAGGATACACTTTTAAATATTTGTTCAATGCCTATTGTCTTCAGTGAGTACATGCTTGATGGGGACAGGTAATCATTAGGTTTAAGAATATTCTCAAAAATTACTTACTGAATTCAAACGGAAGGATTCTGGATACTAATTTGGCTGTCCTAACCATTTAGGTCAGGTTTTATGGATGGTACTGCTGGTAATTTGAGTACTTTGGTCTTTCTGCCTCCAATTTCTCTGTATGTAACTCTTTTCTTTATACTATTAGCAGTTATTTCAAATCAGAGTCCCAATCATCCTATGCTATTATTCAAAATTATTTTTATGCCACCCCATTGTCTACAGAATAACCCCCAAACTCATAGCCTGCATTCAGGTTTTTTTTATAAACCATACCAAGGAACCCTGAGGACACTAGGCACCCTGTAGGCAAATACCCTGATATCCAGCCATAGGGTGATTAGCTGTCTTCCACACCACTCCTACATTTTCAGGTTTCATAACTTTAATATTTTTTTCCTAGAATATTTCTATATGCACAGCTCAACCTAAATGTCATTTTATTAGTCTTTTTTATATATCCTAGATTAAAAGTTATCTTTCTCCTCTATATTCTCTTGCTACTTCATCCATCCCTTCATGCTAGAGTTTTTAAGAGAGCCAAATCACCCTTATCCTCTTGTCCCAGTTCTGGAAATTGGAATAGACACAATAAGCCAAAAGGAATAATTAATAAATGAGGCCCAAAGTCTCATAAATGACACGTCTTCCTGGATTGTTAAACATGGCTTATACCTAAGGGGTTCCCTATTCCTCCATCCCTTCCCAAATCTACAGCCTAAGTGGGAGAAGTTGTCTACTGAGAAGATACTTATGTAGCTAACTGCAAAACTGTAGCTTCCTTCACAAACTCATTTAAAAAAATGACTTAGAACAGCTCTGTTCAAAAGAAATAGAATATGAGCCGTTGCTCTAATTTTAAATTTTCTAGTGGCCACATAAAAAAATTTCAAAGGACAAAATTAATTTTAATAATATATTTAACACAATATACTCAAAACGTTATAATTTCAGCATGCACTCAATACAAAAATTATTATTGATATATTTTTTATTCTTTTGTCATACTAAATCTGGTATATATTTTACCTCTACAAGTCACCTCAAATGCTCAATAGCCCACATGTACCTACTGGCTACTCTATTAGCATAGCCTTAGAGAGATATAGAGACTACCGTTGACTTTTTAAAAACAGTTTATTTTGAACTAATTGTAGATTCACAAGATGACGAGAAAAGGGGAGTAACGCCCTGGATACCCTTCATTCTGTTTCCAGTAATACTGATATCTTACATAACTGTAGTACAGTAAGAAAACCAGAACATTTATTCTGGTCCGTCATTGCCTTTTAAACATAAGCCTTTTCCACCCTATATACCTAGATTTCTCTGAGCTCACCAGTCGAATAAGGTCTTTCTTCTCCTATGGAAATAAATGAATAATAAGATAGAGAGATAGGCTAAAGCTATTTCATTCCAATTCGCTTTCTCCTAGAGTGGTTAGCAGATGTCACCTTCCACTTACAAAATAAAGATCTTTTCCAGCTACCCACTGCAGTATATTATACTCTTCCTTATTTTAGATAGTTTTGCTTTTGCTAATGTGGTAACAGGATCCTGGGACATGGAAAAAGTCACTCTTTTCTATAGCTCTCACACATACATTGGTTTGCACAGAGAAGATGCTCAGTGAGTATTTATTGAGCTAGATTCTTGACATAATCCAACTGTTATGTGAGAGGCATTTGTTATTCACATTTTCAAGCTACTCAACTGTTGCATGCCTGAAAGGAAAATGACATAACCTTTGAATACGTTTGATGGATTGCTTTTCTCAGGCAAGAAAGATTGTACTTTGACTTATAGGGCACACGTAAATTAGCCAGTAGGGAATATTTTATCTATCTAAAGACACAAGCCTTTTTTGCTTAACTTGGTTTCAATTAGAATTAAGTCTTTGAATACTTGTCATCCATTCCATGGATAGTTTTATTGACTTTAACATCTCTACACTTCAAAAAGAGAAAATCAGAGATGTAAAGACCTCCTAGGCAAACTAGTCTATATGATTATTCTGCTAACAATTGGTGCATAGATACAAACCATTGCTTTATCATCCCAATTCCTGCAGCCTAGATATGTTTAAACAGCTCCAAAAGATACACATCGATTAAAACCCAAGTACCTCAGTTCTGTGATTAGCTGTATGTCTAGATTCTGTGCAAGGTGTTGACTATAGGAGACACAAAAAATACATGTTGAATAAATGAATGAATAATGTTGTCATTCAGTGCTATCACTGAGTATGCATAGGATCTAAGGATAGATTGTCTGAGCTGGAGGATATTGGTTATCTATAGAGGGCTTCCAGAGTAGACACTCATCAGAAAATGTCACCAGTTGAGCAATATTACCCTGCAACAGCCCTCCAGAGGCTGTGCAAAAAAAACCCTGAGATATCTAGAGCTAATCACTATCGCTTTCATTCTTTTTACCCAGGAGTATCTTTAAGTTAGAGCTTGGAGTTCGGATTATTGCTGTGTTTCAGGAGTGCTCAAAGTCTACACAATAAACATCAACATGTCTTTATATGCTTTCTTACCATTTATCTAACTATAACTCCCACCTGCCAGCTAGCACCTCCTTTATCCTTTGACAGAAACCAGGGGATCACCGATTGTTCTCTTTCACTTTTTTCCCCACATCCAATTTAACATCCAATCATTTTCATTCTGACTCTAAAACATCCCTGGAATCTGTTTACTTCTCTTTCATGGGGCCAACACTCACCTCCAACTTGAAAGATTGCAAGGGTGCCCACAGTGCCTCATATTTCCAATCTTTCAGCTGTCCATTTGAGGGGTGCAAATGTGATCATGTTACTTCCCTGTTTCAGACCTTTCAGTGTCTTCTCACCAGTAACTGAGATACATCTTCAGTCTGTCTTCAAAAGCCTGGAATTGTCTGGATGCAGTCTGCCTCTCTAGGTTCATCTCTCCCACTGTGTTCACGTACTATACTCACACTGAACTTCCTTCAGATCTCCAAAAAGGAACGTGATTGTCCTTCTCATGACCTTTACACATGTTGTTCTCTCTTATTGAAATACTGTTTTTTATTCTGGTTTCAGGTAGTTAATAATTATTTATCAAAGCAATAAACTATATGTTTTTATCATTTTCAATGCCCATGTTTTTCTTTCTCTCAGAGACCACATTTTGCTTCATCCTAAAACTCTCCTATCTTTATATAGTGTTAATGATTATCACTTACATGTGTCAGATGATGGGAAACGCGGCGCTGGAGGAAGCTGAAGTTATGGCATGGGGAGACTCATTTATCCGATGTAACAAAATGATACTCAGTAGGAAGTTAGATTCTGAGTTTTAATGCCAGGGTCTGCCCTTATGTAGTTATATAAACTTCAGCCAGTTACTCCCTATGGGTCTCAATTTACCTTTGTGCAAACCGTAAAGTAGAGAAACTTTAAATGACCACCCAGAGCTAATGTTCTCTCTAAGGGCTTCCCAAGAGGAAACCATAATAGCTGATCCTTCTGCCCAGGAAAATGCATGCGTGTGTGTGCATGACACTGACAATTTTGCTTAGAATTTTAAGTTAGGAAGCATTGCTTCGAATGAAATTTACAGGTATTTCTAAGAACACTTCTGGGAAAATTTTTGAAAGAGCTGAAGTCTGATTTTTATTTCATTTCACCCTTTAATTTGCTTTCTTTTTACGGGTGCTTGGATCACTCTCCATTTTGATATAAAATCTCTCAAATATTTCTAAATTGCCAAAATATATTACTTTTCCAGGAGACAGAAATATTCCAAAAGAAATTTAAAAGCCTAGTGATTATGTAATAATATTAATGATGGTTAATACATGGTGAACCCTCAGTAAATGCCAAGCATTGTTGTAAGTACCATCCTTGAATCATTTATTTTAATTATCACATTTCTACTGCCTCATAGTATTTTTACGATGGATCCTAGTATTGTTTTAATTCTTAAGATGTAAAAATAAAAGTACAGATAACTAATTTCCCCAATAATATTACAAGTTTGGTAAGCAGCGGAGTCACAAATCCAAGTATTCTGGTTCTGAGTTTTGTTCGTAAAAGGCTTCACTAGCAATCAAAGAAAATTAGTTAACACAGTGATATGCTCTTTTGCCTGTAATATTAGTTATATTTTAAAGCTAGTATTATTGCTACTGGTAAGGTAAATGAGTACTCTCACCCACTTCTGGCTTGAGTATTAACTGGAGAAGCCATCCTAAAGAAATTTGACAAGATCTACTAATAACATTAGAAATATTTATATTTCAATTCAACAATTTTATTTTGGTCATTTATTTTAGTAATCAAATGATACCATAAAGTGCTCATGAATAAATAATTTATAGAAGACTAAAACTGGAAATAACTGTAGTATTTTAAAATATGCTCAATTAACTTTTGACAAAGGCACTGAAATAGTTAAATGGCCAAAGGAATGTGTTTCCAATATATGATGCTGGAACAACTAGATAGTAATACAAAATAAATTAGCTTCCTTGTGAAATAGGTCATAGACTAAAAGTGAAAGCTAGAGGCATAACATTTTCTAGAAGAACACTTAGGAGAATATATTTATGAACTTGAGGTAGGCAAAGATTTCTAAAAGAGAATACAAACAACATCAATAATAAAAGAAAAAAATTATGAATTGGACTGCATCGAATTTTAAAACTTCTAATCATCAAAAGACAACATTAATAAAGTAAAAAGGCTAGGAAGAAATATTTGTAATACATATATCTGTCAAAGAGTTCGTATCTAGAATCATAAGGAACTTCTACACATCATTAGTAAACACATAAATCACCCAACAAAAAAAGATATTTGAATAATCACTATGCACATGAAAGTCATTAGTATTAAGGAAGTGCATATGTTTAAAGCACATTAAAATACTACTACATCTATTAGAATAGTTAAAACGAAAAGACCAAATATTGGTGAGGATGTGGAGCAATAGAACTCTTATGTACTGTTTGGAGTGTAAAATCATCAACTACTTAGAAACCCATTTGGTAGTTTTTAATAAACTGAAACAACTCGATCCTAGCAATTCTATTTCTAGGTATGCATCCAAGAGAAATAAATGGATGTGTCCACAACATAACTTTTATCAGAATATTCACAGATGCTTTATTCATAAAAGCCCTAAATGAGAAGCAATCCAAATGTCCACAAGTTCATCAATATTGTTCAACATCAAAATTGTGGTATAGTTACAAAATAGTATATTGTTCAGCTAAAAAACAAACAAACAATGATTCATAGAACAAAATGGATGAATTTCAAATCATTATATTAAATAAAAGAGCCAGACCAAAAAAAGGACACATTTTACATTTGGTATTAAATAATTTATATGTAAATGAAGAATGTCAAGAACATGCAAAACTAATTGACAGTAATATAAATAAGAATACTTCTTTTGTCAGGGTGGGGTGGCTCACATCTGTAATCCCAACACTTTGGGAGGCTGAGGCGGGTGGATCATGAGGTCAAGAGATCGAGACGATCCTGGCTAACAGGGTGAAACCCCGTCTCTACTAAAAATACAAAAATTAGCTAGGCGTGGTGGTGCACACCTGTAGACCCAGCTACTTTGGGAGGCTGAGGCAGGAGAATCTCTTGAACCCGGGAGGCGGAGGTTGCAGTGAGCCAAGATTGCGCCACTGCACTACAGCCAGGCAACAGAGTGAGACTCCATCTCAAAAAAAAAAAAAAAAAAAAAGAAAAATGAAAAAAAGAATACTTCTTTCCTTTGGTAGGGGGATTGACTGGAAAGAGGCAAAAGGGAACTTTTTAGCGTGATGAAAATAGTCTACATCTTGGTCTGAGCATTTACTGGGTGAATAAATTAAGATTTTTACATTTACTGTACTTAATTATACCTCTATAAAGTTCTGTTAGCACTAAAAAAGGAGCGTGTAAAATATGAAATGGCTGAACACTGGGGTAACTAAAGAATATTAATTATATTATATTCAAGCTTTGCTTTCAGTAAATATTTGGTGCCATGGGAAATGCTTATGCTATAATCTTAAGTGGGGAAATAAAGGAAGATTCACAATTTATCCTATGATGTCAAATCTGTAAGGGAAAAAGTATATGTTTTGATGTGTATAGACATGAATATTTGTATATTCACATACCCATTCATCCAGAAAAGACTGCAAGAAAATTTGCTAGAATGTGAAAGGTGACTATCTCTGGATGAGAAAGTTATGTTAAACTTTGTATTTTTACGTTATTTGGTAACTTCACAAAATATGGAAGAATGGTCTTCATAATTAGATGAAAATAGAAGCATTCTTTTTATAACATCTTAACTGTCCAGAGTCCCATTTCCTCAGAGTCACTTTAGAGCTTAACATAAAAGTTAATTGAATCCCGGGACTAATAGTGGCATAACAGTGGATAAACATGCTATTTATCCAAGATCATCTGGGTGAAGATAATACTTTAGTGTCTTAAGCCAAAAAATTTTATGTACAGTTTGAATATGTAGTAGGCTGAATAATGAACCCCTAAGATGTTCATGTCTTAATCCATGGAACCTGTGATGATGTGAACTTACATGGCAAAAGGGATTTTACAGATGTGATTAAGTTAAGGATTTTTAAAAGGAGGGATTATCCTGGATTATCTGGGTTGGCCCAATGTAATCACAAGAGTCCTTATAAAGAGGAAGCAGTAGTATTACACTCAAAGAGAAGGTGACATGATGTCAGAAGAAAGAGAAATTGAAAATGCTCCTCTACTGACAGTGAGGTAGAGGGATGGGTAGAGATAAGGAATTCAGGTGGTCTCCAGAAACTATAAAGGACAAGAAAATGGGTTCTTACCTGGAGCCTCCAGAAGGATCCAACTCTATCAACGATCAGTCCAGTAAGACTGATTTTAGAATTCTGATCTCCAGAACTGTAAGATAATACATATGGATTGTTTTAAGCAAGTAGGTTTTGGGAATTTCTTACGGCAGCAATATAAATTAATATAGGGAAAAGTTGATATCTTGAGTTTGGACAGCATTTCATTGCTCAAATATACATACCATGTACATAGCCACCTGGGGTAAATCAAGGAAATTCTGAAAAATTTGTGAAGAGTCAAGAGATAATCACATTCTTTGATATCATCTTTGGTTTATCCTTCAGTATCAGTGAAGGTCATCAAAGAAGCTCCTATTTACTTCCCCAACCTTCAGATAGATGGATAATGGCACAGAGAACTCTATATGCCGGCCAAAATAGATACAGCCCCTCTCCCTAGACCCAGAATGCTTAAATTTTGGGAGGACTGTATACGTCATTGAGAATCTGATAAAAGCTCTGCCAGGAAAACCATACATTCACAAATTTTTGCACATAATTTTAAATGTCTCAGAGAATTCCCCAAAGCCAAACTGTGTTAATGTTAAACGGGGAAATGAAGGAAGATGAATCCTGGCTGAATAACTTCTGCTCTGATGGCAAGAAATGAATCTCTTTCTAACTCAGGTGGTCACATCAAAGAATTGCATCATAGAACTGCAGCTCTAAATCCAGCAAGCTCAATAACAACAACAGCTTGAGGTGCAGCTACATCTGACTGTGCCTAGAACCTGCTTCTGCAGGGCCTGAAATTGCAGACAGATTTGAGATTAGAAGCATATTCTATTTCATCAATTGCCATGGTTTAGAATAGGAGTAACCAATTGGTTTTCTTTTTTGTGAAAATAGTGTTTTAAGTTAAACAGATGGTATTTTCAATCCATTCTACATGCCCTGCCAGGTGGGTCTTTCTCTATCATTGCATTGCTTTATCCTGTGTTTTCTTCAAGAATATTAGGCAACCCTTCATTGCTCACTTTCTTTTTCTGTTGTATATTTGCCAGATTCTAGTATAAGAATGACTCTGGCTTTGTAGAATGAGTCAGGAAAGAGTCTCTCCTTGAGTTTTTAGAACAGTGTCAATAGGACTCGTCCCCGTTCTTAGTCCTTAGTATGTTTGGTAGAATTTGGCTGTGAATCCATATGGCCCAGGACTTTTTTTGATTGGTAGGATTTTTATTACTGATTCAATTTCAGAACTCAGTATTGGTCTATTTAGAGTTTTGATTTCTTCCTGATTCAGTCTTGGGAGGTTGTATATTTCCAGGATTTTATCCATTTCCTATAGATTTTCTAGCTTACATGCATAGAGGGGTTCATACTAGTATGTGAGGATATTTTGTATTTCTCTAGGATTGGTTGTAGCATCACCTTTGTTTTTCTGATTACACTTATTTGGATCTTCTCTCTTTTATTCTTTATTACTTTAACTAATGGTCTAACTAGCAATCTTGTTTATCCTTTAAAAAAACAGCTTTTGGTTTTGTTGACCCTTTGTATGCATTTTGGGGTCTCAATTTTATTCGGTCATCCTCTGATTTTGGTTATTTCTTTTCTTTTGATAGTTTTTGGGTTAGTTTGTTCTTATCTTTCTACTTCTTCTAGGTGTGATGTTACATTGTTAATTTAAGAGCTTTCTAACTTCTTTATGTAGGCACTTAGCACTATTAACTTTCTCTTTAACACTGTTTTAGCTGCATCCCTGAAATTTTGGTATGCTGTGGATCTTCATTCATTTCATTCAATATTTTGGTATTTTCATTTATTTCAAATCATTTTTTGATTTCTGCCTTAATTTTATTGTTTACCCAAAAGTCATTCAGGAGGTAGCAGGTCATTATCCTACCTGATTTAACACAGGAACAGAAAACCAAATACCATGTGTTCTCACTTATAAGTAAGAGCTAAATATTGAGTATACACACACATAAAGATGGGAACAGTAGACACTGGGGACTACTAAAGGGAGAAGGGTGGGAAGCAGAGGAAGCTTGAAAAATTATATATCAAGTACTATGCTCACTACCTGAGTAACCAGATCATTCGCACTCCAAACTTCAGCAACACAAAATTTATCCATGTAATGAACATGTATACATAATCCCTGAAACTAAAATAAAGGTTGAAAAATAAATGAGTAAAAAATATTTACATTGCTTTAAGCAATGGATAAGAATGCTAGCTTCATTATATTCTCACTGGCATTCAGAATTATAAATTTTAATATCATTAAACATTGCATTTGTGTGATAGTGAGTGATATCATAGATTATGTGATTTGGTCAACTTTATCCTCAAGGCTATGAGGAATTATTTTTTAATCCTAACAAAACAAAGGAAAGATGCCTATTGTCCAAATATATTTATCTTAAGTTTCTAAGTGAGGATGTGTAGAAGTTTGGTACTTTTTATGGCTAGTGATTCTACAGAAAGACTCTAATTAAATTGTTAGGCCATGGGGGAAAACAAAGAAAAAATATGAAAAACATATAAACAAAACAAAAGAATTACTGAATGTCCTTTCAAAGTTATATTGCAGCATTGTCTAATAAGCCTGCACAAAGATTATTTTATTCTATAGGATGACATACCTTTGTTTCACATGCTACTTTTTAAAACAGCTTTATTATCATTGACATAAAATTGTATATATTTAAGGTGCATAAGTTGATGTTTTGATATACATATATAATGTGAAATGATCATTACATTCTAGCTAAAATGTATATGTATATACACACCCGTATATATAGATGTAGAATATATACATATCACATATACATAGATGTGATATATATATTGTTTGTGTGTGCATGTGTGTGGTAAAATAGCTTAATAGCTATGCTGTTAGCAAATTTCATGTATATAATAAAACACTGTTAACTATCATCACCATGCTGTATTTTAGATCTCTAGAACCTTTATCTGAAACTCTATGTCCTTTGGCCAACAGCACCTCATGGTATGGTTTGGCTCTGTGTTCCCACCCAAATCTCACGTTGAATTATAATTTTCAGTTTGGGGGAGGGAGCTGTTGGAAGGTGATTGGATCATGGGGGCAGATATTCCCCTTTCTGTTCTCATCATAGTGAGTGAGATATCACTAGATTTGGTTGTTTTACAGTGGGTAGCACTTCCCCCTTTGCTCTCTCCTGCTCTGCCATGGTATGATGTGCTTGCTTCCCCTTTGCTTTCATCATGATTGTAAGTTTCTTGAGGCATACCAGCCATGCTTCCTGTACAGCCTATGGAACTGTGAGTCAATGAACGTTTTTCCTAATAAATTACCCAGTCTCAAGTTGTTCTTTATAGCAGTGTGAGAACAGACTAATACATTTCATTTCCTCCTTCCATTGTCCCCTGGAAATCTCCATTTTCCTCTCTGCTTCTACAATCGGTTTTTCCTTTTTGGTTACCATGAGGCTTGCATAAATCTTCCTATAATTATATTTATCTGCTTTAATTTGATAACAACTTAAGTTCAGTGGCATACAAAAACTACATTTTACCACCCTCCCCACAACACACACAGTTTATGTTCTTGAAGTCTGAGTTTACTTCTTATTATGAATCTGTTGCCAAACTTTTGCAGTTATTGTTATTCTTAGTATTTTAGTGTTTAAAAAATCTTTTGTATTAGAGTTATGGGTAAACTGCACATTACCATCACAATGCTAAACTGTTCTGTATTTGACTATATATCTACCTTTGCTTTGTGGGATTTATACTTACAAATTCTTTAATGCTACTGTTTAGTGAGTTTCAACTCTATTTGAAAAACACTCTTAAACATTTCTCATAAGGCAGATCTAGTGGTGACAAATTCCCTTGGTTTTTATTTGTCTGGGAAATATTTGATCTCTCTTTCATTTTAAAATGATAGCTGTGCAGTGTATAGTTTTCTTGGTTGACATTTTTTTTTCTTTTAGTACTTTGAATATATCATCCTGTTCTCTCCTGACCAGCAAAGTTTTTGTCAAGAAATACACTAATAATTTTATAAGCATTACATGAATGTAATGAGTCATTTTTCTCCTGCTGCTTTCACAATTCTCTTTGCTGTTGTCTTTTGACAACTTATTCACAACGTGTCTTGGTATAGACCTCCTTATGTTCAGTCTATTTGAGTCTGGATGTCTACTTTCCTTCCCAGATTTGGGAAGAGTTCTGTTATCATTTCTTTAAATCAGGTCCTTTCCTCCTTTCATTTTCTGGAACTCATAATGTGGAAATTGGTTTGTTTGAAAGTGTCCTGTAAATATTATATGCATTCTTTACTATTATTATTATTACTTTATTCTTTGACTAGATAGTTTCAAATGATCTATCTTCAAATTTGCTGATTCTTTCCTCTGCTTAATAGAATCATCTGTTGAAGCTCTCTGTTGTATTTTTAAATTTCATTTATTTTATTCTTTAGTTCCACATATTATGTTTAGTTCTTATTTATAATTTCTTTTTTTTCCTTTTTTTTTTTTTTTTGGAGATGGAGTCTTGCTCTGTCACACAGGCTGGAGTGCAGTGGCACAATCTCAGCTCACTGCAACTTCTACCTCCTGGGTTCAAGCAATTCTCCTGCCTCAGCCTCCTGAGTAGCTGGGATTACAGGCATGCAACACCATGCCCAGCTAATTTTTGTATTTTTAGTAGAGACAGGGTTTCACCATGTTGGTCAGGTTGGTCTCGAACTGCTGACCTCGTGATCTGCCTGCCTTGGCCTCCCAGAATGCTCAGATTACTTTGGGTGTAAGCCATCCTAGTTCTTATATATAATTTATATTCCCTTGTTGAACTTCTCATTTTGTTTTGTATTGTTTTATGATATTGTTAAATTGTTTTTCTGTGTCTCTTGTAGCTCACTCAGCTTCTTTAGAAAAATTATTTTGATTTTTTTGTCAGGTAATTCATGGCTCTCCATCACTTTGAGGTTGGTAAATAGAAGTTTATTGTGTTACTTTGGAGTTGTCCATAATTTTTCATGTTCATTGTTTCTTGTGTCGATATATGCACATTTGAAGAAGCAGATACCATTTCCAGACTTCAAAGATTGGCCTTGGTAAGGAAAAATCTTCACTTGAAGTGCAGTGTGCAGGGACTATGAATGAGATGCTTGGAAGCATGCTGTGGCACTGGATCTAGTGTGCACAGGATGCCAACTCTGGGCCTGAGAAAGTGTGATGGTTTGATGTCTCAGGCAGCTGGAGTCCATGACATTAGCAACCACATGGTCTTTGCTTGCAAAATTGGTGAAGAAATGATACTTGGTGGTTGTGGGAGCTGTTGGAATCTTCAGTGGTAACCCTGGGTCTAGAGAAGAGCATGCCTGGGGAGGGATGGGGGCTCAAGCCACAGTGGTGATGGCTGAGGCTTGCAGTAGGGGCCAGGGTTGGCTTTAGTCATGATTGCGCAGTGATGAGGCCCAGACAAATTACTAATTATGACTATTTCTCCTCATTTCCTCCCTATGTTTTCTTACACTCCATCTTCCTGAACTTCTCTTTCTCTTCTTCTTCCTTCTGGTTCTCATTATCCTCTTTCTGCTCATCCTCTACCAAACTTCCTTTACTTTATATGCAGGGGGTGATTTTTCTCTGAATTACCACAATCTTAAAGTTATGCAGGCTGCCTCTTGAAAAGTCATTCTATTCTGGCACTCTTATGGGTCAATGTCCCTGCAAAAAGTTTATAAAATTTTCAAAACCAGGTATCAAGACACATGCCTATTGGCATATTCAACATGTTGGGTAGTTTTTGCTGCAAGGAATTATCCTTCCTAATATTAGCAGGATAATGCATAAGATTAGGAGAATTCTATTTAGAATGTAGACAACTGAGAAATTCACTTTTATAAGGAATTCACTTCCATAAAATGAGAGAGAAGGTTAGGCAGATTCCAAAGTCTAATTGCAAAGGCCAACCCACTGCTGTTACACCAATAAAAAAAGAAGTCTGGATTTTCATCTCTTCTTTGCGTTAGAGGGCTTGTGCAAAATAACTTTATTACTGATCCTAGGATGCCCCTTCCACAGAGATAATATGTGATGAAAGATCAATTTGAATAGCAGTAGTTTATTCTTCTTATGATGTTTATCAATGTACAAAAATCACAAGCATTCTTGTACACCAATCACAGACAAACAGAGAGCCAAATCATGAGTGAACTCCCATTCACAATTGCTTCAAAGAGAATAAAATACCTAGGAATCCAACTTACAAGGGATGTGAAGGACCTCTTCAAGGAGAACTACAAACCACTGCTCAATGAAATAAAAGAGGATACAAGCAAATGGAAGAACATTCCATGCTCATGGGTTGGAAGAATCAATATCGTGAAAATGGCCATACTGGCCAAGGTAATTTATAGATTCAATGCCATCCCCATCAAGCTACCAACGACTTTCTTCACAGAATTGGAAAAAACTACTTTAAAGTTCATATGGAATGAAAAAAGAGCCCGCATCGCCAAGTCAATCCTAAGCCAAAAGAACAAAGCTGGAGGCATCACGCTACCTGACTTCAAACTATACTACAAGGCTACAGTAACCAAAACAGCATGGTACTGGTACCACAACAGAGACATAGATCAATGAAACAGAACAGAGCCCTCAGAAATGATGCCGCATATCTACAACTATCTGATCTTTGACAAACCTGACAAAAACAAGAAATGGGGAAAGGATTCCCTATTTAATAAATGGTGCTGGGAAAACTGGCTAGCCATATGTAGAAAGCTGAAACTGGATCCCTTCCTTACACCTTATACAAAAATTAATTCAAGATGGATTAAAGACTTAAATGTTAGACCTAAAACCATTAAAATCCTACAAGAAAACCTAGGCAATACCATTCAGGACATAGGCATGGGCAAGGACTTCATGTCTATAACACCAAAAGCAATGGCAACAAAAGCCAAAATTGACAAATGGGATCTAATTAAACTAAAGAGCTTCTGCACAGCAAAAGAAACTACCATCAGAGTGAACAGGCAACCTACAGAATGGGAGAACATTTTTGCAACCTACTCATCTGACAAAGGGCTAATATCCAGAATCTACAATGAACTCAAACAAATTTACAAGAAAAAAACAAACAACCCCATCAAAAAGTGGGCAAAGGACATGAACAGACACTTCTCAAAAGAAGACATTTATGCAGCCAAAAAACACATGAAGAAATGCTCATCATCACTGGCCATCAGAGAAATGCAAATCAAAACCACAATGAGATACCATCTCACACCAGTTAGAATGGCCATCATTAAAAAATCAGGTTATATGTATATTTCTTCTAGGTTTTTCAATTGTTGGCATACAGTTGTGCATAGTAATCTCTAATGATTCTTTGAATTTTTGTGATATCAGTTGTAGTATCTATTTTATCTCTGATTTTATTTTTTAGAATTTTCTCTCTTTCTCAGTTAACCTGGCTAAAGGTTTGTCAAATTTTCTTTATCTTTTTTAAAAAACAACTTTTTGTTTCATTGATCCTTTGTATTTATTTTTATTTCAATTTCATTTATTTCTTCTCTGATCTTTACTATTTCTTTTTTTCTGCTATTCTAGGATAAAATTTTTTCCTTCAACCCTTTAAATATGTCATGCCATGATCTCCTGGCATGTAAGATTTCCACTGAGAAGTCTTCAGCCAGACATATTAGAGCTGCTTTGTAAGTTTTTTGTTTCTTTTATCTTGCTGTTTTTAGGATTCTTTCTTTATCCTTGATCTTTAGGAGTTTGATTATTAAATGCCTTGAGGTAGTCTTCTTTGGTTTAAATCGGGTTGGTGTTCTATAATCCTCCTGCACATAAATATTGATATCTTTCTGTAGGTTTGGAAAGTCCTCTGCTATTACCCCTTGGAATAAACTTCCTACCCCTATCTCTTTCTCTTCCTCTTCTTTAAGGCCAATAACTCTAAGATTTGCCCTTTTGAGAACATTTTCTAGATCTCCTGGGCATGTTTCATTCTTTTAACTCTTTTTTTCTTTTTTCTCCTCTGTGTATTTTCAAATAGCCTTTCTTGAAGAGATCCTCTTTGGGTTGGTCAAGACTTTTTTCATTTCTGCACTGTGGTTGGAAGCTTCTCTGCCCACTATTTCTTCTTTTCTTTTTCTCTTTCACACCCGATACAACTCTCATACTCCTAACTCCACACAGTCATCTATTTCCCAGAGGACACAATTGACACAGCTTCCATTCCAAAGCTAGGACCACACCTGCCTGCTTTAACAGCTTCTGTGGTTTGAAAGTCCTCTCCAAAACTCATGTTAATATTTAGTTGACATTGTGGTGATGTTATTAAGAAATGAGACCTTTAAGAGGTGATTCATTCATGAGGGCTATGCCCTTATGAACAGATTAATACCATTATTTCAGAACTGAGTTCCTGATAAAATGATGAGTTTGGCCCAACTTTCTCTCTCTGTCTTCAGGTGAACTTCCCCCCACCCCATGTGTTGCCTTCTGCCAGGTTATGGCACAGCAAGAGGAACCTTACCAGATGTAGTCTCTCAGTCTTGGGCTTCCCAGACTCCAGGACTGTGAGCCAAATAAGTCTCTTTTCTTTATAAATTTGATCCAGTATTCTGTTATAGCAACACAAAATGGACTAAGGTAATAGCTTTCCCCAGATACCGTTGATGCATCTGAAGCAGGAGAAGGACATAATGAAGCATGCTTGAAGATTATAAGAAGGAATATTTTTCGACATTTTTATGCACATGCTGCTTCCACAAGAAGCACAAGAAAATGGTATAGAAGATGGATCTACACGGTGTAATTGCGAAAGAAAATGTCACAGCTCCTATCCTGACTTTGCCTGCCCAGTGCAAAGGTGAGATCAGTATTTTAACATTTATAATGAACATTCACAATGGGTATTTGCTGAAATAGACCTGGCACTTGGAATAAATTCAAGCTATTTATATTTATTGTCACAACACATCGTTTATGGTAAAGAAGAGAATTTTATGCTATTTTTTTCATTCCTCACTAAAATAGATATGTGAGGATTATGCAAGGATAAAAGTGATGTGAATAAAAATGTAAGAATGAAGCAAATCTCTTAGGTGTCGCTGGTCTTGAGAGAATACTACAATCAGGAGGCAGCTCTTTTAACAAGAAAGAAAAAGATAATGTTCATAATAGAAACACATACAAAGCAATTTTGCATTTTTTTCTGAAGGGTAATATTGAGCTCCAAAAGAAGTTACTGGTCAATTTAACACTTCACTAATCAGAAAGTTGAAACTTGGAGGACAGTGGAAATTTGCTCAGTATAAAAGAAAAGAGCATAGGCCCAGGCGTGGAACTTGATTGCATTACATATTAATTGTGGTCACTGTCTCTGAACCTAATGTCCTCATCAGCAACTTGAGCAGAATAACACCTGGCAGGAACATTATGCAAATGAAATAAGAGGAAAAGATAAAACAATCTATCATAACTCTTGACTTCCAAAGGACTCACAAATGGTTATGTTATCAATTTTTGTTGGTAAGAAATTGATTATCCACAGCCCCTCTGCTATTCCTAACCAATAAACGAGTTGAATGAAAAAGTAATTGTGATGTATAGAACTTGAACCAAACTGATTGAGGTCCAAGAAATTTAATAAATCATCTGAGGGTAATAGGTGAAACTTCAATGGCAGCAGTGACATTCCTATAAAGAGAAGGGATGTTGAATGTGATAGTTCATGTTTGAAACAAAAGGAGAGGAAAAATTAGGAAATAAAAAGAGCAAAACATTCTAAGCAAATGTTGAGAGAATGAGAAGACAAGCCACAGACTGACAGAAAATATTTGCAAAAGACACAACTGAAAAAGGACTATTACCTAAAATATACAAAGAACTCTTAACACTCGACAATAAGAAAACAATCTGATTTTAAAACAGGCCAAAGATCTCACCAAATAAGATGTACAGATGGCAAATAAATATATGAAAACATTCTATATCATGTGTCATCAGAAAAATGCAAAGTAAAATGAAATATCCGTACACAGCTATTAGAGTGACCAAAGCCATTGAATAACAACACCAAATGCAGATAAGAATGTGGAGCAATAGAAACTCTCATACATTATTTATGAGAATGCAAAATCATATAGTCACTTTGTAACACAGTTTGGCAGTCTCTTACAAAACTAAACATACTGTTACCAGATGACATAGATATCACACTCCTTGGTATTTACCAAAGGAGTTGAGCACCTATGTTCATAGAAACACTTGCACATGAGTGTTTCAGCAGCTTTATTTATAATTGTCAAAACCCGGAAGCAACCAAGATGTCCTTCAGTAGATGAGTGGACAAATAAACTATGGTACGTCCAGATAATGAAAGATTATTCACCACTGGAAAAGGAGCTATCAAGCCATAAAAAGACATGTAGGAAACTTAAATTTCAACTTAAATATTACTCAGTGGAAGAAATCAATCTAAAAAGCCAGCATACTATGATTTCAACTGTATGACATTCTGGAAAAGGTGAAACTATGAAGACAGTGAAGAGATGAGTGGTTGCTAGGCCTTAGGGTGGGAGATGGATGGATAGGTGGAGTACAGAGGGTTTTTAGGGAAGTAAAAATACTCTGTATGATATTCTAATTATGGATACAGGTCATATATTTTTACAAACCCACTGAATGTGTATTTTCAATCATTTTTGTATTCCTGGGATATATCTAACATGATCGTGGTATGGTCTTCATATTTTGTAAGTCCTGAGCTGGTCAAAGGAAACCGACATTGTTTCTGACTTTCTTATCTAAGTTCTGCAAAGTCAATAAATGTGACATATCATACCAACTGAATGAAAGACAAAAACCATATTATCATCTTAATAGATGCAGTAAAAGTATTTAATAAAATTCAACATCCCCTAATGAAAAAAATTCTCAATGAATTAGGCATGGAAGGAACATACCTTAACATAATAAAAGTCTTATATGAGAAACCCACAGATAACATCATATTGAATGAGGAAAAGTCAAAAGACTTTCCTCTAAGAACTAGAACAAGACAAGGACATCTACTTTTAACACTCATGTTATAGCATAGTATTTGGATGAAAAAAGACACATAGACCAATGGAACAGAATAGAGAACCCAGTTATAAATCCACATACTTTCAGCCAACTGATTTTTGAAAATGCACCAAGAACATATTTTGAGAAAAGGACATCCTTTTCAATAAATAGTGTTGGGAAAACTGAATATCCATACGCAGAAGAATGAAACTAGACCCTTATCTCTCACTATATATAAAAATTAAAATGCATTAAATTTAAATGTAAGACCCAAAACTATGAAACTACTAGAAGAAAACAGAGGAGAAACACTTCAGGACATTGGTCTCAGCAAAGATTTTATGACTAAAACTTCAAAAGCACAGGCAGCAAAATAAAAAATATACAAATAGGACTATATTGAGCTGCAAAGCTGCTGCCCAGCAAAGAAAACAATAAAAAGACAACCTGTAAAATGTGAGAAAATATTTCCAAATTATTCATCACACAAGAGACTAATATTCAGAATAAACAAGGAATTCAAACAACTCAACAGCAAATAACAGAATCCAATTAAAAAGTAGGCAAAAGAACTGAATAGACATTTCTCAAAAGAAGACCTACAAATGGCCAAGATACATAAAAAAATGCTCAACATCACTAATCATCAGAGAAATGCAAAGCCAAGCCACAGTGAGATATCTTGTCCCAATTAGAATGGTTATTATCAAAAAGACAAAAAATGCTGGTGAGATGGGGAGAAAAGGGACTCTTATACACTGTTGCTGGGAATGTAAATTAGTATAGCCATTATGGAAAACAGTATGGATGTTCCTCAAAAAAACAAAAATAGAACTAACATGCAATTCAGAAATTCTACTACTGGGTATTTACCCAAAGGAAAGGAAATCAGTGTATCAAAGGGATAACCTGCACCCCCATGTTTACTGCAGCTGTATTCATAATAGCCAGGATACGGAATCAACCTAAGTGTCATGAAAGAATTAATGAATAAAGAAAATATTATATATATATATAATAGGACTATATTGAGCTGCAAAACTTCTGTCCAGCAAAGAAAACAATAGACAACCTGTAAAATGTGAGAAAATATTTCCAAATTATTCATCACACAAGAGACTAATATTCAGAATAAACTAGGAATTCAAGCAACTCAACAGCAAATAACAGAATCCAATTAAAAAGTGGGCAAAAGAACTGTATATACACACACACACACACACACACACACACACACACACACACAACGGAATAAAATTTAGTATTAAAAAAGAATGAAATCCTGTCATTTGTAGCAATGTGAATGGAGCTGGAAGTCATTATGTTACATGAAATATGCCAGGCACAGAAGGAAAAATACCACACATTCTCACTCATATGTGGGAGCTAAAAAAAAAAAGTTTGAGCTCATGAAAGTTGAGAGCAGAATTGTGGGTATTAGCGACTGGGAAAGGAAGTAGGTGGGCAGGTTGGGAAGAGGTTGGTTAATAAATACAAAATTATAGCTAGATCGGGGGAGTTAGTTCTGGTGTTTGCGGCACTATAGGGTAAATATGATTAACTATAATTTTTTGAATATTTTCAAAAAGCTATCAGAGGATTTTAAATGCTCAGAACACAAAGAAATAATATTTGAGGTGGTGTTTATGCTAATTATCCTTATGCGATCATTTTACATTGTATATGCATAGCAAAATATCACTCTGTATCCTGTAAATATGTACAATTATTACATATCAACTAAAAATAGAAGGGAGAAAAATTAAAGATGGAGATTAGGAGCCCAGAACACTAAGTGATTAAAAACGCTGATACTGGTATCAGGCTTTCTGGGCTTAAGGTTTGGCTCCATTGCTGTAACCTTAAGTTATGTAACCTCTCTGTTCCTCATTTTTCTCAACTGCAAAAGGCAGGTGATGACAGTACCTAATTCAGAGAGTGGATGATTAAATGAGATATTCTTACGAAGTGTTTAGATCACAACTCCAGAGTGAGCTTTAATTTTTTAGCTATTATTAATATCTCATCAATTATTAACCCTATTAGAGTGACTACTGTTTTGGCAGAGAAGAGAGGTGCTAAGTGCTTAAAAATTATTATGGATGGGGAAAGCTGAACTTTTCTATAGTTTTCCTCCCACACAGAGCAATCTTGATCTTGCTTCCCTAGTGGTTTTTAGAAGTAAACTTAAGAATGGAAGAAAAGCAGGCAGAGCAGTAAGAAGGCAAACTTGGACAGGTGCGGTGGCTCACGCCTGTAAGCCTAGCACTTTAGGAGGCCAACGCAGGCGGATCACTTGAGGTCAGGAGTTCATGACCACTCTGGCCAACATGGTGAAACCCCATCTCTACTAAAAATACAAAAAGTAGCTGGGCGTAGTGGCGCCTGCCTATAATCCCAGCTACTCAGGAGACTGAGGCAGGAGAGTCGCTTGAACCCAGGAGGCGGAGGTTGCAGTGAGCCATGATCATGCCACTGCACTCCAGCCTGGGTGACAGAGCAAGACACCATCTCTTCTGTCTAGCAGAGTTGAAGCTTATATTGTTATTTTTAAAAATCCTTGCCGTCATATGTGTTAAATACAATAAGATCCACTTTACAGATGAGGAAGCTGAGCCTCAGAGTCTCACTAAAACACCCAAGGCCACAGAGCTGGATGCAACAGAGTGGGGATTGGATTAGCCTGAGGCCCCAAGCCAAAGCCAAAGGTAAGAGGGGCAGAAGAGAACACCTCATCATATAAAGCTTTACAATTAACAAGGTGCTTCTTGTATTTGATTTTATTTCAAATACATAGAAGTTTGGTAAGGTAAGTGAATCTGATACGTTGGATTTTATAGATGCCAGAAATGAAACTCAGAAAGAAAGGTTACATGATATGCCCAAGGTCACACAAGCAATATGCAGAGGAGCCAGGAGTACAAGGCAGGGGATGCGGTTCCAATCCCACCTTCTTGCTGCATTCTCATGGATTGGAGGACAGAGAGGAATTGGAAGCAGTGTCTTCAACTATCCCAAAGAAGAGGAGTGGAATTTATGTCTTCTGAAAGTTTGCTTGAAAATTTCCCCTCTCATAATCCAACCTCACTTACTATAAAATATCATAAGCTTCATGCGGGCAAGAAAAACAATATTTTACATGACTGTAGTCCCAGTACCTATCACAATGCCTGCATTGGGTAAGAACTTCACACATATTTGTTGAATAAATCAGTGAATTAAGTAGATATAAAGAGAGTGATAAGCCCTCAAATCCCTGACAAGAATGAATTTGGGCTGGGTGCAGTGGCTCATGCCTTTAATCCCAACAGTTTGGGAGGCCAAGGTGGGAGGATTGCTTGAGCCCAGGGGTTCAAGACCAGCTTGGGCAACACATCAGGACCCCATCACTACAAAAAAATAAAAATAAAAAAACTAACTGGGCATGGTGGCATCCATCCATAATCCCAGGTACGCGGGAGGCTGAGGAGGGAGAATCACTTGAGCTCCACTGGTCGAAGTTGCAGTGACCTGTGATCATGCTGCTGCACTCCAGCCTGGATGACAGAGTAAGACCCTGTCTGGGGGAAAAGAAAAAAGAAGAAAAGAAACAAACTTGCCTATGCGAGCTTTAACCATCACCAAGTAAGCTCTGGTTATGTGGCATGGATGCATCTTGAATAAATTTCAGTTATATTCTTCAGATTTTGTGGGGGCGTTTCTCTATACAATAGCATTTTCCCCCTCTGAAATGTAAATATCTAGATTTTCAGTGGTCCCCTAAACTTCTGTTTTCTTCCAGAAAGAAATAGAACATCTCATCAAGCCATGACCCAATAGCCTTCAGAGTAACCCCAGCCCTGTAGCCTGAGGCCTGCATCCAAGGAACCACTACTGGGAAGCTTGGTACATGTCTTTGGCCTCCTGCCGGGTCAAATGACTGAGAATGAGGATTTACTTTTCAGAATTTAATTACACAAAGAGTTAAGTTATTCACCTTCTGCAGCAATCGACCCAACATAAATTAATGTGACTCTTAAGGCTAGAATAACATAACATGGTACACCAAATAAAAGCCAATAAATAGTGGGAAAGTTACATTTTACTTATCAGAAAAAGAATGAATAAGAAAATCTAACTCTCATGGCAGAGCAAACACACTTGCTTGTTTAGCTTGCCAGATGGGGATCGGAGGTCCGAGAGGTAGGGACTGAGCCGTGGGGTGCCTCCTCACACTAATGAGGTTTGCCCTAGAATTCAAGGAGACAGATGGATCTGCAGGTTGGAACCCCTCAGCAATCTCCCTGGGAGTTGGCATGATTACATTGGGCCAATTCCCACCTCTGGTCGCTGCCCCTTTCTCTGCCCTCTCTCCCTCTCCTACCTCCTCTTCAACTTGTTTTTGTGGCTTTCGTAATGCTCTGTGCCGTGGTAAATATTCTTCCTTGTGTACCTCTATCTGCATCTCACTGACTGCTTTTCTGCCTCCCAGGATTCTCTCTCTCCCTTTTTCCTTTTTGTTCTCCTTTTCCTCCAGTATTTTAGTCTGTAACAGCTCCATCTTGATTTTTTTTCCTGACCCCATTAATTTCCTGTTGACTCACAACTTCCAGAAAGGGGCTATATGGATTAATGAAAAGGAAAAGAACATGCTATTAAAAGCTCTCACTTCTGTGTCTGGTGCTCGATTTAAAGGGTTTCCTACTGGGAAAAAAAAAAAAAAATGAAAGAAAACACCTTGGCCATTCCAGGAAGTATAGTGGTCTTCCTACCTGCTTCAAGCCTTTAGAATGCTGTATATCTTAGCTAATGAGAATGATCTAATCTCACATTATGAGACACGAATGGATTTTCATGCATCGTAACAGATTCACCACAGATATCATAGTCCCCAGGTATCAAATATCATGCCAGAAGCATGTGATTAACTGGCGTGGGGAACTGGTTAACTGATCTCTTAAGTGCACAGGATTCTAGAGCCAATCCCTCTAGTGGAGTTTGAATATAACAGTCCTCCTGTGGACTATTTCATCTTCCTCCAAACTTCACCAATAGCAGAAAGAGTGCTCTTGCAGAAATAAAAGTATACTTTTTATGAATACGGGGAGTGATGTGGTATATTCAGACAATGTTCAGTCTTAAAAAAAGAAGGAAATCTTGTCACATGCAACATGGATGAAACTTGAGGACATCATGCTAAGTGAAATAAGCCAATCATGAAAGGGTAAATACTAGACGATTCCACTCATATTGGATATCTAACGTAGTCAAACTCATCAAAGCAGAAAGTAGAATGGTGGTTGCCAGGAGAAAGGGGAGAGGAAAATGGAGAAATAGTATAAAATGGATATAGAGTTTCAGTTTTGCAACATGATAAAATTATGGAGCTCTGTTACCTCCAGGCCTTTCAAGATGCTACTCCATTACCCAGAGCACTGTTCTACTTGCTCATTTATTGGCTAACTGCTACTCTCTGACATTTTGATTGGAGCATCCATTCCAACCTCAGAATGTAATTCTCTGACCTCCAAGATGAAGTTAGTTCTTTTCTACATTCGTATCAAACATGACCACAGTTATTGCTACTGATATAATTGCTTCTCTCACCTACAGGCAACAAGGACATACCTGTCTTACTTACCACTTTAACACCTAGCACTATACTGGGAACTTCATGAATAGGAAAGCATGCAACCATGACATAAAAATGATGAGCCTTGGAGGAAAACTCTAACCAACTTCCCTACAAAGACATTCTTGAATGGTCCCCAGGTATTCTGGGTTTCTTGCTATTCTAACAGAACAGGTATATTCCCTACATGTGCTCTACTCTGCCTGTTCCCTTTGCCTAAAATGTGTGTCTTCCTCCTAGTTACTTGTTTAACTAGCTGACTCACTTGTTTCAAGTGCTTCTCAAATATCGCTTTTAATGAGGTCTTAAATGCTATTAATTGAATACTGAACTCCCGTCTGCAATTGGCCCTTTGAATACTCCCTTTCCTATTCTATCTTTTGCTTCTTCCCTAGAACTTAACATCTTCTGACATACTTTATGATAGTTTATTATTTTTTTTATTATATACTGGGAATTAGCCCCACTGCATCCTGACTCTCACTAGAATAAATATAAATTCCACAATGCAAGGATTTTTTTTTATTGTGGCAAAAAAATGGACATCATAAAATTTGCCATCTTGGCCAGGTGCAGTGGCTCACACCTGTAATCCCAGCACTTTGATAGGCCAAGGCAGACAGATCACCTGAGGTCAAGAGTTCAAGACCAGCCTGGCAAACATAGTGAAACCTTGTCTCTACTAAAAATACAAAAAGTATCTGGGCGTGGTGCTGGGCACCTGTTGTCCCAGCTACTCAGGAGGCTGAGGCAGGAGAATTGCTTGAACCCAGGAGGCGGGGGTTGCAGTGAGCCGAGCCTGGGCAACAGAGCGAGATTCTGTCTCAAAAAAAATTTGCCATCTTATCCATAAGTATACAGTTCAGTAACATTCCATATATTTACATTATTGTGAAAAAGATCTCCAGAATGTTTTCGTCTTGTAAGAAGGAACATGCACATACTCAGTGATAAAAATTAGAAACACGGGGCTGGGTGTGGGGGTTCACACCTGTAATCCCAGCACTTTGGGAGGTGAAGGTGGGTAGACCACAAGGTCAGGAGATCGAGACCAGTCTGGCCAATATGGTGAAACCCCATCTCTACTAAAAATACAAAAAAAAAAAAAAAATTAGCCAGGCATGGTGGTGCGCACCTGTAGTCCCAGCTACTTGGGAGGCTGAGGCAGAAGAATCACTTGAACCTGCAAGGTGGAGGTTGCAGTGAGCCAAGATCATGCCACTGCTCTCCACCCTGGGCAACAGAGTAAGACTCTGTCTAAAACAAAACAAAAAAAAATTAGAAACAAGGTATCTATAAAAATGCTTTGTGATGTGCTGTTTTATCTCACAGAATGGAACCTGTGTTTTGATTCACCAGGTTCCAAACACTCTTTTTGTAGGAACTACAAAGTTTGAAACTATATACCCAACAAGCAGCAATTCTTTCTCCTGCCATCCCCAATCCTTGGTAACTACCATTCTACCTTATATTGCTTTCTGTTTCTATGGATTGGGCTACTTTGGACGTCTCATATAAGTGGAATTACATAGTATTTGTTCTTTTGTGACTGATTTATTCCACTTAGCATAAGATCCTCTAAGGTTCATTGATGATGCAGCATGAGATAGGATTTCCTTCTGTTTTAAGGTTGCACATTATTTCTTTTTATGTTTATATACATTTTGTTTATCCATTCATCTGTAAAAAATAGCCAAAATCTTGGTTACTGAGAGTATGAGGCAGGGATTTCTGTTTGTTTGGTTCATTGCTATATCCCAGGCACCTAGAACAGTGCTTGTAACATAGTAGATTCTCAATAAGAATTTATTGGATAAATAAAATATAGGGAGCAAAGTGGGGCTATTTGCTAAAACTAGAACTTTCTGGGCTTTCTCACCCTTTAGACACTATAGTCTACCACTGGCTTGTGTTTAAGGCATCTCTGTGGCCTGAACCTTAACAAATCACTGGAATCCTTGAGTAAATGGGGTAGTTAGGGAGCCCACGAGGCCTGATTATCTAGATATTTCTTTCCCGCAGAGCTACCCTAGCATCTGGGTCTTTAGGATGGGTCTTGTCTGTATAAAATCACAGGTACAATGTCATCACTTTATCTGAGGTAATTATATATACTCTGAGATATATGAACAAATAATTAGATTAGTTGTTGGCCTCCAAAGAGGAAAATACCTAGTGCAGGTATGCTTTAAGGGGAGAAGAGGTTTGTTCAGTACAAAGTATTGTATACAATGGGGTGGTACTCTCTCCAATTTAGGGAGGACTTAACTGTGGGTGCTAGAGGCTATGTGAATTTTGTCAATTTCCCCCAATCATCTCCAACTTCAGTGAGTGGCTACAGACTGGAATTCTGCTAGTCCCCATGGAAAGCCAGGAAAATGATTCTTTTCTACCCAATGAATGCTACAGTTTAGGAGAGGGGCTTACCCCAACTTGCTATTCTTTCCTTAAGATGAAAATCTCAGCTGAGTGCGGTGGCTCATGCCTGTAATCCCAGCACTTTGGGAGGCTGAGGCGGGTGGATCACGAGGTCAGGAGTTCGAGACCAGGCTGACCAATATGGTGAAACCCTGTCTCTACTAAAAATACAAAAAAAAAAAAAATTAGCCAGTTGTGGTGGTGCATGCCTGTAATCCCAACTACTCAGGAGGCTGAGGCAGGAGAATCGCCTGAACCCGTGTGGCAGTGGTTGCAGTGAGCCGAGATCATGCCATTGTACTTTAGCCTGGGCGAGAGAACAAGACTCAGTCTCAAAAAAAAAAAAAAAAAAAAAAGAAAAAGAAAGATAAAGAAAGGAAAGAGAAAGAAGAAAGAAAGAAAGAAAGAAAGAAAGAAAGAAAGAAAGAAAGAAAGAAAGAAAGAAAGAAAATCTCCCAAATGACACGTTTGACTTTGACACCTCCGGAATCTCCAAGACCAGATTTGAAGGCAACTACAAAACTTCGCATGGCTTAATTTATTAAATTTCATCATGGAGTTCATAGCTATTGACTTCTGTATCAAATTGTTTTTTTCATGTGTAAATTGTAACGTGGTATTGACAGAATAAAGTCTGGCAGCCTCCCCGACAGGGCCAGGTGATGATATTCCCAAGCCTTCACTTATAAGTATACTATAGACCCTTGACATTCTGAAAAATATGTCAGCAAACGTTCTGAAATCCCCAATTTGCAAATATTCCCATAGCATATAAATTCCCTTTATAAAGAAGTAATATTTGAAAAATGCAGTGTTTTCTTCTTATCCTTGATTCTATATATCAGGAAAAAACTGCTCTTGGATCACAGTTCCCTGAAGAATCATATGTATCTTATGCTCACCCTCTAGAGAGATCTTTTATAGTAGTTACTGCATATTTTCCACTGAAGAACCACTCATCAGTCTTCCTGCTACACACCACCTTTGTAGTGCACAAAAATGGACATTTACACAAAATTAAAATTAATATATCGCGGGGCATTAGCTTTCTTATCTGTAATGATAAAGCATCTATGGCATAGCTCAATGCAATAAATCAAGTATTTAAGGATAAAAGCTTTGGAGTGGTTTGAATGTAGATTTGAATCTTGGCTTAGCTTAATATTTATGAAACATTGGGTGAATTCTCAACTGGTTCTTCATTTATGAAATACAAGTATACTCAATGCCTGTTTGATGCAGGAGAAATGGCATAAGTAGCACAGTGTCAGGCCCATAGTAAGCTGGAGGATGGTAGTAAAGTTTCTGCTTGTCTCCTGCCCCATAGTCCATTCTCCACTTAATAACCAGAAGGATCTTTTGAAAACTTAAATCCATTTATGTCACCTTATGGTGTAAAAGCCCTCCAATGATCTCCCACTGCAGTTAGATGAAACTTGAAAGAGGAGGTGAATCTTCTACCTCTTCTCAAGTCTTCTTCTTTCTCACTCATCATGCTGCAAGCATGCTGACTTTCCTTCTGTTTCTCAAATGCAGAGACCTCATCTCCACACTAAGCCCTTTGCATTTATTGTTTCCTCAGGACTTTCTGAAAAAATGTCCATCCCTTCATCTTTGCTTGGCTGACACTTTCTTATCTGAGCTCAACATCACCTCTTCAGAGAGGTCTTTACTTATCTCAATCCTTTCCTCATGCTGCATACCATTATTTGATTTTATTAACTCCATAACTCTCATCATGATCAGTAAATATCTTGCTAATTTGTTTTCTTATCTGTCATCTATTTCTCCCAACTATTATGGAACTAAGCTCTTTTCTACAAGGTTCTAAGAATCCCCACTTGTGCTTGACACATAGTAGACATTCAATAAATGCTGGATGGATTGAGGGAGGAATGGATGATGGATGGATAAGAACAATGCCAGCAGTTATTGCACTGTATATAGTGATGGTATGTTAGAAAAATTACATACAAGCCTATATGACAAAGAAAACATCAGAAAAGGTTGATGTAATCTCCTAAGGCTGCTCAGAAAACACAGGACAAGAGCTGACCATTAAATAATAAGTAGAATTGAGATAGAAGGAGGAACTTTTAGAAAGTTGTATAACCTCCAAATCTCTGAGGTTTTCTTCTTGTCCCTTGGGGCAGAGACAAACCTTCCCCTCATTTATAGGGATGTTCTGAAGTCAGAGATAATGCATAAAAGCTGCTGAGTGCTAATTAGCTCTATCTGTCAGGGCACAAGAGCCAGCAGGTCTGAGTGGCTGATTGCAAGGTCTGTAGCTGAAAATACTTCTTGCCAAACTGTCTGGAGGGTCTGATAAGGGAAATGACTATATTCTGTGAATTAACATATTCTAAGCAGGTCAAAAGTCCTGGATTGCTCAAAATAGTGGTAAAGATGGAAAGAAAGGTAAAACCATCCCGATTTTGGTTACCATGCCTAAGTAATGAAGCTGTGAATTCCTTGACAAGAATCATTGCCTTGGAGTCAGCAGTGGGTGGCAACTGAGTATAATTTTTAGGAATAACTACAGACAAAATTAAGAAAGAAGTTACTTGTCTTCATTGTACCCACTTACTAGTGCTTTTTCATTTTGCCGTTTCCTACTGAACAAGCAGTTCCATACTGTTATTCTTCCTCTTTTTTTCAGCAGCAAAATAGTCCCAGTTCTGCCACCCTATCTGAGTAGCCTTCCCTGGATGATTTATTAAGCACCAGATTGTCCGAAACATATGATTTAGGAGAAAGACCACTACACACCAGAAAAAACCAGGATTCTGGTTCTTGCCCCTGTTCTGTAGGTGTATTCATTATGACTGCTTTGGTTGGAAGTTATAGAAACTCAGGTCAAACTAGTTTAAGAAGGGGGATGGGAAAAAGAGGTTGATTGGTTTACATAATCAAAGTTCAAGGAAGGGAAGGTTTCAGACATTGCTGGATCCTAAGTCTTATCAATTATAACAATGTCTGTCTCTTCTCCATCTACAAGACCTCCTTCTTTTGATGTAATCTAAACTCTGACCCATTTTATATAGACATTCTTCTCATATTGATTCAATGAGGTAGTAAATATAGCCATTGGTAGGCTCAAGCATTTTGCCTTATAACTTGCTACCCAAAGGAGGAAGGGTCTCTCCATCTCTCTCTGTTCTATTTATAAAAATTAAGGAACCAGGTGAAGGTGATCATCTGAGAAGTTAGGCTGGTAACTGAGTGTTGGGAAGGTAATGGGCAAAGTAGCAGCTTGTGAGCATGATGACTGACATCCCCACCAAGACCACATAGAAGGGGAAAAGAGTCACTTACCAAAGGAAAGCTTGCTCTTCAGAAAGACAACCACTGTTCCTACTGTTTCCTCATCTGTGAAATTACTGAGTTCCATAAGATTATGAATGTGGATATACTTAGAAAACCATAAACACAAGCATAAATGAAAATTGGTATTGCCAGATAAAAATTCTTCAGTTTCACGATTCTAGAACCTGTGCTATATGCAAGCTACCATTGGCTTTTTAGGCCACTGGGAAGATTAAACAGGACGATATGCACAGAGCTTTTTGCAGAATATTTGGCATGAAGTGAGTGCTCAATGTTAGTATATCTGTTATGTCACATAATGTACAATTTGCCAAATGTTTTACCTGAAGAAGAGAATGTTATGGCTGGAATTAGCCATTGCTTCTGCCAAATGGCAAAGACATTTGGGGATGACTGGGTAAAATTGCCAATATTATTTAACAATTTTTCCTTTCTTTCTGTGTTTTTTCCTCTTCTGTCTCTACCTCAATCCCTACACACATTTTTGTGGGGTAGAGGGCAACTGTGCAGAGCTGAATTCATGCATATTAAGTTAAGTTTGCATATGTGTATATGTGATTATACTATTTGAGTTCTTTACCATGTTGAAGTGCCTGGCACAAATTAATGTGATGTGTCTGAGTGATGCTGATGACTTTGACATTTATAACGATGGTGAGGATAATAGGTGTCAGTTCCATGGCACAAAGCCTTTGGCGTAGAGCCTTTCTTGATATGAGCTGCAGCCCCACATTCAGAGCGTCTTGCTCTAAGCAGTTCATCTTCACCATGGGAGTGAAAAGTTTACCAATGTCACTGGGGCATCTGGTATAAGTCTTCACTTGTGTTACATAGTCAGTGGAAAATGAGTTTTCTGTCAGCAATTTCCAGAGAGAGATCCAGAGGATGAGTGGCCTCTTAGATAGCAGTATCAAGCTTCAGTCTATGAAGGCAGTGAGATGTGGTAGAAAGAATATTAGAATGAAAACCGGAACACCTGGGCTTTCTTGCCAACATACTTCATGGCCTTGGATAAGGCACTTTTTTATTTTGGAAAAATTACATTTTAATAATTATATGAGTTCACTGCTTTGTTTTCATTTTCACTTTAGCTTACATTTCTTTTGTAAAATTCAAATTAATTTCTTTCTTCCAACTTTTATTTTAGGTCCGGGGGGTACATGTGCAGGTTTGTTACATGGGTAATTTGCATGCTATTGAGGTTTGGTGTACAAATCGTTTTGCCACCCAGGTAGTGAGCATAGTACCCAATAGGTAGTTTTTCACTCCTCATTCTCTTCCCATCCTCCAGTCTCAAGCAGACCCCAATATCCATTGTTCCCCTTTTTGTGTCCATGTATACTCAATATTTAGCTCCCACTTGTAAGTGAGAACATGTGGTATTTTTTTCTGCTTCTGCATTAACTTGCTTAGGATAATGGCCTCTAGCTGCATCCACGTTTCTTCAGATAACATGATCTCATTATTTTTTAATGGATGCATAGTACTCCATAGTGTATATGTGCCACATTCTCTCTATTCAGTCTACCATTGACGGTCATCCAGGTTGATTCCAAGTCTTTGCTATTGTGAACAGTGCTGTGATGAACATACTCATGCATTTGTCTTTATAGTAGGGTGATTAATAATTATTTGGGTATATACCCAGGAATGAGACCGTTGGGTTGAATGGTAGTTCATTTTGATTTCTTTGGAAATATCTCGATTGCTTTCCCTAGTGGCTGAACTAATTTACATTCCCACCAGCAGTGTATAAGCATTTCCTTTTCTCCACAACCTTGCTGACATGTTATTTTTGACTTCTTTTTAGTAGCCATTCTGACTGGTGTGAGATAGTATCTTATGGTAATTTGGATGTGCATTTCTCTGATGATTAGTGATATTGAGCATTTTCTCATGTTTCTTGGCTGCATTTATGTCTTCTTTTGAGAAGTATTTGATCATGTCCTTTGATAAGGCAATTTTCTATTCTACATATGACAACTTGCTGATTTTGGAGATAATATTTGTGAGTTTTGTGTACCCCAATGGTTCTGGGGACCAGCCCCTATCAAGAACTAGACTATGGCCCTTTCATGGGTGTTATTTCCTCTCATCTACTTCCTCCAACCTTCATGCTGAGATATTTGCCACTTGAGTTTCAGAAAAGTTCAACCCTAGTTTAAAGACCATCCTCTGCCTCATTCACTCACACACCCACAACCCCCTCCATAAGCACACCAAAGAGCTCTACCTTAGAGGGGTCACCCATCACTTTAATTGACATATCAAAACTGAGTGAGGAGAATTTTGAACATGACCATGAACAGTGCTGTGTTGACTCCATAAAAGATAATCATGGTAAATCTAAAGAACAGAGACAAAATGTCCTAGAATGTATTGTATTTATACCCACTAAAATATAAACTTCTCTTAGAGTTTTTTCCCCTACTAGATATTTTGTCCATTCCCCACAGATCTACCTATGGACACAAGTTTAATTTCCACCTACAGGTAAAACTGACTTGCTGGAACATCACTAAGACAAAAGAACATCTTTCGTCTTTTTGTCCACATGCATAAAATCATTTGTTCTATTCCCTCCCTAGACTATAAGATCTGTGAGAGAAGGTATCCAAAGTATTTTACTTACTGCTGAAACCCTAGCCCCTAGCATACTGTCTGACATAGAAAATCAATCAATAATTAAGTAAATGCACGTATAAGTGAATGAATTAAGTATTGAATGTCCATAAATGGTGTTTTAGTGATATTATTTGCATCAGAAGCATTTATAAAATGTATGATTTATATGTAGTGTGGGCTCCCATTTGTCCTTTTTCAGTGCTGTCTACTATGAAATTCTCCGCTGGTTTCTAGAGAAAATCCTATTCTGAATTATTCAAAATTCAACTTGTTGGGGATAACTACATTGTTAGATCTTAGCATGCAGCTACACAGAGAAATAATTCTTCATATCCAACAGAAGTGTAAGTGTAAAGGACAGGTTTAGACCTTTGAGATAGATGGCTAGAAGAAGAAAAGGAATAAAGAATGAACAGGTCCAACATGACTAGAGAGCTGCAGGTAGCTGAGAGCCATCATGGCCTAATTTAGTGGTGAGCAGGATTGCAAAACCAAAAGGAATGTAGCCACCAGCATTTGCTTTTAAACAGTCTGAGAGTTATCATACATGGTATAATTCATCCCATTTTTCATACAGGGGATCTAAAGATCAGGGAGGTTAAGTGCCTTGCCTGTGGTCATAGAAATAATGTGGGATTCTGATTCCAAATTCAGAGTTAGGTATGTAGGCTTCTGAAGAGAATGTAAGTAGTCAGAGGTCATAAAAGAAGGTCATCAGATATGAATGAATGAACAAGCAAGGTTGTCTGAGAATTTTCAGAGATCTTTAATTTTACCTCACTCAATCTAGGCTCTTACCTCTGGGGTTCAACCAAAGGAGACACAGCTCCTGCTAATGTCCTTTCAAGGTCTTCTGCACCCTTTTCTACTTCCTTACCTTTAGATCATCAGACAAATACAAATCAAAACCATGATGAGATACCATCTCACACCAGTTAGAATGGTGATCATTAAAAAGTCAAGAAACAACAGGTGCTGGAAAGGATGTGGAGAAATGGGGACTGTTGGTGGGACTGTAAACTAGTTCAACCATTGTGGAAGACAGTGTGGCAATTCTGAACCTTTTTTTAAGAATAATCTTTATGAAACAGAGTTGGTCTAGGTTAGTTTTCTTAATCTATACTAGATGGAATTTATTTTTGGAATCTTAAAAAAATGAATATTACTGCCACCAATTCTGACCAAGTAGATCCATGATGAGTACCAGGAGTATGTGTTTTTAAGAACACACCCAGGATATTCTGAGGCAGGTGGTTCACAGAACATACTTAGAAAAGAAATGAAAAAGGAGCAAATAATAAAGAGAAAGCACTCAACAAGGTATATAGCAGCAAACTGGCAGTCTGTGATTGACCTATACCACTCAGTGTGGGTGCTCAACAAATACCTATTAGACTGGTGGGTATCAAGGGAGGAGAGATGAAAGGATAGTTGGATGGATGGAGGCAAGGAACTTGATTTCTTTTTCTTTGTAGCCCTTCCAAATGGTGATTTTGCTAACTGACAAAAGGTTCTCCTCAGATGAGGTAAAATGCGTTCATTATAAAGGGTGAAACCATTAGAATGCACAGTAGGAGGATATTTACTCTCCCAGATTTATTTGTATTACTGTCGTTGTTGCAAGTTGAGTAGAACTGATATCACTTACATATTTATTTTTGAGGCATGATGGGTTAATCTCAAATATCACAAAGTTGTTTTGCTTGACCTGAGTTTTTTTAGTGCCCTGGCTTCTAGATAGCACATTTTGTGTCCATTATTTGCATACCACTCCAGTACTACAGTTATTGCCCTTTCTGGATGGGATTACCTAAAAAATAATTTGCCATGTAAGGTTACTAATTAGGAGACTAAAGCATACCCATTAAAGGCATTTACCTTGTAATTTGTGATGAGAAACTCTCAGTGAAATAAAGCGTGAAATATGATTATCGGGGATGAGAATACAAGGATCTAAAGCTACTCACTTATTTTAAGACTGGGTGTTAATAACATATTGACTTTAGAAAGGGGACTGCCACAGAGCAAAGCTCTTTCTGACACCTCTTATGGACCAGAAGCAACTTCTTCTCAGGTATCCAAGCATCTTTATCCAGCACCCTAGATTCCTAATCCCATCTCCTTTTTGTTCTCTTCTCTCTTAGACCTCTGGTCTCTAATACTCTGAATTCCTCTCTTTCACTAGATTTATACATTCAAAAAAGCAGTACATTGTAGGAGTGTAGTGTATGGGCTCTGGGGAAAGAAAGCCTGCTTTTAAATCTTGGCTCTGCCACTTGCTAGTATTAAACCTCTCAGAGCCTCAGTTTTCTTATCTGTAAAACAAATATAATGATAGTAGTTAACTCACGAGATTGTTGTAAGGATGTAATGAGTTAATAATTGGTTAAGCATGTACAGCTTAAGAGTAAGTTTTTAATAAAAATTGTAATTTTTTTCACCTGTGAAAGCAGTTTAATAACATTACAGAAATCATGAGAAAAAACACAAACATACTCATAATCATAATACTCTAACCCATACCTAGTATTTTTCATCTTAATGCACTAGCTTTGGAAAGCAGAATTTTGTCTTCTGGATCCTTTGCATGCTTTGGATAAACCACAAAGCCGACCATGAGCCTTTTATTATTTTTTCTTGTAGATCAAGTTTCTTATACATTTAATTTAAAAGGCCAAAAATCTACTCCCCAATTTGAGAGGATTTCTACAGAAAAATGATGTTTGTTAAGATTCCAGTACATTGTCTAAGAGGAATTAGCTTATTCATGAGTCTGGATTCCTTCATCAGGCTAATTATGTATTCTGCAATGTATCCACATTGGATATTTGGATGCATTTATTGCATTACAATCATCAACTTGGGCTTTGAGATCAGCCAGCCCTGGGTTCAAATCTAGAATTGGGACCTATGATCTTGGGCAAATGACTGAACTCCTCAGGTGGCTCCTCTGGAGTGATGAGGTGAATAGCACCTCACAGTGTTGTGAGAATTATAAGAATAAGAAATGATCCTGGTTTTAGCTATTGGAAAGCAGTGAAGTTTCCCAGAAGTAATGATAGTACAATAACATGATTTTTCTCGGAAGTGAGAAAGCTAGAGGCAGAGGTATTCTTCAGGGACTCTGGGCACTGACTATGCCTTCCTCTCTCATATGCCCCAGTCTCAGCACAGTGAAGTACATGATTGCGTTGATGCTAGAGAACTAGGAGTGCTGTATGTTTGTAAACATCCCTTAAATTAGAAGTACTAATTGATGGAACCCAAGTATAAAGGGCAGGGATATGGCAAGACTGGAGCTTTTAGATCCAGAACGATTCCTTATGTATGGACAACGTCATTGTCAGTTTGGGCTCCATCAGAGACTCTGGGGCTGTCTTGGCTGGGGCTGCCATCACGAAATGCCACAGACTTGGCAGCTTATGAAAAACAGAAATGTATTTCTCACAATTCTGGTGGCTAGGAAGTTCAGTGTGCCAGCTGATTTGATTTCTGATAAGGGCCCACATCCTGGCTTGAGGATGTCCCCATCCACACAGTGGAGAGACAGAGAGAGAGAGAGAACATGCACAGGCTCTGTCTCTTCTAATAAGGCCACTATAGTATCATGAGGCCCCCACCCTCATGGCTTCATTTAATTTAATTTCCTCTTTATAGGCCATATCTGCAAATACAGTAATATTTAGTGGTAAGGCTTCAACAAGTTAATTTGGTGGGGGACTCCGTTTAGCCAAGAGTAGGGGCCAAGGGAAGCAAAACTGAGTTGTGTTGCATCTCCTCTTCCCAATGAGAGTGGCGTGATGGTCAGATCAAATCAAAACTTAACCTCAGATGAACAGGAGTATGTGTCCTCTTTCTCCAAACTATAAGCCAGCAGATTTGCTGCAGGTGCCTATTATTTCCCCTCTTTTAGGTGTCTTAGTCTAGAAAGCTCAAATGAACAGTCTCATCTCATTGGAGGTGAGGGCTGAGACTGGGGAATCTGGAATGTGGAAAGGGAGGTGGCACCCCTAGTTTCTTGCTTTAACCACAAAGATAATCCCTAAATGTCACACTCAGGAGGCAGAAAATATACCTCCTGCTTTTTTTCTGTTAAATATGCCTCTGAATAAACTGTGATAACTCAGGATGTTATAGTTTATTGAGAGATATATTACACATTCAGATTTCAAGAGTTTACAAAATAAGTTTCCTGTCTCCGTCTTGATGACTTGTCTTCTTCAACTTCCCTCTCCGGTAATGTATAACATGAGACTTCGCTTCCTGGAGAGAAGTGATCAAGGAGCACAGGCTCCTTGCTGAGAAACGCATTAGCACAATTTCTGAAATATGCTCTTTAAACTCACTTAATCTATGATATGTGTTCTCGTTTAATAAAGATTAGGCTAGCTTAGGTTATGTCTCCATACATTGAAGCATCTGCTGCCATGTTCCTTTAAGCAAGACCAAATAAATACTCTGGTAATTTATTTCAAAGGTTTTGTTTCTTTATGTTGCAAAATAAAGGTGTGTATGAAGAAATTTAAATAACATAATTATAAAGTGTGCATTGAGAAAGAATTTATTGCTCCTTAAAAATATTAATTAAGCTCTTCTTAATCTCTACAGCAGATCTTATTATGAGCTTGTTTTTCTTCCAACTGCCTCTTTTGATTATGCATAAATAGGATACAATTACACATGGGTGGAAGGTTACTATATACAAATATGTTCAGAAATTAAGTGAATAAAATACACAATAGACTTTAGTGTTCTTCTCATAAAATAATATCGAATTGGACTAAAATAAGCAATTTGCCCTTTTTAAATATCCGCCTTGTCTATTTCTTTTTCAGATTAGCACTATGGAGAATGTCAGGAATAGAAAGAAAATAATAGTCATTATGACTTCTAGCTGAAAGAAAACTTGGTTTTCTTGTGTATTTTCTTAACAGTTGAGTTCACCTTTAGTGCTGCTATTATTGTCTCTATCCCTTTGCTTTGTAATCTCTTCTCTCAGCACCAACTATATGATAAAACTTTAAACACAAATGCTATTTTTAAGGGAGGAGTGAAATAAAGAATGTTTAGGGGAAAGTTGAAAATATTCTCATTTTTAGTAATGTTTGTCTATACCATAAATATTTTGTTTACCTGGAAGATTCACAATGGGAAGACTTTCCAAAAAATATAATTTTAAAAACAGTCTGCAGATTGATTTCCTTTTCTTATTCTAACAGGCTGTTGCAGCAAGAGGACTCCAGGTTGGAACTGTGTGAGTATGCCTGTGAGTGTGTATGACAAACAGCTAATTACCTGTCAGTCACCATAGCAATGTTTATAGGAAGACTGAGAAGCTCACATAGCTCTGTTAGCCAATTTGAGGGAGGAAAAACCATATAATCTCTTTTTTCAATCCCTGGTGGAGTTACTGGCAGCAATTTTAAGATGCTCTTCACTTGGCAAGTTTTATGTGACCAATTTAGCTTATTTGCTTTGAGCATAGAATGTTGATTTGAGTGGGGAATGAAGAGAATCAGCCTGCAAGAAACATTAGGATGCTAAAGCGACAGACTCATGACAACTCTGAAGAGTTCTGTTAACTACAGTTCATATAGCACTGGTCCAGCGTGCAGCCTTCTTCAGAGAGCTCTGCCTAGCCCCATGAATTCTCCAAACAAACCTCTATATATTGTCAAGAAAACACAGTACTTTATTATTTCAATGAGTATTTTTGAGCACCTAATCTAGGCCAGCACATACTAGCCTCAGGGGATACCATGGTGAGAGGGGTTCAAGGCAGATGAAGGCACGTCATAGGGATGTACGCAGGGGTCAAATCATGAAGGGCCTTACAAAAATTGTATTTTTGAAAGATAACTACAACAGTATCTCCCATCCCACATGTTCTTTTGAATGTGACCTTCCCAGTTTTCTCCCATCAGATGGTGTAGTCTATACCTCTCCCCTTGAACTGGAGTGATCATTTTGATTCCTCAGATTAGATTATCCAAATGTCAAGCACTTCTGTCTTACTCTCTGATGACATTTGCTTTTGGAATTCAGTCACCTTGCAGTGAGAAATCCTTAAACTAGCACATGCAAAAAGATAAGAAAGAGAGATCACTTGTAGACATTTAAACAATTGCTGGCTGATATGCAACAACAGCCAACATCAGCCACCAGACATATGAGTGAATTCTCCTTTAGACAATACCAGCCCTCAGCCATCGTGTTACTCCCAGTCTTCAATTCTTCCCAGATAAGACCCTAGACATTGTGGAAGAGAAACAAGCCATCTTCACTATCTAATGTCCATGGGGTACTCAGATAAAGTCCCAACCTGGGATAGTCTGTTATACAGCAATAATAACTAGAACAGTTCTTATTAAGTTTGTCCCTTTTTTTCTGAAGAGTGGAGAGCCACTCAAAGGTTTTAAGCAGGAAACAGGGTTAGATTAACATTAAGGATCATTCTAGCTCCAATATGTGAGAAACTTGTCATCCCTCCCTTAAAATCGGAAGATGAGTTGGAAAAATATTGCACAGATTCAGACAATATAAAAGTGGCCCTGACTAGGGTGAATGCTAGGAGATATAAAGAGAATAATTCAAGAATTATGTAAGAGCTAGCATCTAGAGTGCTTGGTTCTAGATTGGATATGGTGATTGGAGGGTGGGAATATAGGAAACAAAGACTATATTAAGGTTCCTGTCTTAAAAACGGTAGCTGCTAGTTAGTGGCTTTTACTTCAATAGGAAACTTTGCAGGAAGAATCACACACTTAGATGCAGGGACATCTTGTGGAATCAGGAAGTGAGAGATGTTGAATGAATTATTTGGGTTCTCTATAGATCCTTCAAACTCCACAGCAACAACTGAAGAAGTCTAGAAATGACTGAGCGATTTATGACATTTTCAGACGTCTTCTACCATTCTCCTAAGTTAAGTAGCAAAAAGTGGAGTATTTCTTTTCAAAATTTCTATAAATTAGTTGGAGGTAATAGATTGGCAAACCCATACGTAAAACTTATCTAGGTTTAAGGCTTTGCACTAAGAACTTTGGAGGCCACAATAATGAACTAAAATTTGATAGAATTCCACCGTGAGTTTCAAGTTCAGGAGTTAGTAGAGAAGTAAAACTTGCAAAGACAATAAATATAAGAAATGATATATTATTTTAAAAGGGCAATGACACAGTTTTAAAAGACATAAATCCCGGTGAAGTTCAAGGGAAAGAAAAGGCATTTGAGCAAAAGAGCACTTAAATACAAAGAAAGTAAAGCAGGCAATGGTATAGCCTGGGGATTAACTTGGAAGGGGGCTCTGTATGAGGCTTAAATACTAGATCTTCTAGTCAATAGCTTGGAAAAGTGTTAAACATCTTTTCCCATATGTAGACTGAGGATGATTATAATATTACCCATACTCTAGGTTTGTTGAAAGTATTAAAAATAAATCAAGCATGTAAAGCACTTAGCTCACCGTCTGGAACACAGTAAGCATTTAATGAAATGTAGCTGGCATACTCATCAGTAGCATCTTCAATACCATCAGTATCATCATTTTTATTATTACTTAGGAAGACTGTTAATAGAAAAGAATGAGATTGCATGGTTCACCAAAACATTTCTCCCTTTTGGAAAAGAACATCAATATTTTGTTAGTAAATAATTTTATAGGTAGTTCTGCTTCTATTTAGAATGTATTAATTTGGAAAGAATGTCAATCCCTCCTACACAAACAATGAAAAAGAAAAGCTGGATATACTTGAAAATCACAATATTTATTATTGTTACACCTCAAAGATGTGGATTGGCAGAGAAACCAAGTAGGCTGAAATCCAAGGAGAAATACCCTACCTCACCCTCAGGGAGAAGTGGGAAACTGGATGACCTCATTTGTAAGAGGGTAAAAGAAAAACATGGGGCCACCATAAAAATAGGTTAAAAGATATCAGTTACATTTGTTATAAATTGCTAAAGCTCAAATGTGGACTAATGTGACAATATGGACCTGCTGGATTCACACAGAAAAATGAGTTTGGACTTACAGGTTATTTTCTATGAACTTTGACCAATGCCCATGGGAAAGATTAGGGGCACATCAGGTGGCCATAGAAAGACTCTGTTGGCATTGCAAATGTGGACAAAAGATCAGCCCTAGCCTCAAATTGGCTTTTTACTCAAAGTCTTAAGCATCTGAGAGAGGGACAGCACACTCAATAATCCCCAGGAGCCAGGGTTAAGGGAAATATTACAAGAAAATAAATGGGAAACAGCATTAGACCCATAAGTCAGGGGCAAAAAGTAATCCAGAGTACACGATCCTATAGTAATACTATTAGAGGTCTCATACCACTGGGTATAGGAATGTTATTCTCCCACACTATATATACAAGGGAGAGTTTGGCTCCTGGCAATGGGGAAGAAGGACAGGACTTATGAGAAACCCTGAGCATACAAGTTCTGCCTAAAACTGAAAGAATAATAGATCACAGAAGACACCTTGACCCTAACCACCAGCCTGGCCAGAACCATGTAAAGCCACAGAATCTACCACTAGTAGTGGGACAAGAGCACAAAAAGGTCCCTCTGGTGCACTGCTATCTAGGGAAGGCTGAAAGCTTAGAGTGGAAGAAAAAGTTAAAAACTCTCCAGCTCTAGCTCTAGCCTTACCCTAAGCCCAAGCCATCATTAGGGAAATTAAAAACTGGTAGAACACTGAAAGAAACTAGCAACAACAAACTTCACATGAACTCAATTCCTGGCTAGACTGACTCAATTCTCTATGCTTATTGCCTGAGAAGGGGCAATATGTCTATTTCCTGATATAAATGTTACTCAGCTCAGTAACCTTTATTCTATACAAGATGACTGGAATTTCATTAATAATAATACATACAAAAAAGCAAGACAAAAGCAACCCATTGTCAAAAGGCAAAGCAAACCAAAGAACAAGGCTCAGAGAGTAACCAGTTGTTAGAACTGTTGGTCACAGCATTAAAATAAATATGGTTAACAGGTTAAATGATACAATGGAAAAGGTGGGAATTGGCATGAGCAAATGGGTAATTTCAGCAAAGACATAAATATTATAATTAAAAAATGAATGAAAATACTAGAAATTAAAACTAGGATGTGGTAGACAAAATAATGGTGCCCCAAAGATAACCATATCCTAGTTCAGAAAAACCTGTGAGTATGTTACCTTACATGAGAGAAGGGACTTTGCAGATGTGACTAAGTTAAAGATCTTAAGATGGGGAGATTATTCTGTGTTTTTCAGGTGGACCCAATGTAATTACAAAGATCCTTAAAAGAGGAAGGCAGAAAGATCAGGTCAGAAAAGGAGATGGGATGGCAGAAGTAGAGATCAAAAAGAAGGAATGGGATTTGAAAATAGTGTACCACTAGCTATGAAGACTGAGAGAGGAGTCACAAGCCAAGTAAGGGAGGCAGCCTCTAGAAGCTGAAAAAGACAAGGAAACGTAATCTCCCCTGAATCCTCCAGAAAAAAATATAGTCCTGCTGACTCATTTTAGACTTCTGACTTCCATAACTGTAACATAATAAGTTTGTGTTGGTTTTAGTCACTAAGTTTATAGTGATTTGATACAGCAGCAGTAAAAGACAAATACACAGAATATTGGAGATGAAGAATTTATTCAACAGGCTTAGCAATAGGCTCAACACAGTCAAAGAAATAATTGGTGAATTTGAAGATAGGTCAGTAGAGATCACTCAAACTGAAACACAAAGAGGAAACATGACAGAAAAAATACAGTTTCTAAAGAGTCTGTTGACAACGTAAATGGATCTAACATACATGTAATTGAAATTCAAAAAGAAAAAAAACAGAATGGAGCCTAAGAAGTATTTGAAGAGAGAGTGACCAAGAATGCTCCAAAAATATTCAGAGGCATCAAACCATAGGTCCAATAAATGCAGAAATCTTCAAGCAGAGGGAGAAAAAAAATCAAATCTATACAAACTGCTGAAAATTAATTATAACTGAAAAGTCTTGAAGATATGTATAAAATTATTACACTATTACATATAGATGAATAAAGATAGAAGTCATTTGACTTCAAGCTAGAAGATAATAAAGTTACCTATTAAAAGTACTAAAAGGAAAAAAAATCAGCCCAGAAATTTATACTCAGTAAGAATATCAAAAATTAAGGTAAGAATATCAAAAATTAAGGTGAAATAAAGGCTTTTCAGACAAAGAAATGTAAAGAATATGTATTATTGGCAACATGTGCTATAATAAATGTTAAATAAAATTCTTCAAAAGGCTGTGATACCTGACAGAAATTTGGATCTACACACAAAAAATAAAAAATTTTAGAAAATATTCAAATGAACGTAAATATAGAAGACATTTTTTATTTTAATCACTCTAAAAGACAATTAAGTGTATAAAACAAAAATATTTGACATTTATTTTGTTTAACATATAAACGTATGTTAGAATAAAATATATGTAATATTTTATGTTATATTTAGTTTTCAGTATTTTCTTTTTATATTATATTTAGTTTTGTTTAATATATGTACAACATATGTAAAAACATAGAAAAACAAAACCATAAAGGATAGGATATTGAAACAGGAAGTATACTCATAAAGTTCTTAGGCAATGTATGAAGTCATGTAATATTATTTGAAGGTAAACAATGATAAATTAAAGATTCACATTGTAAACCTTAAGACAACCACTAAGGAAATTAGAAATAATGGTATAAATAATAAACCAATAGTGGAAATAAAATAGTACAATAAAAAGCACTTAATTCAAAAGAAGGCAAAAGGAAAGAACAAAGGCAAATGAAACAAATGGTAGATTTAAATCCAACAATATAAATACTTAAAATTGTTCTAATACACTAACTAATAATAGGTTAACAAGTTGGATAAAAATGCAAGACCCAACTATATTCTGTCTACAAGAAACATGATTTAAATATAGAAACGTCTGTATAAACAAAGGATGGAAAAATACATACCATGCAACCACGAATCAAAACAAATTTGGAATGACTATGTTAATATCAGAAAAAGTAGACTTCAGAAAAAGAAATATTACCAGAAAAAAGAGGATATTACCTAATGATAAACAGGTCAATTCTCCAAGAAGTTATGAGTTTTCTAAATGTGAACACAGCTAACAACAGAGATTTGAAACACATGAAGCAAACCTAATAAAACAGAAAGGAAAAATGGACAAACATCAATAATAGTTGGAGTACTCAATATTCCTTTCTCAGTAATTGACAGAATGATTAGACAAATCAACAGTTATAAGAGACCCAAAAACATCATCAACCAATTAGACCTAATTGACATTCGTAGCACATTCCACCCAGCAGCAGTAGAATAAACATTGTTTTCAAGTGCACATAGACCATATTTGGGGCCATAAAACAAACCTCAACAAACTTTTAGAAGTTAAAATGGAACAAAGCATATTCTCTGACAATAATGGAATTTTTTTTAGTTTTCTTTTTTTTTAAACTTTTCAGTGGTTCAAGTGCAGGATGTGCAGGTTTGTTACATAGGTAAGTGTGTGTCATAGGGGTTTGTAGTACAGATTATTTCATCACCCAGGTATTAAGCCTACTTATTTTTCCTGATGCTCTCCCTTTTCCCACTCTCCACCTTCCGGTGTGTTGTTCTTTTCTATGTGTCCATGTGTTCATATAATTTATTATAAGTGAGAACATGCAGTATTTGGGTTTTTGTTCCTACGTTAGTTTGCTAAGGATAACAGCCTCCAGCTCCATCCAAGTCCCTGCAAAGGACATGATCTCATTCTTTGTTATGGCTGCATAGTATTCTGTGGTGTATATGTACCAGATTTTCTATATCCAGTCTATCATTGATGGGCATTTAGGTTGATTCCATGTTTTTGCTATTGTGAATAGTACTGCAATGAACATATGCATTCATGTGTCTTTATAATAGAACAATTTATATTCCTTTGGATATATACCTGGTAATATGATTGCTGGGTCAAATGCTAATTCTGTCTTTAGGTCTTTGAGGAATCAGCATACTGTCTTCTACAATAGTTGAACTAGTTTACATTCCCATCAACAGTGTGAAAGCATTCCTTTTTCTGCACAACCTCTCCAGCGTCTGTTCTTTCTTGACTTTTTAATATTCACCATTCTGACTGGCATGAGATGGTGTCTCCTTGTGGTTTTGATTTTTTTGACTTGCATTTCTCTAATAGTCAGTGTATTATTCCATTTTCATGCTGCAGATAAAGACATACGTGAGAGTGTGAAGAAAAGGAGGTTTAATGAACTTACAGTTTCATGTGGCTAGGGAGGCCTCAGAATCATGGCAGAAGGTGAAAGGCACTTCTTATATGGTGGCAGCAAGAGAGAATGAGGAGAAAACAAAAGCAGAAACCCCTTATAAAACCCTCAGATCGGGCCAGGCGCGGTGGCTCACGCTTGTAATCCCAGCACTTTGGGAGGCCGAGGCGGGCGGATCACGAGGTCAGGAGATCGAGACCATGGTGAAACCCCGTCTCTACTAAAAATACAAAAAATTAGCCGGGCATGGTGGCGGGTGCCTGTAGTCCCAGCTACTCGGAGAGGCTGAGGCAGGAGAATGGCGTGAACCCGGGAGGCGGAGCTTGCAGTGAGCCGAGATTGCGCCACTGCACTCCAGCCTGGGGGACAGAGCGAGACTCCGTCTCAAAAAAACAAACAAAAAAAAAAAAAAACAAAAAAAAACCCTCAGATCTCGTGAGACATATTCACTACCACAAGAACAATATGGGGGAACCACCCTCATGATTCAATTATCTCCCACCAGGTCCCTCCCACAACACGTGAGAATTATGGGAGCTACAAGATGAGATTTGAGTGGGGACACAGAGCCAAGCCATATCATTCTGCCCCTGACCTCTCCCAAATCTCATGTCTTCACATTTCAAAACCAATCATGCCTTCCCAAAAGGCCCCCAAAGTCTTAACTCATTTCAGCATTAACCCAAAAGTCCACAGTCCAAGATCTCATCTGAGACAAGGCAAGTCTTTTTCAACTATGAGCCTGTAAAATCAAAAGCAAGTTAGTTACTTCCTAGATATAATGGGGTACAAGCATTGGGAGAAATTGGCCAAAATAAAGCAGCTATAGGCCCCATGCAAGTCCAAAATCCAGTGAAATCTTAAACCTCCAAAATGATCTCCTTTGATTTCATGCCTCACTTCCAGGTCACATTGATGCTAGAGGTGGGTTCCCATGGTCTTGGGAAGCTCTTCCCCTGTGGCTTTGCAGGCTATAGCCTCCCTCCTGCCTGATAGATATCTATCAGGTCCATTTGATCCAGAACCAAGTTCAGGTCCTGAATATGTTTGTTAATTTTCTGTCTCGATGATCTAATATTGTCAGTGGGGTATTAATATTTCCCAAAATTATTGTATCAGAATCTAAGTCTGTTTGAAACTCTCTAAGAACTTGCTTTATGAATCGAGTGGTCCTATGTTGGGTGCATATATATTTCAAATAGTTAGCTCTTCTTGTTGAATTAAACTCTTTACTATTATGTAACGCTTTTCTTTGTTTTTTTTGATCTTTGCTAATTTAAAGTTTTTTTGTCGGAAACTAGGATTGCAGTGCCTAGTTTTTTACGTTTTCCTTTTGCTTTGTAAATTTTCCTATATCCCTTTATTTTGATCCTGTATGTCTTTGCATGTGAGATTGGTGTCTTGAGTACAGCATACCAATGGGTCTTTCTTGGTTCTTTATCCGGCTTGGTACTCTGTGTCTTTTAATTGGGCCCTTTAGCTCATTTACATTTAAAGTTAGTATTGTTATGTGTGGATTTTATCCTGTCATCATGATGCTAGCTGGTTATTTTGCAGACTTGTGTATGTGGCTGTTTTATAGTGTCCCTTGTCTGTGTACTTTAGTGTGTTTTTGTAGTAGCTGGTAATGGTTTTTACTCTTCATACTTTCATACTTTTCAAGAGCTCTTGTAAGGCAGGTCTGGTGGTAACAAATTCACTAGGCATGTGTTTATCTGAAAACAATCTTATTTCTCCCTCACTTATGAAGCTTATTCTGGCCAGATATAAAATTCTGGGTTGGAATTTCTTTTCTTTAAGAATGTTGAATATTGGCCCCCAATCTTTCTGGCCTCTAGACTTTCCACAGAGAGGTCTGCTGTTAGTCTGATGGGCTTCCCTTTGTAGATGACTTGACCTCTTTGGCAGCCCTTAGCATTTTTTCTTGTATTTCAACCTTGGAGAATCTGAAGATTATATGTCTTGGGGATAAATAATGGAATTAAATAGAAATCAACACACTTCTATTAATAATAACCAAGGACTGCTTCTTTATTTAGAATGTGTCATCTTGTAATAACAAGGAAACTTGTTCAAAATATAAATCCCTTAAATAATACTATACTTAGCCTAGGTCTTCAAAATTTCAGTGCAGGATGGTACTCCAGAATTTAGTGTCAACCCTAATGATTCAAAAGGAAAAAGTGAAGCCAGGAGAGGCTAGGTGACTCACCTGGGAAGTTCAAGGGCTGGATTCATTATCATCTTTGCTTTCTGCATAAATATCATTCTGTGACTGCCATGTTTCTTGCTCTCTTATCAACCAGCAAGTATTTTTTGAATACCTAACATATATATGAATTTTTACTAGATGTTGGAGAAAATGAAAAAGACTGATTACTCCTTTGGTTAAAAAAAGCTTTTATAGTAGATAATACAGGGAGGAATTTCAACATTACCCCTTTTTAGTGAAAAGTTTCCTCTTTGTGCTGTCTCACATGCTTTTAGTAGGCTCTTCTGTTAAAATAATAAAAAATAAAAAGGCAAACATTCTTTCCATAGGAAACAGGATATCTTGAATAATATCAGGAGGGTATTTTACTAAAATTATCCAAGGAAGAGGACAGGGTATAAGAGTACAGAGCCAAGTTGTCAGACTTCTGAAGCAATAGGAACAACTCTGGGAGTGGGAAAAAGAACAAATACAGAATAAAGTCACATATCTTCTTAAAAGCCTATTAATTACCCAAATCTCTTGCTTCAAATTTACAGGCCACTGGGGGCTTTCTCCAGTCAAGTGGGTTAAATCCATTTCCACACAAAATAATTAGAAAATGTTATCTTTCTACTGAAAGATTCCCGGGTTTGGCTTACAGGAGCTTCTATTACTGCCACACAGTGTGATTACTGAAAATTAATCCACGTAGTATAATTTGCCAGGATTCTGTGCTGCACCATTGTTTCTGCGGTTCCCTTCCTCTGTGTGAGCTCTTTACATTATGCTCACTGGTTCGGCCAGTGTCCCTAAGCTTGTTCTAAGTGCTAGGATGCTGGTCGCTGCCCAAACTAGCTTTTTCTTCATAACTGTCTATTTCCTCACCAAATTAGATTTTCCTTTCCTCATGATGAATTCCATTCTGAGGGCCCTTGGTTTTTTTGTTTTAGATAGCAAAACTTTTGTAGTATCCTTTTAATTTATCAGATAATTTCTAATAACTTCTCCAAAAAGTGAGAGGTTGGTTTCCATACCTTCCCTCTCAAAAGGCTCATTTGAGCCATAGAAAACAACCATCTTCCTCCCTAGCTGAGCTCTGAGGCTGTCAAGATTATGTTACACAGTCCCCACAAGTGCTATGGACCTCTGTATCTAGGCTTTACCTCAGAAAAGCCAGTCGGATTCTTCCCAGAACAAAGAAAGCTGCTCTAAGACTCACCATCTTCAAAGAAGGCAATTGGAAACTTTAAAATGGCAGCTTTTCTCTGAAACAAAATAAACACCATATAACAATTAAGACCAGGAAGACTTCCATGAAGCTTAAAAACAGTGTTTTGAATAAATAAAAAGTAATTCTAGATTTTAAACCAGGAAGTATCTATGTGGAATTTTCTCAAAGCAAAGACTTTAAATAAGTTCAAAACATATTCTTAGAGACTTCAAATAGGGATTGGCTAAACTGGGAAAATGACTTCACATTTTGACGGAAACAGAGATGGACAATCCACATTCACATCAGACAAATGATAAGATTGAATGTAATTCAAATTGAGTTAATAATTTTTGAGACTGACTTAGCACAAATTCCATACCAGGCACTCTGCTCAGATAAAGACAATATAAATGCCATGCTATAGAGACTTGTGGAGCCCAAGTAGTATAATTCTAGCTTGTTTATCCTTAGAGAGAGGATTAAGTAAACAAAGCTGTAGAGACTCAACAGAACCTTTCTCAAAGTGTATTCTAGATTGTTGTAGTAACAGCAAAGTAATTTCAGAAACTTTGGATGCAACAGAATTAAACAGGTTATTTTACTGCGAGACTTTATAATATGCTTTGTAAATCTCCAAGATAAGTACAGAATATGCAAAGTTCTCTCTATGTGCTATCTGAGAAACTGTCCCATCTTCTTTGGGGGCAGATTTCAATGCTTGGGAATTGTAGACATTGCTTCTTTTTCCCCAGCTGTAATATTTTGAGACAGAAAGAAGACCCTGACCTTACTGCTGATACCAGCAAAGGAGAGAGTACAGCAATTTGTTAATATCCATTAGCTTCTTTGCCTGATTATGCAGTTACTTCAAGTTTTTGATTAATGGAACCATTATTGGAATTAACAGTACTTGGTTCTTTCTCAAGCAAGCAGCACATTACTCCTGAAGGTGGACTCATTAATCTTTCTTACTTTGTTTCCTTTTACCCTCCTTTATAAATGTCTACCCATACCATTTTGGGATATCTTTCATTTGGACAAATATGACCAACCACTGGAAAATACCCTTCAATAGAGATAAGAAGTACATATGATTCCCTCATACATAAACACACTCCTAATATACTTCTCCAATTATAAGACCCAGTTTGAACAAAGTAAATTCTTTCAAGTCTGTGTGTTAAAGGGATGAACTTACATAGCTGGAAAAGCTAGGATATGAATGTATATAAACTAATATTCAGTCAGTTGCCTGGTCAACAGAAAAATGCAAAATAAGTTAAAATGAGAGGGCAAGGAAGAGAATACCCAGCTCTGATTCTGGAAACAAGGAGTTCTCTTTTTGTGAGACAACAGAAACTTGTGAGTGTTGGACTGTGGAGAAGCAGGTGTTGCTGGAAATAAGAGAAAAACTGAAAGAAACCTTCAAAACAACCCAAATTAGTCCACTCACATAAAGAATTAAAAAATATAAGACTTTCTTAGGTGTGGTTAAGGGGAATACTTGGGATCACTTATATAATCAGCAAGAGACCTAGAGCTAGAAATCTGTGCTAATGTGCAATGTATTATTCTTTAGCCTCGACAGCAACTATCTGAAAGGATTTGCTATCCTATTTCTCTGAAAGGCTTAGGTCCTTTTAAAATTGGTTTCACTTCATTCTTTCTCATCTCAGTAAATGTCATCACTATCAACCTGTGCATATCACCAACCAAGAACTCATTCTTGATTTCTCAGTACTTTCACTCAATTTATCCTCCATTGTTATGGGCTCAGCCTTCAAAATAGATCCTTCAAGGTACAATCATTTCTACTGATGACACTAAGCTACATATCTTTCTTGGATTGTTTTTAATTTGCCTCCCTGCCTACATGCTTCATACTGAGAATGGCAAATGTTTCAAACTATTTCTCCATAAGAAAGTAAAGCCCTAGTTTTTTGGTTTGCTGGTTCCCATCGTATAATAATCCCAATGTACTTGACTTCAAACTAATATAACTGAAAGTGGAGTTGGGAAGAAATGAGAGTATTTTCCATGCTCATAAACTAATATGTCAGTTCTAGGATATCACTGTCTGTACCAAAATTATTTCAGCTGTAAGTTACAGGAAATTGAACTTATATGTAAGTCAGAGAGGGTCTTTTCATTCATGTGTTTGAGAATGTGTGGGGAGGGCTGCATTCTGGCATTGCTGGATTTGGGTGCTCAGATGTTGTATCAGAAACTTTGATGCTTTCATTCATTCGCTTATTCACTGATATTTTCCAAAAAAATCTGTTGAATACACATTCCATGCCAGATGCTATTCTGGTGCTGAGTACGTAGTGGTAGGGTAGACATAGCTCTGCCTTCATGAAGTTATGTTCAAGTGGTAGAAACAATCAGTAAACAAATAAATATATAATATCATAGGGAGTGATAAGTGCTATGAGGAACAATAAAACAAGGCTAAGGAAAAATGAGTTATAGTGAGATTTAAGGCTGGACTAAAACAGATCAGGGAGATGACAATGAGTAGGAGGTGAGCCATAGAAATACCTTCAGGAGAGCAGCCCAAGTGAAAAGAACAGCAGGTGTACAGGTGCCAGGGCTGGAACACACACATAGCGTACCTGCATTTGGAGGAGTATCAAGCAGTTCTGCCTGGTTGTAGCCAAATGAGTGAGACTGAGAGTGGCAGAAAAGAAATTTGGGAGCAAAAAGAAACTAGTACCTGTATGAACTTGTTGCTAGAGTAAGTAGTTGGTTTTTCCTACAAAACTGATGCGAAACCACTGGAGGTTTTGAGCACTGAAGTACATGACCTGATTTATATTTTAAAATAACTCATCTGCCTGCTGATTAGTATTGTCTGAGAGAAACAAGGCACTCCAAGAACAGGATACTCAGTTAGGGGACTATGGTTATTATCCAAGTGAGAGATGAACAAAGAAAAAGCTTAAAGGTAGAGAGAGTGAGGTTGTCAGATTTGTGACCAACAGGACTTACCAATGGACAAGATGTACAGTGTAAGAGAAAAAGAGGAACGAAGATGACTCTGATATTTTGGAATCTAACCAGAAAAAAATATTCATGAGTATATTCTGGGATTCACAGAAATGCATATTAGACCATTTCAGGGGACAAGTCAGGGATGACAGTAAAACATGGCAATTATTCATGAGTAGCAAGATGATGTTTAAAGCCATGCGCATCGAGTGTAAGTGGAGAAGAGAAGAAGAGCTAGGACCAAGTCCTGTTGTAGAAGAGAAAAAGAGTCTAGCCACAAAAATGAAAAACAGCAAAGGACAAGGGAAAAACAGATGTCTTCAAAGTAAACTGAAGCCAATATGTCAAGAGGGCGGGAGTGATTAACTGCCGAATGCTATTGAGACATTGTGGAAAATTAGAACATGACAAGAGTGATTTCAGGGGATGAGGGGATTCTAGTCCTGACTGGTGAGGGTTAAAGAGGAAATGAGAGGGGAGGCTGAGGAAACAGGGATCATGGATAATATTACGAAAAATATTCACTATAGATGACAACAACAAAATAGAGCAGAACTTGAAGAAAGATATGATAGTTAAGGGAAGGCATTTTTTTTGCATATGTGTTTTTAAGTTGGGAAAATCACAAAAAGTATAAACTAGTAGCAATACCACAACAGAGAGGAGAACATTGACAATGAAGGACAACAAGGGGTAAATCCAGGAGCAACCTCTTTGAGTAGTAGGTTCTGCAATTTGGGATCCAATGCACATAAGAGGGAGTTGTTATTAGATGGGAGAACAGACAGATCATTGTAATGAAAGAAAGAAAAACATATGGCTAAAGAATCTGGAATGTTGATAGGTTTGCCATTGGAGACAGAGGAAGCTCTTCTGATTGCCTCTGTTTTCACAGTGAAATAAAAGGCAGGATCATCAGATGCCAGTGGATGGTGAGGGGAATGTATTGGATGCGGGAAAGGAAGGAAAAAGGAAATGGAAAATGAAGGAAAAAAAGGAAATGGACCTCACAGAAAATGAGAAAGTAGATTGACCAGGACTGTATGTAAGAATTGCCAGGCATGGCCAAGTGCTCGCTTGAGGTTTTCAGTCACATTTCTGGAGGCTGCCTTCATTCTCTGGCAGGCTCGATCCTGTTTATGCCAAGACGACTACCTGCTTCTCTTGGCTTATATCCTACCACCTTACCAAATCCAGTGGAAAGAGAAAACTTCCTTTCCAATAGTTCCAGAAAAAAATCTGAGTGAGCTCTCATCTGTTGGACTTCAGCCCTTGCTTAGCCTCTGATCTCATTTTTGTGGTCAGGAAATGATGTTGTGGGCCATGCATCTCCCCAGGAGCCTCGGGTTAGGGTGGATTAGGCTCTGCTCAAACACAAAGATATAATGGGGAGGATAGTCTACCAAAGAAAATCACAGTATATATTACCATATGAAGGAAGATCAGAAGCTGTGCAGGCAAAAGAGCCAAATCCACCACTGTAAAATTATTGGCATATTCATTTACTGAAAAATGGAGTCAAGCATCATTAATGACCTCTTAGAATACTTTCAGTTCTAATAGTTTTTTGAAAAATTCCCTAGTTTTGGGCACATTTGACTGGGGAAGGGACTAATCTGACAATACCATTATTGATCATTTTCATCAGTCCTTGAATTATTCAACAGCTGTGCCTACTCAGTACATTTTCAACCTGCTTATAATATGAAAACTCCTCCTGCAACCCTGTCTTATATTGCTGCACAAGCGCTATTTTCTTCAGGAATTTTTTAAAATGGTCGCATTGCTTTGAATTTCCCTTGCAGTTTCTCATATTAAAAATATAAATCAGGCCGAGTGTGGTGGCTCACGCCTGTAATCCCAGCACTTTAGGGGACAGAGGCAGGCGGATCACCTGAGGTCAGGAGTTCAAGACCAGCCTGACCAACATGAAGAAACCCCATCTCTACTGAAAAAAATACAAAATTAGCCAGGCATGGTGGCACGTGCCTGTAATCCCAGCTACTTGGGAGGCTGAGGCAGGAGAATTGCTTGAACCTGGGAGGCGGAGGCTGCAGTGAGCCGAGATCGTGCCATTGCACTCCAGCCTGGGCTACAAGAGTGAAACTCTATCTCGAGGAAAAAATATATATATACGTGTGTGTGTGTGTGTGTGTGTATGTTTATATATATATATATATATATCAGATTTTTTTTTGAGACGCAGTCACTCTGTTGCCCCGGCTGGAGTGCAGTAGTGTGATCTCAGCTCACTGCGACCTCCGCCTGTCAGGTTTAAGTGATTCTTTTGCCTCAGCCTCTCGAATAGCTGGCATGCGCCACCATGCCTGGACTACAGGCATGTGCCACCATGCCCGGCTAATTTTTGTATTTTTTAATCGAGATAGGGTTTCACTATTTTTGGCCAGGCTGGTCTTGAACTCCTGACCTCAAGTCATCCATCTGTCTCAGCCTCTCAAAGTGCTTGGTTTACAAGCGTGAGCCACTGCGCCTGGCCCTGATTCATTTTTAACACTTCTTGTACCATCATCCCTATAAAACACAATTCTGTTTTTATTTAATGCTAACTGTATATATGTTGAAGTTTTTTCTTCCTAATAGTTCAGCTGTGGATTTACATTCTTAGTAACTGCACATTTACATAAGTTGCTATGGTGATATTTTAAAATTATTTCAAATCAAAAGGCTTCCCTGAAACCATGTTAGATGTGGAAATAACATTGCTGAAAACCTTGTGCTTCAGGTAAGAAAGTCTGAGGAAGCAGAGATTCTTAACTAGAACACAATATGGCAATATAAACAAACAAGCAACAAAACACAAAAAAACTCTACTAAGACTAGAGATGTTGTCCAGTGATTAACAGCATTGGTTTTAGAAATCCAGAACTAAGTGGTTATCATTTGGAACTGAAATATTTATATTTGATGACCTGCTCACACTCCTTGGATTTGGAAAAGGGCATTGTCCTTGTTTCCTGTTTCTTATCCCCAGCTCAGTACAATGAAACGAGGAAGCTCCGGGCTGTCCAGCTTCACAGGACACAGGGGAGAGGAGTCTCCTATACTCCAGCTTTTCTTTCGGAAGCAGAGTTTTGAAGTTGACCTTAAGAGTCTGAGTAGATGGATAGAAGCATTTTTGATCCCAGAGAGGCTCTGCTCCAGTTCTGCATCAAATGCCTTTCTGCTCTCCTTTTTCCTCTTGAACAATACAAAAGACCTAATCAGTCTCCTTGGAAAGCCCTATTGTAGGAGGTTGCTCATTCCCTCACAGAACGCCTCACTTCAGTCTTATCTCTGGTCCTTTCACAGAATGTGGAAATTACTTTCAACTTGAGGATTAAAAGAAAGCATTTGGCCTGAAGTTCTGTCTACTGAGACAGCTAAGGCAAGGAGTCCCCCAGCAACCCCCACCCTTCCCTAAAACTTCAAGCCTTTCCTCTGATCACTGGCAGAAATAATGAAAAAAGCTCCTCATGGGTGGGTTGGGAGCCTCTGGTTGGAGTCTAAGCTTGGCAATACTTGAAAAATGAGTTTTCAATATGGGGCATTAGGATGAGGAAGTGAGAAAATATTTTTCTAACAAAAAAAAATCAAGATTTTACGAACCATTACAAGAGACTCTGATATATTATACCTTTATACATAACTTCCAGCCAACTAATCCCTCGTTATTTTCAGAAATATATAGTTAGTTAGAAAAACTGCCTCTGCTTTATTGTTCCTATGCTACTTAGGGATGAATTATTAATATGATTCTGATATACCAGGGAGGCTTTCGTGGGTTCTTTCTATTCATTCTCCATGGGTGTGATGATTAATTTTATATGTCAATTTGACTGGGCCACAGGGTGCACAAATAGTTGATTAAACATTGTTCTGCCGAGTCTGTGAAAGTGTTTCTGGATGAGATTAACTTTTGAATCTGAAGATTGAGTAAAGCAGATTGCCCTCTCCAATGTGGGTGGGTCTCATCTGATCCATTAAATACCTGGGTAGGAGATAATTCCCTCGCTCTGCCTGTTGGTTTTCAAGCTGGGACTTTGGTCTTTCTCTGCCTTTGGACTCAGACTCAAGCTAGAACTTATACCATCAGATCTTCTGAGTCTCCATCTTGTTGATTACAGATCTTAGAACATCTCTCCTCCACAACTACATAAGCCAATTTATTATTAGATAGATAGATGATAGATAGATAGATAGATAGATAGATAGATAGATAGATAGATAGACAGACAGACAGACAGACAGATAGGTAGGTGTCGGTTCCGTTTCTCTGGAAAACCCAGGCTAATACAATGGGCATTACTCCTAAGATAAGTCTGCATAGTGAAACTTCACTGAATTTGATAACTTTGATTTATTGAGTGTCTATTATCTGTGAGTCTGTAAACAGCCATAGAAAACATGTCCTTGTCCTCAAGGAATGGGGAGACAAAGAATCAATTACAATGCCACATGCAAAGTTACAGAAGAAATGTGCTCTGTGAACACAGGGGAAGAGGCCCTAAGCATCTCATTTAGGCTGGTTAGAGACCCAGGATCTGGGCAAAGTCATTGGAGAAAAGAAGAGGTGGACTGTAAAATGTAGATAAGATTTTAATAGGTCAAGAGGGCTTTGGAAAGATTAAGAAACTGAGAAAGCAGGTTGGAAGTAGTAATGAAATGCTTAAAATAATAGAAAGAAAGTCGTGGTTAGCATAATATTGAATACAAATTGTTGAATAATTGGTACATACCAGGTATTAGGCATAGCTCTGTGTACACATGACTTATTTAATCAACATGTAAACTGTATCAGTTAGAATAATGAGGTGGCAAGTACCACAAAATCCAGCTCTAGCAGGCCCAATCACAAGAGAGTATTTATGAGCTCATATAATTCAACAGTCCAAAGATGATTTTATGTTTCAATGTGACTGGGCCACAGGGTCCACAGATATCTGATTAAACATTATTCGGTTGAGTCCGTGAGAGTGTTTCTGGATGATTCACTTTGCAAATGATTTAGGAAGAGAGACTTCCATCTAGATTGATAATACTTCACTTTCTCTGTTGTCTTTAAATGCTATGTCTGGTTTCATATCCTGACTTTTCTTCTAGCTGGCTGTGTGACCTTGCAGAAGTTAACTTCCTAACTTAACTTCTCTGTCCTTTGATTTCCTCAACCTGCAAAATAAAAATGATAATAATAAAACCTTCTTTACAGGACAGCCATGAGGGTTACATGAACTAGTTCATAGAAAGCACGTTTAAAAATGTCTGGCACAAAATAAGTGAAAAATAAACATTAGAAGGTCTTTAATCTATTAACTCAGAAGCACTGGCTACATTTCAAATTAGATACACTTTTTGGTTGTTGTTGTTGACCCAGATCAAAAATGAAGCTCCCTGTCATCTGTCATTCTAAAAATCCAGGAATCTCTGTTAACTGGCACATCTCTTCAAGAAATTATCATGCCTAACAAGAACTCAGAAAATTCTCAAGAAGTTTCAGGGCTGGAGAATTACTGAGAAAAGATCCTACTGTATTCATTGTGATTGTATTATTAAATACATTCTATCAAGTTTTGATGTTTGTGAACATCAAAAGGCACAATTAGTAACTTCTTAGAAGTGACTTGTGAAACTTGTTTAAGATACTTAGTTGTACCTCAGTTTCTTCATGTACATAGTGAAGGAGCTCCACTAGAAAATGTTGTGAAATCCTTCCCAATGGTAACATCCTATGGCCCTATTAATTGGTGATTTATGTGTACTAGGTATGGGAACTCAAGACTATGGAATTAAAATTTTCAATAATTCAAATATTTATTAATTTCTTCCTATATGTTAGTCACTGTGATAGGTGCCAAAGATACATTTCAAACAAAAAAGGTATTTTACAGAGCTCGCAGACTAGAGACGTAGGAGTAAATGAGCTGCTGCAATGTATTGTGCGTGAAACCAATCAATTACTCTTGACTATAACCTTAACAGAAAGTTCACAGAATGTTAGCAGAATCAGACAATGTCTAGTACACCTAACATAATTTAGAAACAGAAATCAGAAAACGGTTTTTGGAGAATTCAAATAATGAAAAGATAATAGTGTATTAGAATTGGGGTATTATATTGGGCTAACTTTCTAAGTGGTGACAAATCCGTTTTGATAATAATTCAGTTCTCATTATTCTTTAGGATCAAGGCATTTTTAACTTTATGTTTCAGTCTTCTGTTGTTTCTTATATATTAGACTTGTCTGGGCCACCTGTCAATAGGCTGCACTCCATTATTATCTTAGAATGCTTTTAACATTACCCTTGTTGATGTGTAAAATCTATATAATTTTTAGATTCAGATGGATGTTGAAACTGAACAGAAAGAAGGATCCAAGCTATGATTTAGGCATCAACATGTCTAGGCACAATTTTTCAATGCTGTCAGCAAGGGCTACAGATCAGAAAATACCAAGGGCAAAATGAAAAACTAGAAAAAGGCACAGAAAATGAATATCCCTGAATTGGCAAAGATTTCCACCATAATACTACCAAAATCTTACTTTGCTGGGTTCTTATAGTGGTCGAGGTGGTTTTGGTGGTGTGTTGGGAGCTAATTGAAATATGTATGCCCCAAAAAAGAAACCATTTAATTCATGCATACATTAAACAAATAGCAACAGATCACAAGGTTAGGGCCAGGCAATGCAACGTCAGGAGATACACCATAACATGTAACAGACAAGGTCCCTGCTTTCAGAGAGTCTGCAATCCAGTGAGAAGATAGACAACAAATAAGAAAATAGTAAATAAGGTAATTATATGTTGTGATTCAAAATTTAGAAGATGGTTACAGGCTTTTGTCATAGAGAACAACAACAACAAAAAGATCTGCTTAGGTCTCACAGTCATTTATGAATCAGCTCTGGATTCTGCAATGCCTGCCTCCTGGGTGTTTCTTTATTTTTTTTTTTTTATTGATAACATTTTTATTTATTTATTTATTTATTTTTTATTTATTTATTTTATTTATTTATTTATTTTTTTATTATACTT
>NW_026652281.1:138254031-138447256 GCF_009828535.3 Hylobates moloch
GGTGGGTGTGGGCTTGGCGGGCCTAGCACTCAGAGCAGCCAGCTGGCCCTGCCAGCCCCGGGCAATGAGGGTCTTAGCACCCAGGCCAGCAGCTGCAGAGGGTGTACTGGGTCCCCCAGCAGTGCCAGCCCACCGGCGCTGCGCTCAATTTGTCACCGGGCCTTAGCTGCCTTCCCGCGGGGCAGGACTCGGGACCTGCGGCCCGCCATGCCTGAGCCTCCCACCCCCTCCATGGGCTCCTGTGTGGCCCGAGCCTCCCTGAGGAGAGCCACCCCGTGCTCCACGGCACCCAGTCCCATCGACCACCCAAGGGCTGAGGAGTGCGAGCACACGGCACGGGACTGGCAGGCAGCTCCACCTGCAGCCCTGGTGCGGGATCCACTTGGGTGAAGCCAGCTGGGCTCCTGAGTCTGGTGAAGACGTGGAGAGCCGTTATGTCTAGCTCAAGGATTGTAAATACACCAATCGGCACTCTGCATCTAGCTCAAGGTTTGTAAACACACCAATCAGCAGCCTGTGTCTAGCTCAGGGTTTGTGAATGCACCAATGGACACTCTGTATCTAGCTACTCTGGTGGGGCCTTGGAGAACCTTTGTGTCCATATTGTGTATCTAACTGATCTGATGGGGACATGGAGAACCTTTATGTCTAGCTCAGGGATTGTAAACGCACCAATCAGCACCCTGTCAAAACAGACCACTCGGCTCTACCAATCAGCAGGACGTGGGTAGGGCCAGATAAGAGAATAAAAGCAGGCTGCCTGAGCCAGCAGTGGCAACCCGCTCGGGTCCCCTTCCACACTGTGGAAGCTTTATTCTTTTGCTCTTTGCAATAAATCTTGCTACTGCTCTCTCTTTGGGTCCACACTGCTTTTATGAGCTGTAACACTCACCGCGAAGGTCTGCAGCTTCACTCCTGAAGCCAGTGAGACCACGAATCCACCGGGAGGAACAAACAACTCCAGACATGCCGCCTTAAGAGCTGTAACACTCACCACGAAGGTCTGCAGCTTCACTCCTGAGCCGGCGAGACCACAAACCCACCAGAAGGAAGAAACTCCGAACACATCCGAACATCAGAAGGAACAAACCTCGGACCCACCACCTTTAAGAACTGTAGCACTCACCGCGAGGGTCCGTGGCTTCATTCTTGAAGTCAGTGAGACCAAGAACCCACCAATTCCAGACACAGAAGGATTCGACCGCAGTCCACGTTCTTAGCAGGACTATTTCTCACTTTTGCCTTTCTCCTCAAACCCCTACTTTCTCCTCATTCTCAGTGGATGCCTCTTCATACTTTACTAAGAAAACAAATACTTTCTCTTCAGCCATTTGTATCTCTAATCCCATATAACACTTTCCCCTCTTCCCCGCTTCTAATAAATTTGCTTTGACACACACACACACAAAAAGAAATATACATATAACCTACAAAGATTGAAGAACAAAGAAATCCAAAACCTGAATAGACAAATAGGTAATGAGGTCAAAGCCATAATAACAAGTCTCCAAGCAAAGAAAAACCTGCAACCCAATGGCTTCACTGCTGAATTTAACCAAATATTTAAGGAAAAATTAATACCAATCCTATTCTAACTATTACAAAAAATGGAGGAGGGTGGAACACTTTCAAACTTATTCTGCGACACCAATACTACCCCAATACCCAAACCAGAAAAGTATACATCCAAAAAAAAAAAAAAAGAAGAAGACTACAGGTCAATATCCTCGATAAATATTGATTCATATTGATGCAAATATCTTCCACAACAGACTAGCAAACAAAGTTAAACAACACATTAAATAGATCATTCATTATGACCAAGTGGGATTTATACCAGGATGCAAGGTTCATTCAACATAAGCAAATAATTCAATGAGATACATCATATCCACAGAATGAAAGACAAAAGTCATATGATCATTTCAATTGATGCTGAAAAAGCATTTGATAAAATTCAACATCCCTTCATGATAAAAACTCTAAAAAACCTGGATATAGAAGAAACATACCTTAACACAAGAAAAGTTATATATGACAGATTCACAGCTAGTACCATACTAAATGGGGAGAAAATAAGTATTTCCTCTAAGATGTGAAAAAAATAAGGATGCCTCCTTACACCACTGTTGGGAATGTAAACTAATACAGCCACTGTGGAGAACAGAATGGAGCTTCCACAAAAAACTAAAAATAAAACTACCATATGATCCAGTAATCCCACTATTGGGTATATATCCAAAAGAAAGGAAATTAATATATTGAAGAGATATCTGCACTCCCACGTTCATTGCAGCATTATACACAATAGCCAAGATTTGGAAGCAATCTAAGTGTCCATTGACAGATGAATGGATAAAGAAAATGTGGTACATATACACAATGGAGAACTACTCAGCCAAAAACAAAAAAAGAGATCCTGTCATTTGCAACAACGTGGATGGAACTGAAAGTCATTATGTTAGGTGAAATGAGCCAGGCCCAGGAAGACAGACTTTGCATATTAACACTCATTCGTGTGATCTAGAAATGAAAACAATCGAATTCATGGAGAGGAGAAGGATGGTTACCAGAGGCTGGGAAGGTAGGAGGGATTGGGGGGATAGGGGATGGTTAATGGATGCAAACATATAGTTAGATAGAATGAACAAAATCTAGTATTTAGTAGCACAAGAGGATGACTACAGTGAACAATATTGTACATCTTGAAACAATTAAAAGTATAATTGGAACGTTTGTAACACAAATAAATAATAAATGTTTTTGTGGTGACACATAACTCCCTTTACTCTGATGTGTTTATTAAACATTGTATGCCTGTAACAAACTATCTCGTATACCCCATAAATATATATACCTACTATGTACCCCCAAAAATAAATACAATTTTATTAAAGGTTAAAGAAGTCCTTATCACATCTACCATGCATGTTAGCCTATTATAAAAAATTATTGAGAAGGCTGTAGGAAATGCCATTGATATTAAATATTTTGAACATATTTAATATGTAGTATTTTTCTTTATTATCTGTTTTTAAACTTTATGCTGAAATTGATGCCTCTTGATTATACTGTGGCTACTACATTATTTCTACTATATTTCATTAAGTTAAAATGAATGATTTTCCATTTAAAGGATCCATACTAAGCACAAATCAATTCCTATTGAATTTGTATTTTATAAAATTTGTCCAATGGACTTTCTTTTCAATTCTAACTCTACTGCCGAAATGCCTCTAAGTATATAGAAATTGAAATCTAAAAGTAATGTGAACAAAAACCTAGGGAGATGAATGGAATCTCTAAGTATGTGTGAATGTAAGTTTTGCTGCATTTACTTTGACTTTTATTAATATGTTTAGCTAAATTTCTAACCGTAGGCTGCTGTGTATGTGCATTTGTTTTTGTGTGTGTATATGTATGTGTGTGTTTGTATGTGTATGTATGTATGTATATATGTAGCCATATAACAAGGGAATGTCAAGAAAGAAGCACAAATTGATCAGAAGCACAAATTGATCTAAGTCAGTGGTTGGCAAACTGCAGCCTGTGAGACAAATCTGGCCTGCCACCTGCTTTGTATGATCCTGTGCTAGAAATGGTTTTTAAATTTTTTAATAGCTGAAGCAAATAGTGTCACTTAAAAATTATGTGAAACTCAAACTTGACTCTCGACAAGTAAAGTTGAATTGGAACATAGCCTGATTATTCATTCCCTTATTGTTCATGCTTGCTTTTGTGCTACAATGGCAGGGTTGAGACATTGTGACAGAGGCTCTATGGATCACAAGCAATGCCTGAAATATCTGCCATCTGAGTCTTTACGGAAAGTGTGTGCTGACTTCTACTCTAAATGAGGGCTAGAGTACAGTGGTAAGCAGGACACTATTATACCTTTTGACCTAGGGATATTTTGAAACTTGTGAATTTGAGCTTCAGTTTCCACGGTCATTCATTTCTAAAAAAGGAGTTTTAATAGGAAACTTTTGCTGTATAAATCTGGGAAACCACAGGGCAATGCTTTTAGAGTAAGTTACAAATCAGAAATAAATGGCTCTTCCCACCCATAAAGACTGTAATTGAATGTTGCCTTGGTGCTAAGCAGAGTACAGAAACCTTTGAATTGTTTAATAATAAGACCTCCTTGAAGGGGCTTCAAAGCATAAATTAATACAACTTAGGTAGTCCAAAGAGCTTCAAGTTGTAAATTTATTTTAAATTTGTCCCGAATACTTCCAGGTGCCTGGCAAAAGCAAGTTGATATATGTACTTTTATCATTATTATTATTTATTAATTTTTCTAATGTGGTGTCAAAGTTTCTCTCAAAAATGGCTATAGGCTTGGAGTGGTGGCTCATGCCTATAATCCTAGCTCTTTGGGAGGCCAAGGTGGGACAGATCACCAGAGTTCTAGAGTTCCAGACCAGCCTGGCCAACATGACAAAATCTTGTCTCTTCCAAAAATGAAAAAATTACCCAGGCGTGGTGGCAGACTCCTATAATCCCAGCTACTCAGGAGGTTGAGGCGGGAGCATTGCTTGAATCCGGGAGGCAGAGGTTGCAGTGAGCCGAGATCATGCCACTTCACTGTAGCCTGGGTGGACGAGCAAAACTCCATCTCAAAAAAAGAAGAAGAAGAAAAAGAAGGAGGAGCAGGAGGGGGAGGGGGAGAGGGAGGAAGAGGGGGAGGGGGAAGAGGAGGAGGAGGAGGAGGAGAAGAAGAAGAAAAGAAGAAAGAAGGAAGGAGAAGGAAGGAGAAGGAGAAGGAGAAGAAAGAAAGGAAGAAGAGAAAGAAGAAGAAGAAGAAAGAAGAAGGAAGAGGAAGAAGAAGAAGAAGAAGAAGAAGAAGAAGAAGAAGAAGAAGAAGAAGAAGAAGAAGAAGAAGAAGAAGAAGAAGAAAAGAAAGAAGAAAGAAGAAAGAAGAAAGAAGAAGAGCTATAAACCCCAGCCCCACCCTGTGGGACTCCAGAGGGTTTGGTTGTGGATGTTCATAGTGTTCCTTTCATGGGATACTTCTTTATCTTGGTGGATGGACTAATGTCTAAGTGGCTGACTTGTGACCAGGTGTCCTTCTCATAGGAAATTTGTTTAAACTGACAGATGCCTCTGTGGCTCTTGTCTGACCTGTGTCTGGTTTACTGCTACCAAGATACCCTAGGAGAGCCCTAACTAGGACAGAAGTCAGGCTCAGGTGTGCTGGTCAGGCGAGACACAGAGGAGGCAACTCAACAAAATACATGAAATACCAGAAGCCGTTTATTTCTCACAGATCTCAGAGAGAGGCAGGTCAGCATCCTTGTAAGGCCAATAGGAAGGAGGGAGGCCATCTGGGACACACATGCTCAGCCAATGGATGGGGAGCAAGAGATAGAGACAGACCTGCGTGCCAAAGCCTTTATTCGAGTCCAGGGCATTACCCAAGCAGGTTTTCTGCGAGGAGTTCTAACTGGGGGGTTTAGGGCAGGCAAGAGATCTGTAGAGACACATTGTGACTGCGAGGTGGTCACTGCAATGTATCTGCATAGTCCGTGCAGGGTTTGGGAGTCAGTGGGGTGAATCAAGTGTGTTGTATCTAGCTGTCCCATAGTGAGGTGGTCACCAGGAGTAAGTTGTGTAAGGCAGGTATCTAGATCGACCATATTGAGGAATTTGGAAGAGGTAGATAAATGGAAACTGTCAATGGTGACCAAGCCCTGCTGTGGTATGAGAAAGTGCACCTTATATTCAAAATGGATTCTGAGTCAACATAAAATTATAAGAAATCACTCATATCTCATTCTTCTCTTATTTTCATTGTTATATAAAAAGTAGAGTTTGGAAAGTTGGTGTCTTAGGCTGTTCTAGCATTGCTATAAAGAACTATCTGAGACTGGGTAATTTATAAAGAAAAGAGAAACCTTAGGAAAGAGGCCTCAGGAAACTTACAATCATGGCAGAAGGTGATGGGGAAGCAGGCACATCTTACATGGTTGAAGAAGAAAGAAGAGAGAGTGAAGGGGGAGGTGCTACACACTTTTAGACAATCAGATCTCATGAGAACTCACTATCATGAGAACAGCAAGGGGGAAGTTCATCCCCACGATCCAATCACCTCCCACCAGGCCCCTCTTCTAACACTGGGGACTACAATTCACCATGAGACTGGATGGGGACAGAAATGAAAACCATATCAGTTCATACATTCTCTGTTAATTGTCTATATTAGTTGTCCATTTTTCTGTATTCTATTTTATTAATTTCTATTCTTGTGTTTAAGTTTTCCTTGCTTCTATTTATGGTGAGTTTAATTTGTTCTTTTTCTAACTTCATAAGTTAGAAACTTTGATCAATGGTTTTTAAACCCCTCTTGTTTTCTAATATACACACTTGAAGTTATGATCATTGTATGCTACAGATTCACTCTAAGCACTGTTGTGCATGCCTTCTACAATTATTTTTAACTTTTTACTTTGAACTAACTTTAGATTTAAGGAAAAAATTTAAAAAACAGAGTACAGAGAGTTGATGTGTACATGTCCTCAAGCTTTCCCTAATTTTGCTGCCTTTCATAAACACGGGATGATGATCAAAACCAATACATTAATATTGGCACAATACTTCTAACTAAACTATGGACTTTGCATGAATTTCACCAGTTTTTCCAGTTTTTGTCTTGTTTTGTTGTTTCTTCTTGTTCTACGCCAAATGGACAATTCCACAGTGTTTTCTTGTCTTTTATAACCTTAACATTTTTGAAGAATGTTTGTCAATTATTGTGTAGAATGTCCTTCAATTTGGGTTTCTCTAGCACTTTCCCATGATTAGAATAAGATTATGCTTTATTCTTTGTAAAAATACCATAGAAATAATGTTTTGTGCTTTTTAGTGAAACACATCAGGGAATTCATAACATTAAATCTTATTATTTTTTATTTAACTTTGATCATTTCACTAAGTATGCTGTATGTTCTTTACCATTTGGACAAAAATGTTTTCTAATATTGTCATTTATTTTTTAAATGATTATTTACAAGTGTGCTTTGTTTTATTTGACGAATATCTGGGATTTCTAAACATCAATTTATTAATTTCTAAATTCAATTTCATCAGAGAGTGTACTTTGTAAGATTTTACTTTTGTTGGAATCTATTAAAACTTACTTTTAGCCAGGCATATGGGTTATCTTGGTGAACATTCTATGTGAACTTAAAAAGAATGTGCATTCTATGGTTGTTAAGTGAAGTTCATAAATGTCAATTCACTCAGGGTGTTTAAAATCTCCAACTGTGATTGAGAATTAATCTCTTTCTCCATTTAGTTTTATTAGTTTTTCCTTCATACATTTTAAAGCTGTGCTATTAAGGCATGTGCATTTATGGTTATTATATTCTTCTGAAGAATTTTCTGTCCATTATTACAAAATGTTCCCCTTTATCTCTGATAATGCTTTTTCAGTCATTTTTTCTGATGTTAATATAGCCTTTCAGCTTTTTATGCCTACTGTTTGCATGACATTTATCCTTTTAGTTTTAACCTATATATGTTGTTATACTTAAAGTAGATTTCTTTTTTTTTTTTCTTTTGAGATGGAGTCTTGCTCTTGTCGCCCAGGCTGAAGTGCAGTGGTGCAATTTCGGCTCATGGCAACCTCCACCTCAGGAGTTCAAGCAATTCTCCTGCCTCAGCCTCCTGAGTAGCTGGAATTACAGATGCCCGCCACCAGGCCTGGATAATTTTTGTATTTTTAGTAGAGACGGGGTTTCACCATGTTGGCCAGGCTGGTCTCGAACTCCTGGCCTCAGGTGATTCACCCACCTCGGCATTCAAAGTGCTGGGATTACAGGTATGAGCCACCATGCCCTGCCAGATTTCTTGTATACAGCTTATCTTATAATTGGGCCTTCTATTAAATCCAATCTAACAATCACTATCTTTTAATTCAAATGTTTAGTTAATTGACATTTAACCATTGCTAGGGATGAACTGCTATTTTGTAATTTATTTTCGATCTTTCTGCCTTTTCAAATAAATCTTTTGCTTCTGTCTTTCTTAGGGTTAATACTTTAAAAAAAATTTCTCTTTTAATACTTCGCTTTTTAGCTAAACCTTTCCGCATTATTTTAAGTGACTGCTGTAGGATTACAATATTTATTTTTACTGTATCATAATTTTCTTATAGTTAATTTGTACCACATCTAGTAAAATATAAGAATTACAACAGTATAGTTTCAATTACTCTCTAGCCTTTGTGTTGTTACTTTACATATTACATCGATATAAATTAATGAGCTCCATTAAACATGTTATAATTTTTGTTTGAACAGTCTTATGTCCTTTAAAGAAATTAAGAGAAGAAAAAATCATATATATGTATATATATTTTTTTTCAGTGCTCTTTCTTTCTTCTTGTAGATACAGGTTTCCATCCAATAGTTTTTGGTTTCATTACATCCTAAAGAGTCTTGTTTAATATTTCTTGTAGTGTAGGTCAGATGATGATGAATTATTTTTTGTATCCTTTTATTTACCAATCTGATTTCCAGTTTATCCAGCCAATGTGTTCTTTCAAATATTATACTTTATAGTTCTTGAATTTTTATTTGATTCTTTTTTTTAAACCCAAATCAGGTTTAATTTCTGTCAGAAAAATTCTGACTTCACTTCTCAAGTCAAATAAACGTGTTAACAGGCATCCCAGTGACCACTTTGCTGGATATAAAGTTTTCCTCCAAAGTAAGTCCCCTTTATGTCAGGTATTTTTAACTCACACTATCCTTGCTTTGCTCCAAGACAATCTCACTCAGGCAAAATGCCACCTTTGACTGCACTTGGGGTGAATGAGAGGAAATCTTTAAATGAAAATATTCCTCACTACCACATACTCTCTAATATGCTTGAATTCAGAACACCACAATACAGGCCAACATAGTACATTCATAATGCCTTTTCTTGCTGTTAAGGTATCCCAGGGAGGTACTTACCACTGTTTAAACAGCACTAGTTTGGAGGAATGAGTTTTAGAGCCTAGGAAGCCCGCTGCTGTCTCATCCTTCCCAGCTAGCTCAGAGAAGGAGTGGCAGCCCACTCTGTGTCAGTTCCCACTAAACCCTGATGACCAGTCAGTTTGCTCTGGTGAGGAAAGCACAGCAGGTGCCTTAGCTCAGCCAAGACAAGCCTGAGACCCAAGGGATGGAATTGTGACTCCTAAGCAGAGGCGAATGAGAACCTTTATTTGGTTCTCATAGTTTCTATTTCTCTGCTAGGTTTTCACATGATTTCTCTATTATAAGCATATTTCCCCTTAAGTCTTTGAATGTATTTAGGATAAGCCTCAAAATCCAAATTCTGTCTTCCCTGTGGGCAGCAAGGCAATTGTTCAGCTCTCAATCTTCCATCTATTGCTTTACCCTGAGAATTTTGGAGCCTCCCTGATTCAGGAGCAGCTCAGGAATTGCCAAATAGCTTAGGCAGAATAGATTTGTAGACCTTGATAGGCGGAGGTTCATTTCCACAACTGCCACCTTAATTTTCCAGGCTCTCTGCCTGCACTGAATGTCATTGCCTTATTCTCTAAACTAGTGAGAGTGAGGCCATGACTGAAGTGTTCAGTTATATGAAGTAATAAATCCCTCATAAACTTCTTTTTGTCTTAAGCTAGTTTTTTTTTATCTGTTGCAACTGAAGAATGCCTGACTAATATAAAGTCTGTTGCTAATTAGCAAGCCCTCTGGCAAAAATTGTTCTTGTTTAGTGGGGAGTCATGGATTCCAATCCTCTTATGTTAAATCTGAGTGAGGTGGAAACTGTGCTTCACCTGTGCCTTCCCCTGGGTAAAGCCACAACTGTAATTGGTTATTTGTTTAATTTCTATATTTCTTGCTAGACTACAAGGTCCTACCAGAGACATCATCTTCTTTGCCACTGTTTTTCCAGTGCATAGCAGGGAGTGATCAACAAATATTTGTTTGGAGAATAAAATGTGGCATTTGAATTTCTCTATTGGATTGCAAGTTACTATTTATTCAAGCAGTTATCAAGTCAGGGATTTATTGTCGATCTATTCTCTATGCTATAGCCAAAGTAATCTATTAAAGAACCAAAATAAGTCATGTCACAGATTACTAAAATTATCCAATGGTTTCCAGTGCATTCAAGATAAAACGTAACCTCATTTCCAAAGTATAGAAAGTGCTCCATGTTCTGCTACTTTTCTCTCTCTAATCTCATGTCTTACCACTCCCCCTCTTTTTCATTATGCTCCAGCTCATTGGTCTGCTTTCTGCCTCAAGAACTTACTCTCGCCAAGCTTATTTCTGACCCAGAGCCTCTTCACTTGCAGTTCATTCGGTTTACAATGTTCTTCCCACAGCTTTCCACATGGCTGGTTCCTTATTCAGATATTAGAAGCTCACTTCTTCAGAGAGTTTCCCCTTGTCTCCCTACCTCTTATAGCACATATGCATGAGTACTTTCTTACCACAGATATACTCTCTTCAGTGCATCAATTTATTTGTGCTACTTATAGAATTATTACTTTAAGAAGCCATCATGATTATTTATTTGTTTCCTTCTTTATGGTTTATCTCACATCATAAAAGATAATCTGCATGGGAGCAGACACTTCATCTGACTTGTTCATCTCTGTATCATGCATGGAGTGCTCCCGACAGTGCTTGCTGGATGCATAAAAAGGAATAAAAAGTATTTGATGAATAAGCCAGGTGCAGTGGCTCACGCCTGTAATCCCAGCACTTTGGGAGGCTGAGGTGGGTGGATCACCTGAGGTCAGGAGTTCAAGACCAGCCTGGCCAACATAGTGAAATCCCGTCTCATACTAAAAATACAAAAAACAAACAAATAAACAAAAATAGCTGGGCACGGTGGCACATGCCTGTAGTCCCAGGTACTAGGGAGGCTGAGGCAGGAGAATCGCTTCAACCCTGGAGGCAGTGGTTGCAGTGAGCTGAGATCGCGCCATTGCACTCCAGCCTGGGCAATAAGAGCAAAACTCTGTCTCAAAAAAAAAAAAAAAAAAGTTTGATGAATAAATAAATTTAATCCTAACAATAAAACCAAGGATGATTGCAAATAACCCAGTTGTTAAAATGGTCAATTCCCTCTAAACATAAGTCAAACCAGTTATTTGGAATGATGAGGTGAAACTGTCACTCCTCTGCTTCTGTATGGTGAGGAATTAGTTTGGACCACAGAAACACAGCCTCCTTACAAGGAAAATAATAAAGGACCAGCCCACGTTGTTTTATTGTTCTGCCCTTTTTGAAGCAGAATTTATACATACACATGAGAAGCATTAAAGTTAATACTCTCAGACAGCCAGACCACATTGATTTTTCTCCACAATTGATCTTATTCATTCCAAGCATTTACTATGTACTTGATATTCATTTAGGGGCAGGCATTGACCTCTATATTCATATGATCATTTTTGTTTTTCATTCTTTTATATTTGTTGCTCTAATCACATCCATATGAGTACATCTGGTAATTTTTACTGTAGGATCTGCCATTGATTTAAATGTAGATCTCTTCTTAGCACATTTATTTATAAACAGTATAGACATGTACAGCACTACTTGACTGTTTATGCTATTTGCCCTGCAATTGTGTCTGGAGGTGGCATAGAGAAAATGACTTCACCACCAAGACTTCAGTAGTGTTAAGCAGGAATAAAGACAAGTATAGTTTTCTGGCTCTTTCTTTTACATGTTTTTCAGGCTTGCCAGTCTCTGGAGAGTTCTATTTCTTCCTGAAGATTCCCATAAACCATGGAGTTGACTTGAGAATAAGTCTGGTCAGTAATCAGAAACAGAGCACTGTGTTTTCTCCCCTTTTTCTGGCTCTCTTTTAGGGAATGTCATATCTCTGCATATTCATCTTTCAGCACCACAGCTGTTTCTATGTGATTCACTACTTATTTTCTCTGGGTACTGCCATGTGCTATTACTGCCCCCATTGGTATGGGGCTCTGGTGCTCTGGTGTCTAGAAGCACTTAACTACCAATAGTTGGTATGTGGGGACATATCAGAGCCCTTGAAGTGCCGAAGCCATGCTATTTTAGGAAGAACAGAGGGTTTGATTTTCCATTTTTTGTTGCTTACTTCTCCAGATGGCCTCCAACAAGGAGGTGGTGCTTCCTGGTGAGTTAGCTGCTTCTGATTCGGGGTTCTTTATCTTCACCTCTATTAAGACTTTTGCACAAATCCACAGTAAGGTATATAGGCAAGAAACAAATCTGCAATAATTGTGCACCCACTCTGATGACTTAAGTCCTTGTTACTGAACCATGTGTATCTGCCTGGATCAATAACAACTACTAATATTTATAGAGCATGAGTCATGTGCTTGGCACTATACAAGTGTATTATGTCTTTAAAGCTCAATTAAATCCTATAATGTAGTATATTAGTCAGAGTTCTCTAGAGAAACAGAATCAATAGGATGTGTGTGAGAGTGTGTGTGTGTGTGTGTGTGTGTATATTTCCAGTCTGAAGGCCAGCAGGCTTGAAACCTAGGAAGAGCTGAAGTTTCAGGTTGATTCTGAGGGCAGAAAACAATTACAACCACAACCTTTGTTCCAACTTGAAGGCAGTCCAGCACGAGGAGTTCCCTCTTATTTGAGGAAGACTCAGCATTTTTGTTCCAGTCTGGAGGCCAGCAGCCTTGAGAACCAGGAAGAGCTGATATTTCAGTACAAGGATCATACCAGCACAATCTTGACCACCCTGGTGAAAAGCTAGTTTTCTCTTCCAAGTGAACTTACTCATGGCATAAACAAGGCTATTGTTAAACTAGCCAATAAATGGTAGCTGTTTATATTAATCATCTCAAATTTTGTAGAACGTGTTAGTTGTCAATTGCATGCTATTTTGAATATTTTTTGTGCACATGTCCTCTCTTCAGCTAGATCTCAAGAAACTTGAGGACAGAGTCCATGTTCTTTTTTGCTTTACTGCACACAATGGGGAGGCTATTGTTAGATACTAACCATTTGCTAGTGACTAGAATTGATTGGCAGACATGGTGATTACAACTGGGTAGGCTCTTGGCAAAGGATACTGCTCTTTGGCATCACTGTGCTTTTTTTTTTTTTTTTTTTTTGAGACGGAGTCTTGCTCTGTCACCCAGGCTGGAGTGCAGTGGCCCGATCTCGGCTCACTGCAAGCTCCGCCTCCCGGGTTCACGCCATTCTCCTGCCTCAGCCTCTCCGAGTAGCTGGGACTACAGGCCTCCCTAAGTGCTGGGATTACAAGCGTGAGCCACCGCGCCCGGCCCATCACTGCTTTTTTAAGCTCCACTGCGTTGAACCTCACAGTCAATATAATTCAGAACCAGAGTATAAAATTCCCAATTAGAGAGTGTTGTACGGTAATGGTTGTACTCACTTGAGATTTTAATTTTTGATGAAAAGTTTAGTTGCTCACTTGTTGGAAGGTTTTCTAAAGTACCTAAGCAGTTCATAAGTGACTGTGGTTAAACTTTCTGGAGTAGAGAAAGTATGTAGGCAGAGCATTTGTCCAGGGAAATTGATACTATTTTCTTCCCCTGATGATGATTTGGCCTTGCTCAGCCAACCATGGTTCAAAAATCAGAAGAGTCTAGAATGTGTCAATATTACCTTAAATGGAAGTACAGTACACAGGGAGTTAATTTAAGTTCTTCCTGAATGGTGATATGTCACCACAAATTGGATTTTTCTCAAGTCCAACATCACCTTACCCTGCAAGAAGTGCCACTAGCACCTAAGCCTTCCACTAGGGACACGGATGTAGACAAAGATCTAAGATGAAATACGTTGCATTTTCATGTGCTACAAAGTTTCTATGCCCTTGATTGGACTAAACATAAATTATAATATTTATAAGTTTCTGTAAACCTTTCCAATCAATCAAAATCTTGTCTGAAGTGCTCAGAGATGTCACCTGTTTGTCTAACACTGAAAAGGAAGGGATTATCTGTTAACTCTTTGCAATTGTGTGCTTCATTTAAATAAGTCTATTCTGTCTCCAATATTTTCAATATGAGTACAGAGTTATTTGGCCCTGGTATTTCTGGGGTAATTATGCTTTCTCTCTAAATTGTTTTCTCATTTTAGCATAGTCAAAAATGAGAAAAAGATATCCTCCTAAATGTCTATAAGGTATGACTTTAACTAGGACTTTGTATCTGTGAAGACATTTTGAAGCTGTAATTCTTGGCTGCTAGCACAAACCTTAATCTCAAATTGCATCATCTTAAAACATCTTTAAAAGCTGTTATTTCATCAATGACAGTTTTGAAATGATAGACTTAGAGGAAGATGAAACTATGTTATCCCAAGCAGATCACTTTGGACAGGACCTAGAAGCAGAAACAAAGATTAGAAAAGGCACCTCTTCAGGTCTCAGCAGAAGGACACCGGATACTCAAATTTCTAAGCGTCAAACCCATGGCCATTTTGTAGAATAAAATGCATGGAGCTTACAACCTGTCTTAAACCTCATGCATTTGCTGAAATGTACTATAACTTACAAGTATCTTTTATATATGCTCTATATTTATTTTTATTTATTTATTTTGAAACAGTCTCACTTTGTTGCTCCAAGTGTAGTGGTGCAATCTCAGCTCACTGCAACCTCCGCCTCTAGGGTTCAAGAGATTCTCCAGCCTCAGCCTCTTAAGTAGCTGGGACCATAGGCATGCATCACCACACTCAGCCACTTTTTTTTTGTATTTTTTTGTAGAGGTGGGGTTTTGCCATGTTGCCCAGGCTGGTCTTGAACTTCTGAGCTCAAAGCGATTCACTCGCCTCGGCCACCCAAAGTGCTGGGATTACAGGCGTGAGCCACCATGCCCAACCTATATATGCTATTTAATTTGATCTTCTAAACCAACTTATAAAGCTGGCAGGACTACATCTGTATCAAAATGTGGAAATTGAAACATGGAAATCTGATGATGGTATTGAGAACCTTGTTTGAGTTTCGGCTCTGCCAGAAATCCTTTGTAGCTATTAAGTCAAGTCAAGTAATATAATCTCATTGAGCTATAGCTTATCTTCTAAATTAGGACAAATAATACATATCCAACTTCTACGAGGAGTACACAAGGCAAAGTGTGTAAGGTGCTTACATAGCATAATGTCTGGCACGTAGTTCGTGATTTGTTTTTGGCTTTTTCAAGGTTACTAAGTTAATAAATCACTGAGCCAGGCTCAACACATCAATTTTTATTAAGAAGTAAATAGTCTAAATATTGAAACTCAGTATAATATTATCTGTCCATTTACCCTTGACAACTTTTGAAATTCGTATCAGTGATGTCAAATACTAGGACAATGCTGTAGCTGGCACCTTGCATTTCCATTGCATTTGGTATTTTCATAAAGCCTCCCAAAGGAGATTCTCTTTCCTCCTCACAATAATCCTATGTAATCAGGGTAGATCATATACCTACTTTACAGATGGATCAGGAAATTAAAATGTAGGCCCATCTGGTTCTCTGTCCATGGCACTCATTGCTCAGTAATGAAATTGCATGATACCACAAGACGACAGGGATTTTTCTCAATACCTCTTCAAATTAGAAATTGTGGTTGACTGGATTCACTTGTCCATATCTTTCCCCTTCCTTGCAAGTAAGTATTTTGGATTGTACTTTGAAAAGAATTTCAAATCCATCCACTTTTCTTCACCTAGGTCAGAACCCTGGGCCAAGCCACTGTTCTCTTGGAGTCCTACAGTACCCATCTAAATGGACTTTGTTTTCACTCTTGTTTCCCTCTAATCCATACACCATGCGGCAGTCACAGAGACCACCTTAAAGTCTGGTCACATCATGTCTCCATCCTCCAATGGCTTCCCATGCCTATAGGACAGAGTTACAAATTATCATTGTGATCTTGCTTGGAGGCCCAGGGCAACCTGGACTTTATCTCAGGCCTCTCTCCCTCTTGATCATCAAGTATGAGACACATTGGCTGACTTTTGCTTTCTTTTTTTTTTTTTTTTTTTGAGATGGAATTTCACTCTTGTTGCCCAGGCTGGAGTGCAATGGCATGATCTCAGCTCACTGAAACCTCTGCCTCCCGAGTTCAAGCAATTCTCCTGCCTCAGCCTCCCAAGTAGCTGAGATTACAGGTGTGCACCACCACGCCCAGCTAATTTTGTATTTTTGGTAGAGATGGGTTTCACCATGTTAGTCAGGCTGGTCTCAAAATCCTGATTGCCAGTGATCCACCTGCCTCAGCCTCCCGAAGTACTGGGATTACAGGCATGTGCCACTGCACCTGGCCATGACTTTTGCTTTTTTGAGCTCAGGAAGCTCCTTTCCATCTCACCGTCTTTGCAAATGCTGTTCCTTTTCTTGAAATTCATGTTCTCCCAACACCACCCATACATCCACAAGGATATGGCTGGTTCTTTCCAGTCTTTGCACCTTCACATAAATGACCCCTTCACACAGCTACTATCTTTGGCCTCCTTGACTGAAGTCACCTTGCATGGTTATTCTTCACACTCTTTCCCTAATATTTATCATAATGTGTAGTATTTTATCTGTGTGTATTATTCAATGTTGTGCCTCCTCTTTTAGACTGAAAATTTCTTAACGGCAAATACTAGGCTTGTTTTGTTTACTGCTGTATCTTCAGCACCTAGAATAAGTTTCTTATTCTAGGAAATTTCTGTAGATCACCAAAGCATATTTATTGAGTGAATGAATCAATCAAACCATTTGTTGTTTACTGGGCCATTCTCTGAGCCCAAAGAGGGCTCAGGGACCAACTAGTGGTTTTTGAACTGCTCTTAGGAGTCTTTTGTTCTATGTTTGTGTCTTAAGGAAGAGCTGATTTCCAAATAGCATGCCACAGATTGGCCTAGGTGTGCCCAATTCATCACTCCCTCAGCTTTGAAGTGACCTTAGACCCCCCGCCAAGTCTAAGCTAAACCCCCAAGTCATTCACTTTCACCCAGCCCTGTCATCAGCCCATCCATCTGCCTAGGTGAGCTACACAAATATTATCAGTTCCTATGTGTGCCGGAAGTGAAAAGAGTGCCTTAACCTTGGCTCAGTTTGAAGTGGGAGACTGTGGGTGAGTAGAACGGTTTGGGAGTGAAGTCATCCTCCTTTCTTTCCACCTGCTGCCCTATCCCACCTGCAACCTGAGGATCAGCGCAGCTATAAACTTATCAGCTTTAACAAGTGAAGGTTCTGGTTAAATTTTAAGTCTTAGATTTTTTTTTTCCATGCAAAAGACTCTGTTCCTGAAAAGATAATTGCAAAATATTATTTAAAAGACCTCATTTTACTAAATAAAGAAATTGAGGCAAATGATCCTCTATGATGGTCTGTTATTTATTTCCTCTCAACAAGACATTATAAGGCAGTGGTTCTCAACTTCTAAAGCTACAAGGTAGAATCTGCTGGACACTTAAATATTTTTCTAATACCCAGGCTATACCCCAGACCAAGTAAATCAGAATCTCTGGAAATGGTTCCCAGCCTTGAGGATATGATTAAAAATAACAAACACTTGTCAAGATTAATTATAATAATAAATAAACTAAATCTCTGACCCTTCATCTCCCTAGTGACTTGTGGCTTCAGATGTCTCTGAATAATGGCAATAAAACTAAGAAATAATATTAACTTAGCTTTAAATTAACTGGCTTAAAGGCATTTATTCAGTAAAACATTTTTTAATTGGAAAAGTGATCATTTTCTTTTAACAATGAAAGAGCTCTGGAACTAAGGATTGATTTCTGGAAAAAGATAGGTACTTGCTAAATTTAGCAATTTCTTGCCTAATTGGAGATAGCTACTAACCTCTTTTTTTGAAGGCAATATAAAGTTTTTTTCATATTTATAATAGAGTATTGGCATACTATACAGGCTAGAGTCCCTAATGCCAGTTTCAGATTTATGGCGAATATTACTTAATCCCATACACAGCCAACGATATGTGGCCGTTTTTAGCCTGGGGGCTGCGATTCTCAGTGATGCTACACCAAAGGCATGTCTGTTACACATCAAGTGTGGTGATGAGGCATACTACAGTTTCCTCCTGGAACTGCCCACCTCTACTCTGGGGAAAAGACTCATCACTTGTAGGTTTTCTGTGAGATTCAAACATGAACAATTTATATCAAGCACTTAGCACAATGCTTGGCAAGTGACATATACTCACTAAATGTTGTAGGCCATTGTCATTCTTATGATTGTGTTATTCTTATGATACTTTTATTGCTACAAATAATTTTAAAACCAAGAGGGCTGAAAATACCCTTTTAGCACACTCTGTATTCCTTTAGCTCATTCTCAGCACCCAGTATTCTGTTTGGTGTACTCTTTTCTTACATATAAACTGTTACTGTACACTTAGATATTTAGTAAGTGAGTGACTTCATGGAAGAAAACCAAATCCAGAAGTTCTCTTAACTTGTTAATTAGTGGAGATCTTTACTGGTTCATCAATTTTTCAGGTTCTTATGAAGAAAACATTAATAGTAGAAATTATATACACATTATTCCTCTGTCAGCACTGAAAAATTCTCGTTGATTCCTCTTTATGAAATCAGATTCCACGGAAGTCAACGAGTAAGAAGATAAGGAATGCTTCCCCCTTAGTAGAGATAATATAAGGAAGGACAATACAAGCCCATTGTAAAATTACAGATCATAAGTCACTGTTATTACCCTGCAGGTCTTGGTGTTAAATGGAAAACACAGGAAGGGGAGGGAACATTGGTTAAGTTATTTAAAAATATTTAACTATCCTCACTTCCTGGAAGCATATATAGAAAGGCATACATTTAAGTGTCTACATAATAAGAGAAAGTATATTGCACCAATACATCAACACTAGAGCAACAATTACATTATGTCACTCTACAGTGGTGAATCATTAGGAAGCCATACTCAGCATCAGTGAAAAGAATGTTTCCTTAAAATTGGATTGTTTAAATTACAGGATGTGCATTTAGATACTACAGTCACCATACTGAGTTTTAAATAAGAAACTTGAGTTACAAGTCTTGTGGAGTCCTGACTTCCATCCTCTTGCTTCTAAGCAAGAACAAATCTCCCTCACACACTTGCTCTCTTGCGCCCTAATCTTTTACTCTTTTTCCCTTCCAAAGGATCACCAGGTTGTGGGTAGGAAAACACCATCAGCAGTTTTTCAAACAACAGTTGGGTTCTCTGCCAGCTACAGAGATTTTCTTAACTGCTTCTTCATTTAAGCAGGCTTCCCTGATAGTCATGTAACACTCCTGGACTGGAAGTGGACACGTCCTTTTGGGGAGCCCATAGTCTTGTTCAGTCTTGTTCATAGGAACTTGGGATGAAGTGAAGGGAAGAGGAGAGAAGGAAAGGTGGGGGAAGAGAAAAGAAGAGCACAGTGGCTCCTTCTTATCTTTGAGTCTCCACTCAAATGTCTTTCCTTAGTCTCCATTCAAATGCCCCCTTCCTTGTAAAAGCCTTTCCCGACCACCCAAGCCAAAATAGCGCTCTTTAGTCACCACCCCCCGTTTTACCTCCTTTGTGCCATGTATTCCGTGGAATACCATTGTTCTTGTTTGTGTATCCCATTTCCTATCTCTTTTCTCAGATGATGACTGTGCAGGCAGTGACCTTGTTTTCCTTGGTCACTATGGCTTTGAAGCCTAGAACAGTGCCTGGCACACAAAGACATTCAATTTGTGAATGAGCTTTTGAAAAAAAACCAGAAATATGATTTTTTCAGAGACTCAGAAGCCATAGATCAATATTTCTTTGCCCATACAGGATACCTTTGTCTGATGTCATGGTGATAATTCATTTAAAAATATCAAAAGCTAAATTCTTCCAAAAGCCTTCTTCCCTCAAATCATGCTTCCCTTTTATATTCACTTTCTCAGTGAAGGATACTCCTCAAGATGTAAGAAGCATCTTCTAGAATTATTTAACTCAAGTCTATATGACTGTAAGCATTTATCCTTCATTTTCCTTCCCAAATCTCATAGCGAAGAGGAAAGGTGGATTGATTCCCCGGTTCTGGGGGAAAAAAAAAAAGCCTACAGAAGAAAAGGAAATCACTAACCTCATTTGAAATTTTGCAAATGCTTGGCTTCCCTTACTAAATAACTTTGAGCTTTAAAATAGTTAAATGCTCTCCTGTACAATAGGAACTAATCACAGGGCAGAGGATTCATTCACTCATCATTTAAACTAACTTTATTTGAGAGCTGTCATGGACAGGGAATAGGCTATACAAAACAAACACATGACTTTCCTCCAAGAGTTGGAGGAATCTAATCGAACATTCTAAATGAGCACAAAACACAGTAAAAAATAAAAAATAAAACCTAGGGTTAAGTGCATAACTATACAGCACATAAAAGGAGCCATGAAAATTCATAGGTACAAGAGCTCATTTTTGGAGGTAGGGTAGCATTAATATTTGGTCAACTAATATTTGTTTATGAGCAATGATTAGACATTAGGCCCTGGGTGGGTAGGAAAGAATTGATCTCTTTATTTAGAAGAGGGGAATGAGAAGTAAAGAGATAAATCATTACAAATTATGATAAGTGCTATTACAGAAAAGATCAGGGTAATACGAGAAAATTATCTTAGGAGACCTACTTTAGGTGGTAGGCAGGAGAAAAGTAGTCTTGCAACCTTTCTGAGAAGATAGAAGTTGGGCTTAGATCTAGAGCAAGGGAATGACATAGTCAAGAAGCAGGAGGATGCAGGCAGAGGAGACACATGTTTGAAGGACCTAAGGAAGAAATCACCCAGGGATGTTAAAGGAAAGAAAGTCACACGGCTGGAATAAAGAGAGCAGAATGGCCTGAGATGAGCTTGGGGAAGTGGGCTGATTATGCAAAGCCTTCTAGGACGTTGTAAAGTGTTTGGTTGGGGAAGATTGAAAATTAACCGGGTATGTCATAGCTCCTCATTTATCTGGATATCAGTCAATTAATAATTACTGATTGGGCATAGGGCTAGGCACTGCTTCATAGCTAGTTGAAATAAATAGATCTCAGCTGAATATTGCTGAAATGGATTGTTGACATCTATTGATAAGGGTGCTTGTCTAAGAATATGATGCTTTCCCTCTCAAGTCCAGTGCTCACCCTCGGTCTCATTAAAAGCATTCAGAGATATAAATAGCCTCATGTATTCTCTGCTCATTATTCATAAGAGGAAATTACAAAAGGGGAAAATGCCTTCATCAGAAGAAACTTCTTTAATCTAGTTATAACTAGATAATGTTTTATATCTGCTTCTGCGGCATCCCAAAGGGAGGCTTTTTATTATCAGCATCGCCAAAGTTGTGCTAAGTCTGCTGTATGCCAAATGCCTTGGAAAAATCCCACTGACAGCCATGGCTGTTGTGATGTTTGAAAGTTACAAGTGGTGATAAGATGTCAGGAGTTCCACCTGCTCCAACGAGTTGGAAGAAGCTAAAATAGTACTTTGAAGGTAATAAGTGTGAAGAAGAACATGAAGCTTTTTCTTGATTCTGGGAGAATGGGGAGGGGAAATTTCAAACAATTCTATAGCCAGTTATTTCCTTTTTGATCTGGAATATCTCAATAGGTTGGGAGAGCAAAATGGGATTTACACAAACCTGCAGAATCTTTGTACAGCTTTTCCACCTTTAACATGCAGGTGATTCATCTGGAAAGCTCGTTAAGATACAGATTCTGCTCAGGAGTTACTGATGAGGCTTGACATGATGTATTTCCAATAAACTTTTAGAGATGCTGGAGGTGCTTGTCCACAAGCCACAATTTACAAGAAGCCAAACAAACTACTTTAGAAGTAGAGTGATGCAGAGCTGTGGAGGGATATTAGAAAGATACTTTTGTCCCTAAATATTTTCCTACTTAGAAGTCTTTGTATCTGGAATGTTCCCAATAAGTTATTTCCTCCCGTGTTTTCCTGTCTTAATCTCTACTTCAAAATGCAAATACTTTATGAGCTGAAAAACATCAAAGCTCACCAAATACTGTTGTGTTTACTTCCCAATACCTCCACAACAGCCTCTTAATTTTTCATGCCTTTATCATTTTTCCTCTAAACTGCTCCAGCAGCATGTTAACTAAACATCCTGCCTTTTGTCTCCCCGTTTTTCATACAGGAGGCAGAGCTATTTTTCTAAAATGCAAATCCTACATCCTTCCCCATCCTAAGATCCTTCCACGGTGTCTTATTGCAATGAGGATAAAATTTAACAGTATCATGAGAGGGATTTTTCTTGTTATTCTGAAATTAAGTTAAGGCCCAAAGTTGAGGGCAAAAGGCCCTAAATTTTTTTATGTACAAACTCATCAATTGCTAGGAGAGATTAGCAAGAGATAGAGAAATAGAGATAGAGATAGAAAGATAGATAGATAAAAAAATTTTGAACAAGTGATTGGCCTGAAACATTTGTGAAAGCCAGTTAAGCCATCTCTGTGAGCTGTTTTCTTTGTGCCTTGAGGGTAGAGAAGATGGATATAAAGTGGGGAGAACAGGAGTAAGCTGGAGCCCCATAAGACTGGCTGAAACCCTGCCAGGTTTTCTTGTCTCTGACTTTGGTGACAAAGGTGCCCTGTAGAAGCCGGGGTCCTTCAGCTGGAAACTAAACACATAGACTTTGCCCAGAAGTTAAAGAAGCTAAAAAAAATGATCCAGAATAAAGTACAGAAGTTTCAGATCTGTCTTCTGCTTTACTAAAACAGTGTCATCCGATCTGGAAATATGTGTGAGCTAAATAATAGCTGCTGCTTCCCTTCCTTTCTCCAAATTTTCCAAGGATCTTCCCTCAGCACACCCTAACTGGAGAGATACACAAAACAAATACTGGAAGATGTAGTCAACCTAATCAAGATGACACATTATAAAGTCATCACGGTTGAGTTCATTTTTAAAAATAGGCTCCTAAGATCATACTCTTTTTTTTTTTTTCCTCCAGAGTACTTATCTTAGAACTTGGGAATACATTTTTCTTTAACTAGGCAAGGAAATCTATTAAAGCAGGAAATTTACTTGGTTTTGCCCCCAGATTATATTCAAAATGACTAGCAAAAGGCTTCACAATAATAGACACTCATATACTTGTTAAATAATACATGGATGAATGCACAAATATATAAAAGCCAAGAAAACTGTAGGAATAAAATGTTAGTTTGTATCAAGTTTCTGATATATGGAGACCCTAAGCCCATGGGACATTTGAAGTAATTAAAGTTAATAGAACACAGTACCGGAGAGGAGAGAACTTGGAGAAATAGCCACAGGAGGTCTTCACAGAGTATACAGCAGAGTACTGATCAGTGCATGAATGTTAGAAAATTCCCTAAAATGAGAGATGGAACCATCCAAAAGGATTAAAGACTTAAGTGCTTGGCATTCACATAGGGCAAGAAACAGTGACACAGAAGTGACACAGATATTAGAATTAGCAGAAGAATACTTTAAAGTGGTAATTATAGCCAGGTGTGGTGCCACATGCCTGTTAATCCCAGCACTTTGGGAGGCTGAGGCAGGTGGATCACCTGAGATCAGGAGTTTGAGACTAGCCTGGCCAACATGGTGAAACCCCATTTCTACTAAAAATACAAAAATTAGCCAGACATGGTGGCAGATGCCTGAAATCCCAGCTACTTAGGAGGCTGAGGCAGGAGAATTGCTTGAACCTGGGAGGTGGAGGCTGCAGCGAGCCAAGATCACGCCACTGCACTCCAGCCTAGGTGACAGATCAAGACTCTACCTCAAAATAATAATAATAAAAAATAAAGTGGCAATTATACATTCAAAAATTAAGTTGCGACATGACAGATGTAATAAGCCAATCAATTTGAACTTCTAGACATGAAAACAACAATATCTAAGAAGAAAAATACACTGGATCGACTTAAAGGCAGATTAGGCATTGATTATATATTTCAGTATAGATTAGGGAAGTTGAAGATACATCAATAGAACTTATTCAAAATGAAACACATTAAAAATAAATAAGAGAAAAAATCAATGAAAAGAACATCAGTGTGCCCAGGGACCACTTCCAGCAGCTTAGTATATGTGACAGTAGCGTCTACCAAAGAGAGGAGGAGTCCAGATCCATAAAAAATTTATCAAGAAACATTGGCCCAAAACTTCCAAGATTTGATGGAAACTATAAACCCACAGATGCAAGAAACAAAAAATTTTAATCTTAAGAATTATAATTTTAAAAGATATGCAAGACACATCATAATCAAATTGCTCAAAACCAGTAATAAAGAATATTATGCATAAATTAGCGAAGTTAAGAATAACAGTAAACTTTTCACCAGAAACAATGCAATCATGTGTGAGAAGACATCATTAAAGTACCGAAAGTAAAATATGTCAGCTGAGAAATCTATACCCAGCAAAACTATCTTTTGAAGAAGTGAAATAAAAAGGATTAAAAGGGAATACTGTGAATGACTGTATGTCAACAAATTATATAACCTAGAGAAAGACAAATATTTAGAAAGATTCAAACTACTGAAACAAACTCAAGAAGAAAATGAAAATCTGAATAGATCTGCAACAGAATATATTGAATTAGTAATCAAGAAATTTTCCCCAAAGAAAAGCCCATGACCAAATAGCTTTACTGATAAATTCTAATAAAAACTGAAAGAATTAACACCAGTTTTTCAAAAACTTCCAGTAAAATAGAAGATGGAGAATACTTCCTACCTTATTCTATGAGGACAATACTACCCTCATCCAAAAAGCAGACAAACACATCATAAGAAAACTACAGATCAGCATCCATTACTCATGTAGACTCAAAGCTCCTCAACAAATAGTAGAAAACATAATTTATTAACATGAAAAATAATCATACCACCACCAATTGTGAGGTATCCCAGAAATGTAAGATTGCTTCAACATATGAGAATCAGTAAATGTCAATACACCATATTAGTAGAATTAGAGACAAAATCCCCGTGATCATCTCATTTGATGCAGAAAAAGCATTAGAAAAAAAAGTCAGCCCCCTTTTATCTTAAAAACATTAAGTAAACTAGGAATACAAGTGAGCTCCCTTAACCTGATAAAGAGCATCTATTAAAAAAACCCATAGCTAATGTCATGCTTAATGATCTAAGACTGAATGCTTTCCCCCTGAGATCAGAAACAAGATAAGCATGCTTACCCTTGCCTCCTCTACTTGACATTGTACTGGAGGTTCTAGCCAGGGTAATTAAGCAAAAAAAAAAAAAAAAAGAAAAAGCTTTCACATTGGAAACAAAGAAGTAAAGTTATCTCCGTTTGCACATGATTTTATACATATAAAATTGTAAGGAATACACATAAAAAACTATTGGAGTCAATAAACACATTCAGCAAGTTTACAGAATAGAAAATCAATATATAATAATCAATTGTATAATGCTAACAACAAAAATTCTGAAAATAAAAATATTAAATTTATAATTGAATTAGAAAGAATACTGAGAAATAGTTTTACCTAAAAATATTCAAGGCTTGTGCACTGAAAACTGCAAAATATTATTAAAAGGAATTAAAGAAATCCTAAATAAATGGAAAGACATCACATAGTCATGGATTGATCTCTGCTCATGCCTAGCCTTCACAAATAAGGGCTATGTTATTCTTCTACAGAGTTTTTGTGCATGACTAGGATTGGGACTCTCTTTGCTACTCAACGTGAGCATCTTGGATGAGTCCAGAGCATGCTAAAGACTTCTTGGAATCTCCGTTTATCAGAGCTGAGGAACTGGGCAACTCGATCAGCCCTGCTTCTAGTCAGCACTGTTCTTTTGCATTGAAACCTAGCCTAAGCATTGACTCTTTCTTTTCATTTTCTTTAGTACACATCTCTTGGTTTTCCTCTTGTTTCTCCACTCAAGTTTCCCACAAATGAGGTGAGAGTATAGTGCTGAAGAGATTCTTGTGGCCTGGTTGTTTTCTCATATTTGTTGTCATCACTTGAATACAGGCAACTCTCAGTCACCCAAACAAAATTGTCCACCTTATATGCAAATATTATGTTGCCAATATTAGAACACTGAAAATATTTCAAATCAATGACCTCAATGTCTACCCTACAAAACTAGAAAAAAGGGGGCCATTAAATCAAATTTAAGCAGAAGAAAGGCCAGAATCAAAATTAAGCCCAAAATAAATGAAATAGAATGCAGAAAATCATCTGAAAAAAATCAAGGAAGTCAAGGGGTCTTTTTGAGATCAATAAAATTATCAACCTCTAGCCACACTAATAAAAAAATAGAATATACAAATTGCCAATATTAGCAATGAGAAAAGTGATATCACTACAGATTCTACAGATATTAGTAGGATAATAAGAAAATATTATAAATGACTTTTTTCTATAAACTTTCTAAAATACACAAACTATAAAGAGATAACATTAACCTTGTATCTGCTAAAAATGTTGAAATTGTAGTTAAAATTCTTTCCATAAAGAAAATACCAACCAAAGATGACTTCACTGGTAAATTCTACCAAGTATTTAAGGGGAAAAATAATATCAATTCTACACAAAATTTTCTAGAAAACTGAAGAAAAGGGAATAGTTTTGAACTCATTCTATGAGACTAGCTACCAAAACCAAAGACCTTACAACTAAAGAAATCTACAGACCAATAACACTCATATACATGCATGCAAACATTCTAAACAACATTTTAGCAAATTGAGTATTGGGAAATTACAATACATCATGACTAATTGGGATTTATTTCAGGAATGCAAGTTTTGTTAAACATACAGAAATTAATCAATATTTTCAATATATTGCCTATCAAAAAAAGAATAGTCATCTCAATAGACAGAGAAAAAGCATTTAACAGAATCCAGTATTTATTCCTGATAGAAACTCTCAGCAAAAGTAGAAGCCCAATGGAACAGAATAGAGAGACCAGAAACAAAGTTGCACAGCTACAGCCATCTGCTTTTCAACAAAGTCCACAAGAATGACCAATGGGGAAAAGAATCCCTATTCAACACATGGTGCTAGGGTAACTGGCTAACCATATGCAAAGGATTGAAACTGGACCCATTTCTTAAATATCAAAATCAACTCAAGATGGATTAAAGACTTAAATGTAAAACCTAAAACTACAAAAACCCTGGAAGATAACCTAGGAAATAGCATTCTAGACATAGGCTCTGGAAAAGATTTCATGACAAAGATGCCAAAAGCAATTGCAATAAAATAAAAAATTGACAAATGGGACCAATTAAACTGAAAAATTTCTGCACAGCAAAGGAAACTATTAACAGAGTAAACAGACAACCTACAGAATGGGAGAAAACATTTGCAAGCTATGCATCTGACAAAGGTCTAATATTCAGTATCTACAAGGAACTTAAACAAATTAACAAGCAAAAAACAAACAACCTTATTAAAAAGTGGGCAGAGGATATGAACAGATGCTTCTCAAAAGAAGACATCCATGCAGCCAACAAACAAATGAAAAGAAGTTCAACATCACTAGTCATCAGAGAAATGCAAATGAAAATCACAATGAGATATCATCTCACGGCAGTCAGAATGGCTATTATTAAAAAGTAAAGATATTACAAATGCTGGCAATGTTGAGGTGAGAAGGGAATGCTTTTATACTTTTTTCCACAATGGTTGGTTCAGCCATTGTGGAAAGCAGTTTGGAAGTTTCTCCAGGAACTCAAAACAGTACTACCATTTGACCCAGCAATCCAATTACTGGATATATTCCCAAAGGAATACAAATTGTTCTACCACAAAGACACATGCAGTACATCTCACAATAGCAAAGACATGAAATCAACCTAAATGTCCATCGTGTAGACTGGATAAAGAAAATGTGGTACGTATATACCATGGAATACTATGCATCCATACAAAAGAATGAGACCACATCCTTTGCAGCAACATGGGTGGAGCTGTAGGCTATTATCCCAAGTGTACTTTCTTTTTCTTTCCATGACTGCACTGGATAGAATCTTCAGTACGATGTCTAATACATGTAGTGACCAAGTGCAATGGCTATTGCCTATAATCCAAGCACTTTGGGAAGACTGAAGTGGGAGTATCACTTGCAGCCAGAAGCTTGCGACAAGCCTAGGAAACAAAGTGAGACCCCCATCTCTCCTAAAAATACATAAACAAAAATTAGCCAGGCATGGTGGTACACACCTGTGATTCTAGCTACTTAGGACAATACAGGGACAGAAAACCAAACATCACATGTTCTCATTTATAAGTGGGAGCAAAATATTGAGCATACATGCACACAAAGAAGGGAACCACATACACTAGGGCCTACTTGAGGGTGGAGGGTAGGAGAAAGGTGAGGATCAAAAAACTATCAGTTGGGTACTAGGTACTATGCTTATTACCTGGGTGATGAAATAATCTGTACATCAAACCCCTGTGACATGTAATTTATCAATATAACAAACTTGCACATGTACCCTTGAACCTAAAATAAAAGTTTTTTTTTAAAGTAGGAATAGAAAAAGAACTTGCTCCTACCACTTCTTTGTTCATTTTTGAGACAATCTCGCTGTGTCACCCAGGCTGGAGTGCAGTGGCATGATCATGGCTCACTGCAGCCTGAAACTCCTGGGCTCAAGCTATCCTCCTTCCTCAGCCTCCCAAGTAGCTAGAACCACAGGTATGCCCCACCATGCCTGGATAATTTTTATTTATTTACTTTTAGTAAAATAGGGATCTTACTTTGTTCCCTAGGCTTGTCTCAAGCTCCTGGCTGCAAATGATCCTCGCAGCCCAGTCTTTCCGAAGTGCTTGGATTATAGGCATTAGCCACTGTGCCTGGCCACCACACATATTAGACATGGTGCTAAGGATTCTATGTAGTGCAATCAGGGATAGAAAAAGGGAGGAAAGGAGGGAGGAAGTAAGGGAGAAATGAAGTAAACAAGGGAGGAAAAGAAGGAAGGAAGGGAGAAAATAAGGGAGGGAGGATGGAAAAAAGGGAGGTAGGAAGGGAAGAAAGGAGAGAGAGAAGGAGGAGAAAAGAGGAAGGGAGGGAGGGGGGAGAGAAGAAAAAAGAAAGGAAGAAAAAAATAGATATTCAGATTGGAAAAGTGAAATAAAACTACACTGGAAATGAGAGTCAGCTGATGCTATTAGATGAAATTTACAAAAAAGCTACTAAAACTAATAAATGAATTTAGCAAGTGTGTAATATAAAAGTTTGACACACAAACATCAATTGTACTTCTGTATGTAATCAATGAACAATCAGAAATTGAAATTAAGAAAGCGTAACTATTTATAATATCATAAGAATGTTAAATACTCAGAGATGCATTTTACTAATGACATGAAAGCCCTACAATACTTAAAACTATAACACATTTATGGGAGAAATTAAAGATTTGAAAAAACAGGGAGTTATCAAAAGACTCAATACTGTTCAGGTATCAGTTCTCCCCAGATTGATCTATAGATTCAGCACAATCCCAATAGCATCAAAGGTTTTCCCAGAAATTGAAAAACTGATTTTAAAATCATTATGGAAATAAAATGGACCTAGGCTAGACAAAGCAACTTTAAAAATTAAAAAAAGCTAAATATTGCAGAATTGATACTACCTGATTTCAAGACTTCGTATAAAGCTACAGCAATTGAGATGATGTGATTTTGGCACAAATATAGACAAATAGATCAACATAACAAAATAAAGACTCCAAAAGTAAACCTACACATTAAGGAACAACTCAATTTTGACAGTGGTGCAAAAGAAATTCAGGAGAAAAATAATAGTTTTTGACAAATTGTACTTGAACAACTGAATATTCATATACAAAACATCAACTTTGTTTTATACCATATAAAGAAATTTAACTAAAAATGAAACACAGAACCAAATGTAAAACCTAACATGTTAAAAGTTTAGAAGACTATATGGGAGAAAACTTTTGTAACCTTGAATTATGCAAAGATTTTTTAGACATAACATCACAAGCACAATCCATAAGAGACCAAATTTTAAAATGTAAGCATCAAAATTAAAATCTTTTGCTCTTCAAAGAAGTTTGTTAAAAGAATGACAACAAAAGCCACTGGGATAAAATATTTGTTTATATCTCTATCTATCAATGTATTATAAAGACTTGTATCCAGAATATATGTAGACTACTTAATAATTCCAGAAGAAAACAAACAATCCAATTTTTTTAATGGTCAGAAAGTCTTAATCAACAAACACATGAAAAGATTCTCACGTCAGTAGTCATTAGGGAAATGCAAATTAAAATCACAATGGGTAACAACTACACACCTGTTAGAATGGCTAAGATTTAAAAGATCAACCCTACCAATGTTGGTAAGGATGTGAAAATCTGGAACTCATAGTGTACTGTTAAGATTGTAAAATGATACAGTCACTTTGGAAAACAGTTTGCAATTTCTTACAAAGTTAAACATACCACTAATATGTGATCTAGCCATTCCATTTGTAAGTATATACCCCACCAAAATGAAAACATATGTCCTACAAAGTTGTACAATAATGCTTATAGCATCTTATTTGTCATAACCAAAAATTGGGAACACCCAAACACTCATTAATAGATGAATTGATAGACAAATTGAAGAATATCCATATAATGAATTCTACTAAGCAAAAAAGGGAATGAAACATTAATACACGCAACCACATGAAAGAATCTCAAAATAGTTGTATTTAATAAGACAGGCAAAAAAGAATATGCATTGCATTTTTCTATTTATGTAAACATTTTGAATATGCAAACCAATATATGGTGACAGGAAACACATTAGTGATTGCCTAGGGGAGCAGTACAGGAATGGTGGGAATAAATGTTTGTAGAAGACCAGGATGAAACTTCTGTGGGTGACGGCTGTGTTCATTATTTTGATTGCAATGATGGTTTCATGGGCGTATAGATACGTCAAAATTTATCAAATTGTACACTTTAAACTTGTGTAGTATATTGTATGACAATTATACCTCTGTAAAACTGTTTCTTTTATTAAAGATCAGTTTTAACCTTCCAGGTATCACAAAGTTTGAATGATTCTAGCTCTGTTATTTGATTGTCACAAAACGTTTAAATCAGCATTAGGACAGATACCAAAGGGCACAGAAGAGCTCAGAATGCTCGTGACATCTTGTTATCTGCTGCCTACAAAATACAATAAAGCAGCAGCTCCCTACAAGTACAGTCAGATCCTCTTAGAATTTTTTTCTTATTTAGTTGAATGACTTTTCTTTTTTTCACTGAAACGAGGAGTAAAAAATGGCAGGGATTTAAATGTTGTCAAATGTATTTATACAACTCCATTTTCAGTCTTCATGTCTATTCAAAGTTCTTTCCCAATTTAAATTCAAACCCCAAATTTTCAATGTTAAATTTTGCACAATGCCTATTAATTTCTAATTTGCTACTATTTAAATGATTAGCACATGACAAATGTCATTAAAATAATGGAAAGAAGTTATTGCAGCGTCACTGCACAATATTTGTATTTATATGTATTTCAGACTTGGGTTTCTCATATTACCATGCCAGTGTTAAACTGTTGTGATTTAAAAAACAATAATAATAATAAGGCAACAACAATATAAATAAGACAGAATGATTCTGTTTTCTGCTGTGGCACTCATTCAGCAAAAAGATGAACTGGTCGCTCCCCATAGAAATAACCATGATATTGCCATTAGTCAATATGCTAGCCTTTTAGTTGATCTATGTTTATTACTTCCATACCTGGTCAAAATGATTTATTATATAATTCTCGCTTTTTATTATCTTGTCTCATACATTTTTCAATAAGGGGATGACCATAATTCTTTACAGTTGTGCTAACAATAAAAGAAGGCTATCAGGATAGTTTTCTCTGGAGACCATTTAAAGTCCATAATACCTGGGATAACTTAAGTGATTTGTGGACTGCAAGTTACAGATGACACCCTGCAGAAAAGTTCCCAGCTGGAAATTTCAGTTTGCAGTGAGGTTGCCTTGTTGTTGTACTATACCATCAGCTAATTCACTGAGATATTGAAACAGAGATTAAAAATACTTTTGAAACAAAGCAAGAAAAGTCCATTTAGGAGTGGGACCTGGGTTTTATCTACTGTATATAACTTCATATGATTTAAATTTTTAAAAGTCAGTAATTCCTTTGCTGGTATAGTTTTATAGCATATATTCATTAATTCATTTAGCAAAGATTTACTAACAGCCTACATTGTCCTAAGTGCTAGAGATACAGCAATGAAAGCATCACATACAGTCCCTGTCAAGATGTGACCAGTAACTGGAGAATAAGACTGCATAGATATTTTTACCTTTGGAAACAACTTTGGAGAGTGTTACAGAATATATTATTTTTAATAACTATCTATGTACCCATCTAACTATTCATCTTTCCAAGACAAATGGGGATCTCTCTTCAGCTCACGTTCCCAATTAGATGTTACTTTGCCTCCAATAAATAGCAGAATTTAACCTTTTCTATGAGAATCATAACACAGTTACAGTTCAAATCTGCAGGACAAAGCTGCAACATCACCAAGGAAAATCATTCCTGGGTAAGGAGAAATTAATGCTGAGAGACACTGGAGAATAGAAGGATGGAGAAAAACAAAGAATCTTTCCTTCCTATATACATGACAGAGACTGTTACCTAAAGTAATTTTGAGTAATGTCATGAATGCATGAGGTTGGAATAACATAAGAATTGGATTGCAGTACTGGGTATGGATCACGCACTCCATCCCATCCCACCCATTGCTTTCATCCCACTACTAGCTGTAGGACAATGGGCAATTACTTAATATTTTAGAGACTTGATTTCCTTCCTCTAATTTTATATTAGGTCAGTGCAAAAGTGATTGAACTTTCAGACCATGAATGTTAAATCATTGTAACTAGGCTCAAACACATATTTATTAATCAAAACAGGAACCATTAGAATCAACACATTTTTGCCAATGAGAAATGTTTGTTTATTCCTGTGGCATAAAAATCCCGGCTTTGGGATTTGGTGAACTCTTGAAAAGCATTTTCTGCATCCTGCTGGTTATGGAAGCATTTTCCCTGCAAAAAGTTGTAGAGATGCCTGAAGAAGTGGTAGCTGGTTGGCAAGAGGTCAGGTGAATATGATGGATAAAACAAAACTTGGTAGCTCAATTTGTTCAACATTTGAAGTGTTGGTTGTGGAATGTGCGGTAGGGCATTGTCGTGGAGAAGAATTGGGCCCTTTCTGTCGACCAATGCCGGCTGCAGGCATTGCAGTTTTCAGTGCATCTCATCGATTTGCTGAGCATATTTCTCAGATGTAATGGTTTCACCATGATTCAGAAAGCTGTAGTGTGTCAGACCAGCAGCAGACCACCAAACTGTGACCATGACCTTTTTTTTGGTGCAAGTTTGACTTTGGGAAGTGCTTTGGAGCTTCTTCTCTGCCTAACCACTGAGCTCATCATTGTTGTATAAAATCCACTTTTCCTCACACATCACAATCCGATCGAGAAGTGGTTTGTTGTTGTGTAGAATAAGAGAAGATGACACTTCAAACTGATGTTTTTTTTTTATTTTTGCTCAGCTCATGAGGCACTCACTTATCGAGCCTTTTCTCCTTTCCAATTTGCTTCAAATGCCAAATGACCTAGAATGGTCGACCTTGAGTTCTTCAGCAACTTCTTGTGTAGTTGTAAGAGATCAGCTTTGATAACTGGTCTCAATCGGTCATTGTCAACTTCTGATGGCCTGCCACTAAGCTCCTCATCTTCAAGGCTCTGTTGCGTTTGCAAAACTTCTTGAACCACCACTGCAATGTATGTTCACTAGCAGCTCCTGGGCCAAATGCATTGTTGATGTTGCGAATTATCTCCCCTGCTTTACCACCCGTTTCAAACTCAAATAAGAAAATAGTTCAAATTTACTTTTTGTCTAACATCATTTCTATAGTCTAATAATAATAATATAAACAGAAGGTAATAAGTCATTAGCAAAAAATCATAAAGCAAGAAATGCCCATTAAAATGATGCATAACATAACCACATTTAAGAATGTATTCCAATATCCAATGGCAAGCTCCAGCAATGCAAAAATCACAACTACATTTGCACCAACCTAATAGAATTGTTGTGTGTATTGAATCAGATGATCCACGGAATAGTTTAACATTGCCTAATGCTTATTAAGATTCAATAAGTATTTATTTGAATACATAGTCAGAATTTGGTTGAACAATCATACAAAATTGAGTAATAACATATAAGATTTGAACATCACCACAATTGATTTATTCTTTCTTTCTACATAAATATAGATATAGATATAGAGTTAAGTAGACCTCATATATCTTATGCATATATAAATATCTATATCTATATAAAGGCAATGCATCTAATATGCAAAATATACATTCTTTTTAAGCACTCATGGGACATTTAAAAAAAATAACCCTGTAGTGGTAAATATAATATGTTACATTTTAAAAGGTTAAAATCATTGTGATGAATACAATAAATTATGCTGGATAACTATAGAATATTACTTGAAATAATATATATACATATATTTGGAATTCAAGAAACACATATCTAAAAATACAAATTTTTAATATAATTTATAATATAATTATAATTATATATAATTATAATTATAATGGTTATCTATAATTTATAATTTAATATAAATCACTAAGTGGTTTAAATTATATATATAATATATATAATAGTCATTCATTTAAGCCACTTGGTAATTTACACTAAAATTTTGTATTTGACTCATAGGTTCTTTAGATGTGTGTTTCTTGAATGCCAAATATATGTATATATATATTTTCAAGTAATACTTTATAGTTATCCAGCATATTTCATTGTAATCATCACAATGATTTTAACCTTTTAAAATGTGTTGTAGCTTATTATATTTCCCATACAGGGTTAATTTTTGTAAATGTCCCATGAATGCTTGAAAAGAATGTATATTTTGCATATCAGATGCAATGTTTTTATATAGATATAGATAGTTACATATGTATAAGATATATGAGGTCTACTTAACTCTATATCTATATTTATGTAGAAATAAATAATAAATCAATTGTATTGGTGTTCAAATCTTATATATTACTCAGTTTTGTATGATTGTTCAAAATATATATTATATATAAATATATAATATATATTCAAACGTGTGGGACATATTATATATATTATATTATATATTATAATCATTCATATATACTCATTCATGTTTATATATACTATATCAAATGTTATATATTTATTTGATATAATACATAGCAAAACATGTGGGATACAGCTAACACTGTCCTTAAAAGGAAATTTGAAGTTTTAAATTCCTATAGAGCAAAAGAAGAAAGGATTATAATTAATAAGCTAAGTATTCATTTTAGGAATTTAGAAAAATAACACCAAATTAAGCCTAAAGGACATGGTAAGAGCAGTCGAAAGATATGAGAAGAAATTAAATGGAAAACAAATCATGCAACAGAAGACTCAACAAAGTCAAAAGTTGTTTCCTTGCAAAGACTATGAAGTTGGTAAGCCTATAGGTGAGACCCATTCACACACACACACACACACACACACACACACACAGACACACACACACACACACACACAATGAAAAGAGATCCTCACTACAGATTCTACAGACATTGAAAACAAAGAAACAAAAACCTAAACTAAATATTATAAAGAAGGCATGAGATTCTTTTTACTTTTTTAATCCACTGGGCGAGTGCTTTTTTTTTTTTTTTTTTTTTTTGAGACAGAGTCTCACGCTGTTTCTCAGGCTGAAAGTTATACTACCTAGGCTCACCGCAATCTCCACCTCCTGAACTCAAGCAATTCTCCCACCTCAGCCTCCCAAGAAAATGGAACTAAAAGTGTGCATCACCATGCCCAGCTAATTTTTCTATTTTTTGTAGAGACAGGGTTTCACCGTGTTGCCCAGGCTGATCTTGAACGCCTAGTCTCAAGCGATCTGCCTGCCTTGGCCTCCCAAAGTGCTGGAATTACAGGTGTGAGCCAGCACACCAAGCCAGAGAGTGCTTTTAAAAGACTGAAGATAATTGATGTTTATGTCACAAAGGCAATTTATAATGGGCCTATTTGTGGGACAAGCTTAAAAATAAATGGTGCTATATAAGCCCTCTGTTCCTGAGGTAGAAGATTCATAAACACAAAGGTCAAATGACTGAGAAGATGCTTTGGACCATATATTATGCATCATGTGGCAATAAATAACATAACCTCTTTCTTCAGTAGCAATTTCGTGTTTCTCTTTTGTAATTCAATGTTTATGAGAACTGAGGCTCAGAAAGGCCAGGAATCTTGCCCGAGGTCACCCAACCTGTATAAGATGGCTTCATCTCAAATAGGTTTGTCTGCTTGTAAATCTAATATTCTTCTTTGTTGTAGTTTAAAATCCATTCACCTCATTAAGATGTAATTATGGTTTTATGTTGGTTTTAGACTAAGGAACTGAATACAATTAATTTGAAATTTTGAAATTAATTTGTGTTTTAATATTTTGCTTTAAGTTTCATGTTTTCAATAATAGGTGGGCTTATGTATGAGACCTATTCAAGGCTAATTTTGCATCACTTCTGGTTCAACTTTCAGACTTTTTCAGTTCTTCAATAGGGACCCCAGAAAATCATCTCTAGGGAAGAAAGTTGGAAGGGGCACCAATCTTACACTCATTCTTTCTTGCTAGTACAAGAATGAAAACAAGTTAACAGGTATAACTGTTTTTCTCTTACCGCTAGGCTGAATGACGCAAGGGTATTTTTTTTCTTTTTTTTTTTTAAAGAGAAATCTGTCTACTTAGGTCTAAATATGGTTCTTAAAAGCAATTTTTTAAATATAAGGCATTGTATTTGCTAAAATTCAAAGTGATATATGGGGAAGGCCAAAAGTCTCAGCACACTGTCAAGGAGCACAAGAAAGAATAACTGAATTCAAGCATAACATGATAAGGAATAGAATGAGTGTCCAGTATGGAACAGTGGAAAGACAAAAAATGACCAATAGGGCTGAACCCTTCTATTCACAGAAAAGAGGGTGATTTCTCGAAAAGACAAGAGTGAACAACTCAGCTAGGAGTTCAGCACTGGGCTTACATGAGCCCAGACTAACTTATTTTACTCAATACATATTCACTGACCAATAACTGTGTGTTCAGCACTGATTTAATCACTGGAAAATCAGTAGTGACCAAATCAGATCAGGGCATGTTTTTGAAGCTTGTATTTTTAGCATTTTAAGTGAGAGGATCAAACAATAATTAAACACTTAAATATATATATATACACACACACACACACACACACATATATACATATATATACACACACACAGATACACATACTAGGTCAAATATAAGGGCAATGGAGCATAAATCATGGTGGTGAGGAGAACTGAATGAGTGTGGAATAATGCTAATTTACACGGGATCAGTTATATACCCATATAGCTATGATATTTGCATAGAGGCATCGGTGAGGTACGGGAACCAAATATACGAATATCAGGGGGAATATTATTGAAGGCAGAGGAAAGAGAAGTGCAAAGGCCCTGAGGCAGAAACCTGCTTGACATATTCAAGGAACATTGAGAAAGCCAGTGTGGCTGAAATGGGGCAAACTAGGTGAAAAGTTACAGGAACCAAAGTAGGAGCGGTACCAGGGAGAGGAGTCAGCTGACTCCAGGGGTCTGAGCTTGTTACTGGTACAAGGATTTGAATGCAAGACTACCAAATGATATTTAAATAAGGTGATATATTGACTAAATAATAGAAAATGCATAATGCTAATAAATAAAATGATTTGAAGTGAGATTATTCTGGTTCATGTAGAAATTTTAAGTTATTTGCATTTTTGTGCTAGTATAAAATAGTGCTGCCATGAACCTAACTCTGTAGATATATTTTTTCCTATTCACAATTTAATATTCCATTTTTTCTTTTGGAAGGGTTTGAATTTTAGCCTCATGTATTACTTTTCAATGAGGACAAAGTGAATGGGGTAATTTTCAGAGAAGTCAGACCTTCACATGTTGAAAATGGGAGAAAACTACAATTATCAACAGTATGCTATCTTTAAGGTTAAGAGATATGGTATCACATGATTCCATTTATTACCCCACCAAATATTTAATAAAAGCCTATTAAAACTGGAGATTTGGGGGGAATACAAACTTAACTGAAACACAACATAGCCTTTGATTTTTCAATGTCACGTAGTGTGGTTACTGTTATTAAAGAAGTCTCTGTACTTGAAATTGGAGTACAATTATTTTAGAATTTTGCTAGTGTAATAAAATTCTAATCACATTTAGAGTCAAAAGATCGGGGTTTAACCTCAGTCTTTAATATCTACTAGCTGCAACCTTGAGCAATGTAGTTATGTTCTGTTTTCTAATTTGCAAAAGAAGGCTGATGAAATATTATTATAGTAATAGGATAACCTAAGATAAGATGATTAGAAATAATACAGTTTGTTAAAGGAAGTTCAATAATAACATCAATGATACTGCTAATAAGAGAAACTGTTCAATGTGGGGATTAAATGTGCTTGGGTTTAAATCCCATCTTTTGTGCTGGGATTAACTTTGGTCAAATTCCTTAGTTTTTTCAAGCCTGAGTTTTTCAAAAGTAAAATAAGGATAACTATGACAACTACTTGTCAGAATTGCGGAGAGACCATTTTTTGCTAAAGACATTTTTGAATGTCCATGAAGTGTTTAACAGAGTGTCTAGCACACCTTAAATGTTCAGTAAATTTTAGCTATTAAGGGTGATGAAGATGATAATTATGATGATGATTATACTACTCATGAGCCATAACTGTAATCAAAAGAAAACACTTCTGGTTGATTTAAGGTGAGAGAAATAGAAGCGATGTTGGCAGCTCATAAAGCACAGGGTGAAAGACTAGAAAATCGGGTCCTGAAAACAGGCAGCAAGAACAACTAGGACCTAGGTTACCCACATGACAGGCAAAGTCACTACAGAACCACATGGTGAGTACAGCAATGTACACGTGACGTCATGCTTTGTGCTGCAGCCACTAGAGGCACAAAGCAGAGATAATGCCAATTTTTCCATCAATACCACTGGAAATCTGTTTGCTGCTCCTCACTTGTCCCTCTTCCTCTGAGTCACTAGTTTCCATCTGAAAGTTACTGGTTATTGCTTTTGATAAGCAAAACCTAGGTCATATGTTTGTGTCTAACCTCTTAGAGGCATAAAAAAATCCTCATTTAGACCTTGTTTCTCCCTTAGGAGCTCATAAGATAAGAAAAATGTTATTCAACACAGGAAAAAACTTTTAATTCTGGGAAGCCAGAAAAAAAATCCACCAAAATTTTGAGGATTATAAATAGTGAAGACGACATACCCTCATGATATTTAGAGATAGCCCTGAATGGCAACAGAAATGAGCCACTTGTCTGAACTTTGCTTGCTCTTGCTTTTGCCACCACATCGCTGATGCTTTCTGCTCTCTGTTTTTCTCGGGACCATGTTGTAAATATTAGCAGAGAGCCTTTTGGATGCCCTGCAAACCCTACTATTTCTTTGTGGTAGAAGATGGCATAGACAGGCCTTCTTCATATAAATCATCATTTTTATAAGAGCATTATCCTTTGACAGGATGCAGGAACAATAGACCAAGTAGCACATCTTTGTTTTATAGCTAATATTCATAATAAATCATTTTAAATCCATTATTTAAAAAGTTAAATGATCAATATATACCTGATACTGCTGTAGTATAACCTAGAATAATAATTTAAAGTTTTGGGTAAATTCTACAGAATTCTTCTCTGGATCGCAACATGTAAGCACTCCTTTTTGGTTGCCAGGCCTTCAGTTTTCAACTCCCATGAGAGCAATATGCACTGTGTTACTCATCATTACCATTCAGGAGTGACTCTGGAGACCTTCTAGTTTCTGAGTGAGTAGCATCCACCGTAGTACATCACTCAGTTTAAAAAGTCTGATATTCTACAATATCTTACTTGTCTGAAAAGAAAAAGACTTTTCCTAAAAATATATCCTGTACACAAATACCCTGCAAGTCCCACATGTCTATGGTTTAAGTGATTTTAAAATGGTAAAGTTATTTCAATCAGGTTGCACTCTTTGCTGCTCCCATGTTTCCACTGTTAATCAGTCTGGTGTTTGGGGTCATTATTTTCTGGATTTTCTTGTTGGTGTAATGTTGTTTTGTTTTGTTTGCTTTCCTGATTCCAAAGGTGCCACTGAGAGTTTGAGATATGCCTTTTGACAGTCTAATGGGCTAGGAGAAAAGGATTTGTGGTCCAAAGACTCCCAGTTGTGGATAAGTCTGGTGTAACCTCTCTCTTTGGGTAGTGTTCCCAGATGAATGCAGAAGTGTACAGCCTTTGTAGATATTTCAGTTCAGAATAGAATACTCCCAATCCCTGAAATTAGATTGAGGTGACCACAGAGTGCCAATGCTTCAAGGCATTCTATAGTATTAGTCCTCATAGGCCAAATGTAAGTCTTTCCTAAAGAAAGATAACATCTTCCTAGAGTTCAAATCATTTGTAAAATATTTTTCAGACAAAATGCCTAGCACACATTATAAAATAATAAGGTACATAGCAGACCATGCAACATTGATGACATTGGACAATGTAAAGAGACACAGAGTCTTCAGTCATGAGTGTCTTGAAATACAGACATTTAAAGAACATTTACATTTAAAGAAATTATGCAAAAAAGATTAAAAATGGACAGTTTTGACTGAGAACTGGAAACTGTAAAAGAAAAAATTCAAGAACCAGAAAATAATGTGAAATAAAAGACTGAAAAGATAAAAGCATAACGAAAAAACAGAAAAAAAATCAATATACCAGAAGACAGGTAAAAATAAATAAATAAAATAGCCAGAACAAAACACAGAAAGACAAAAAATTAGTAAAATTTAAAAAAATAAGAGGTGGTCAAGTATGTGTGTAATAAATATTCCAGGAGAGGAGAAAGATAAGAACAATATTTGCAAAGATACTGGCTGAAAATGTTCAAAACTTATAGACATTAGGTCACAGGGCAGGATATATAGTTTTAAAACTTTGAGCAAGATAAACAGTAAGAAACCTATCTCTACACACAGTATAGTAAAAATCTTCCAAACCAAGGAAAAATTATAAATGTAGCCAGAAAAACACCTTTACAGCAGCAACAAAAGAATAGACAACTGACATTTCAACAAATACAGTGCAAGGTCAAATTCAATAGAAGCAAATGACCTTTTAAAATTGTGGACCCACAATTCTATATTCAGCAAAAAATATTATTCGGGAATAAAAGCAGAATTAAGACACTTTCAGACATAAAAACGTCAAAGGAATTAGTCACTATCGGGTCTGTACAAACATAAATACAAAGATGTTCTTTGGGCAGAAGGAAAAGGATCTCATAAGAATAGTCAAAGATGAAAAAAATAAAGAGCAGTGAAAAGCTAAAAAATGTGAGCAATTATAAATAAACATTGATAGCGCAACATAACGTTAATAATATTTTGTTGAGTTTAAAATACTCAACAGAATTGAAATATGTTAAAATTATATAAATTAAGAACAAGGTACACCAAATAAAAACATTCTAAGGTCTTTAAGAAGATAGTTCTTAATGTTAGACTTTAATAAGTTAAAAATACATGCAAACCTTTAGAGACAACACTATATATATACAGTGAAAGACTACATATCCTTCAAGAGAGGAAGTAAAATCCCAAACAGATCAATAATGAATAACAAAATTGAATGTATAATTTAAAAAAACTGCCAATCAAAAAAAGTCCTAGACCAGATGAATTTACAGATGAATTCTATCAGACATATAATGAAGAGCTGGTACTAATCATACTGAAACTCTTCCAAAAAATAAGGAAGGAGTTACCTCTTCCTAACTCATTCTATTAAACCAGTATCATTTTGATACCAAAGTCTTGCAAAAACACAACAAAAAAAGAAAACTACAGGCCAATATCCCTGATGAACATAAAAAGAAAAGTCTTCAACAAAATACCAGTAAACCAAATCCAGCAGCACATCAAAAAGTTATTCCACCACAATCAAGTGGGCTTTACCCTTGGGATGGAAGGATAGTTCAACATATGCAAATCAACATATGTGATTCACCACATGAAAAAGATTAAAAGCAAAACCATAGAATCATCTCAATAGATGCAGAAAAAGCATTCAATATATCCAAAATCCTTTATGATAAAAATCCTCGATGAAATAGGCATCAAAGGAACATACCTCAAAACAACAAGAGTCATCTATGATGTCCACTCTCACCATTGCTATTCAATATAGTACTGGAAGTCCTAGGCAGAGCAATCAGTCAAGAGAAAGAAATAAGCATCCAAACAGGAAAAGAGAAAATCAAATTACCTCTCTTCACTTAGGATATGATTCTATATCTAGAAATCTCTAAAGATTTTGCCAAAAGACTTTTCGACCTGATAAGCAACTTAAGCAAAGTCTCAGCATACAAAACCAATGTATGAAAATCAGTAACATCTCTATAAACCAATAATGCTAAAGCTAAGAGCCAAATCAACTACACAATCCCATTTACAATAGCCACAAAAAAATAAAATACCTAGAAATACACCTACACAAGAAGGTGAAAGATCTCTACAAGGAGAGCTACAAAACACTGCTGAAAGAAATCACAGATGACACAAACAAATGGAAAAGCATTCCATGCTCATGTGTTGGAAGAATTGATGTTCATACTGTCCAAAGCAATCTACAGCTTCAGCATTATGCCTATCAAACTACGGATATCATTTTTCACAGTATTAGGAAAAAACTATTCTAAAGCTCACATTGAACAACAAAAAAAGAAGCCCAAATAGCAAAGAAAATCCTAAGGAAAAAAAAACTGAAAACATCCCATTACCTGAATTCAAACTATGATACAGGGATACAGGAACCAAAACAGCATGGTACCAATAAAGAAATAGACACGTAGACTAATGGAACAGAAAGGAGAACACAGAAATAGAGCCACACACCTACAACCAATTCATCTTCAACAATTGACAAAAATAAACAATGGGGAAAAGATATTCTATTCAATAAACAGTGCCAGAAAAATTGACTAACCATATGCAGAAGAATGAACCTGGACTCCTACCTCTCATTATATACAAAAATTACCTCAAGATGACTAAAACACTTTAATGTAATACCTCAAACTATAAAAATTCTAGAAAAAAATCTAGAAAATACTCTTCTAGACACTGGCCTACATAAATAATTTATAATGAAGACCTGAAAAGCAAATGCAACAAAATAAAAAATAGACTAATGGGACTTAATTAAACTAAATAGCATCTGCATAGCAAAAGAAACTCTCAACAGAGTAAACAGACAATCTGCAGAATGAGAGAAAATATTCTGAAACTATGCATCTGACAAAAGATTAATATACAGAATCTATAAGGAACTTAAACAAATTAATAAGAAAAAAATCAAACAACCTCATTAAAAAGCGGGCAAAGGACTTGAACAGACACTTCTCAAAAGAAGACATACAAGCAACTAACAAACATGAAAAAATATTTAACATCACTAACCATCAGAGAAATGCTAATCAATACCACACTGAGATACTATCTCACAGCAGCCAGAATGGCTATTACTAAAAAGTAAAAAAAAAATAACTGATTTTGACGGGATTGCAGGAGAAAAGGGAACACATACTTATACAATATTTGTGGAAATGCAAATTAGTTTAGCCTCTATGGAAAGCAGTTAGGAGATTTCTGAAAGAACTAAAAATAGAACTACCATTTGATCCAGCAATCCCATTACTATATATATATATATATATAGTAATGTATATATATATAATATATATATAATATATATATAAAATATTTATTTTCCTATAAATAGTTGTACCAAAAAGACACATGCTATTCACAACAGCAAAGACATGGAATCAACCTAGGTGCCCATCAACAGCGGACTGGATTTTTTTTTTTTTTTTTTTTTTTTTTAGATGGAGTCTGTCTCTGTCTCCCAGGCTGGAGGAGTGAGGTGGGATGATCTTGGCTCACTGCAGCCTCTGCCTCCAGATTCAAGTGATTCCCCTGCCTCAGCCTCTTGAGCAGCTGGGATTATAGGCGTGCACTACCACAGCCAGTTAATTTTTGTATTTTTACTAGAGATGAAGTTTTGCCATGTTGGCCAGGCTGGTCATGAACTCCTAACCTCTGGTAATCTCCCCACCTCGTGGATTTTTTTTTTATGTGATACATATACACCATGAAATACTACACAGCCATAAAAAGGAACAGGAGTGATGGGTGCCAGAATCCTTGTCTTACTCCATTTCTCAAGGGGAATGCTTCCAGTTTTAGCCATTCAGTATGCTACAATTGGGTGTGAATCCATCTATTATGGGCTTTTTTTGGTTGGTAACCTGAGGTGACTAAAACAAGGTCCTCTATATTTTTAATGATGGTTTCATCACTTGAACTGTCTTGGATTGATGAGTATGTTCAAGTAAACTATTATTAGTCTATTTTTCATATTTCTTTTTTTAAATTTGTTTGAAGTTCTGGGGTACATCTGCAGGGTGTGCAGGTTTGTTACACAGGTAAACGTGTGCCATGGTGGTTTGCTTCTCCTGTCAACCCATCACCTAGGTATTAAGCCCAGCATGCATTAGCTCTTTTCCCTAATGCTCTCCCCTCAATCCCTATGCTTCCCCGACAGGCCCCAGTGTGTGTTTTTCCGCTTCCTGTGTCCATGTTTTTCCTATTTCTATTATCATTACCTGTGGCTTCTTCTTGCTGAAACTTGCAGCTGTAGTATTTTGGTACATAGATACTAATAATTGTTTTATTTTCTTTGTGGACTGTAGTTTTCATTTCTATAAAATATTCTTCTCTGCTTGATTTTATTTTTGGCCTGATGTTTTTCTTGTTTGATAGCAAGACAATGACACTTGATTTCTTTGCATATGAATTTCTCCAGTGTATCTTTGCTGTCTTTTTATTTATACATCTTGAGATTCCCTTTGTTAAAGTTATGCATTTTATACCCAATATCAAATTGTATTTTGCTTTGTTAGTAAATTTGAAAATATGTTTATTCAGATAATGGGACTCCATTAACTGTATTGGCATGACATAATGTCTGTTTTTGTTTCTGATTTTTTTTTATGATTTACTTGAAGTCTTTTACTGAGGTCTATGTTCCTTTTGAAAAAACAATTTTAATAGGAGAATTTGAATTTTTATTCTCTTAATTCCTTTGGTTTCTCTTTAATTTTAATACTTTCTATAGTTTTTTACTATGAGGCATAATGAATTAATTAATAACCACTTCTTTTGTCTACTGGCTAAAAGTGGGATAACTTGAGAATTAAAAAGAATGAGGATGGAAATTCTTTTTTGTAACTATTTAACAGTTATCATGTCAGCAGGCCCAAAGCTATCGGAAAATATACAAGACTTAAAAGTTAGTTTATGCAATAGCAAATAGCGAAAAAAGAAAAAAAGATGGAGGTACCTAAAAATTCAAGATAATTAGGAAACATAACCATTTAAAGTGCATTGGCCTTATTTGGATCCCAATTCAAACAAAATGTAAACATACCTACATTTATAAGAAAATTAGTGAAATAGAAAACTGACTTGTTATCTGATGATTTTGAATAATTATTTTTATCTTTGATTAGTTGCCATAATGGTAGTGTAGACATGATTTTATTTTTAAATGGGTCTCTTTTTAATAAGCTATACATACAAATACTACAGAAAGATATAAAACTGAATTTGCTTGTAAATCATGTGGTTTGGGGGATGTAGAATGTGGACCTATAGGAAAAATATAATTGCTATAAATTATAAATTGCTTAAACTGGGAGATAAACACATGGATTTATGATTTACTATTCTCTCAATAATTGTATACATTTGCAGTTTTCAATATTAACAGTTACAAAAAAGAAAAAGAAAAAAAGAATAATTACTGCAATTTGGTAGAAGGCATTAGTTATACTTTAAAAGCTACAAATTCATAAGACATACCTCCTACTCACCAAAATAAGGAGATACAGGAACAAAATATATGTCACTGGGAACCACAGAAGATTGCTAGGATTTCAACCATTCGGTATAACACTAGTAATTAAAGGGAAATAAATATTTATCATGCTTTTGCCTTTGACCTTGACCCCCAGGGGATTAAATAGCTGAAGTGAATGAGGGACATTTCTTCTTATAAAGAATTCCAGTCTCAAACTTCTGGGCTCTAGCAATCCTCCTGCCTTGGCCTGTCAAAGTGCTGGGATTACAGGCATGAGCCATGGTGCCTGGCTAATAAAAAAAAAAAAAAAAAAAAGGAAGGAAGGAAGAAAGAAAGAAAGAAAGAAAGAAAGAAAGAAAAAACAAAAGAAAATCTAGGTAATACATGCAAAAGCAATGACAGAATTAGAAAAAATACATCGTTTTACAATCCATGATAACATAGGTGATTCAAATAAATGGTCATCAAATAATGGTGAGCCATTAAGTGAAGGATTAACAAGGTACTTTATAATGAAAGAATCAGGTTGTCTCCATCCATAATTATTGATCAATCGTAGTACCACTAAAAGTGAGACACATATCTTGTCATATGATGCAATAGAAAAGATATGATACCACAATGAATTCTGAAAAATTCAAATCCTGCATTTCATTGTACAGAAAAAACAGTTATAGTAAATAAGTTCAAGTACACAACAAGGACACAATCTGAAAAATCCAGAATGTGGAGTAGCACTTCATATCTGAATGCTTCAACAAATCAGTAGCATCAAAAGTAGAAGAGGAAGAATTGTTCTATCTTAAAAGAAACTTATGAGTCCTAACCACTTAATACAGTTAGTGAGCCCTGCTTAAATGCTAATTTGAACAGACTGAATATAAAAAGACATTTTTAGAAAATTAAGGATATTTGAATTTAGATTTCGTATTAGATGGCATTAACAAATTTATGTTGATTTTGTTTTGTGTGATAAGGCATTAAGATTGCATAAGAAAATGTCATTTTTGAGATGCACATTAAAACACCTTGAAGTTAAATGATGCTACACCTGAAATTTGCTATAAAATATTCCAGAAAAAAACCTCAGAGAATTAGTTGAGATAATAAAGCAAAAATATTGATGGCTATTGAAGTTGATTAATTAGGAGATGGGGGTGATCTTTATGTTCTATTTGGGATATATTTAGAAACTTCTAAAATAAACATGTGTTAAATGGTCAAAGTTAAAAAATATAAGATTTACAAACAAATCATGATGGCTGAGACAGATGTAAAATCAGCCTTTAACACTTTGCTAATGAAGCCATTAATCCTTATGTCCAACCCTTGAAACATATATACACATACACACATTTGCAAATCCAGAGTTATATGTTCCTTTTTGGAGATTTTGCCTTATAATTTTATCAATTCCCAGAAGTTGAGGAGGAGAGTAAATCATAACTGCCTTTGGCAATCAGTTTGAAGTCTGATATTTGGTGATAAAGAATAGGCAAAGAGTCAGAACATATATGCCCTCAAAGACTTTTATGTTTTCCAAAACAAACCTGAATCATGCAAGCAGAATGCAAAAGGAATTGTTCAATGACCTAAAATATACAAGTGAAAGGCAATACACGCATGTATATATAGAATATGTAAAACCTATGCAATGTCTTTGCAAGACAAACACTACTTTTCATTGAAGTCATGAGAAATCTGAGTAATCACTTGAGATCTTTTTATTTCTTATTTTTTTGAGTAGTCAAAGCTTTTATTTTTCTATGATCCAAACCGAATCTTATGAGACAAAGAGTAAGACATGAGTTTGATAGGCCTTTTTGCCTCTTATTTGCTGGGTGAGCCTTGCATGCTAAATCCGTACGATGAGTATAATAACAATTGCTTCATTCGTGAGGATTAAATAATAAGCACAGAATAAATTAAGTGCAGTACCTGATACATTGGAATTCTTCAATGACAGGGAGTGCTTAAACAGGGATATCTGTTTATGATGTCTGTAGCAGACATCTCTTTTGATTTTGCTTGCCTGGAATGAATTTTTCCTTCCTCAGGCTGTGACATTTTTATTTTCCTTTGGAAAATTTCTTCTATACTTCTCATCCTTGGTTACTCTTCTCTCATTCCAGGTATAGGCACAAGTTCCAGGTATGACCAAACACATTCTTCCCATACATCGGCTATAGCAAGTTTTCCCAACCTTGGCACTATTGAATTTGGAGCTAATTCTTTGTTGTGAGGGGCTAACCTGTGCACTGTAGAATGTTGAGCAGAAACCCTATCCTCTAACCTACTAGATACTGGTAACACACCCAAGTTGTGAAAACCAAAACTGTCTCCAGGCATCGCCACATGTGTGAAATTGCTCCCAGTTGAGATCCCTCGACAACAGTGCTTGACTCTGGGATGCAGGATGTTAACTCAAGTCGATCCAAGTAGAGTCAATTATTACAATTACTGTATAGGAGATGCACTATTTCTGCTGGGTTTGCTCAGCTAAGGGATCATAAAATTGGAACTACAATGGATTTCTTTTCACTATGTGGCAAGGCCTTTCCTAAAAGAGTATAGTCCAGAGATAGAGAAAGAGGAAAAAATGTAGTTTTGGTGACCTTGTTTAAAAGCTTGTGCGTAGCCATTTCTGAAACAAGATATTCCTGGACTTTTTTTTAATAACAAGAAATAACACATCCCGTTTAATTCCTAAGTCAGTTTGAACTGGGTTTAGGCACTTGCAAACTAGAGACCAGCTGTATTGCAGCTGCAGGTCTGGAGTGGGAACTCAGATTCAGTGTTCTGTGAGGCAAGCTAAGATTAGCAGTTTTTAACATTTTCATGACAGGGAACCTTATTAAAATACGAAAAAATGTTGAAGTCTTTCTCTTACAACATATAGATAAAACATAATTTTATATCAGTTTCAGGAAACTCAGGGACAGCTCCTCAAAGCCCTAAATATAATGAATTTCAGGTGTGAGTTTGAGAGTTACAAGTTCTGAAACCTGTTCTGATGCCAGGACATAGCCTAATAGATTCAGACACATTGAATTATTCAGTTGGTGCAAAAGTAATTGCAGTTTTTGATGGTTACTTTTAATGGCAAAAACCGCAATAACTTTTGCACCAACCTAGTATGTTTCTATTATCATTTTTTTCTTAAAGACACAGACTGAGAGTACAAAGACATGTTTCATTGTCCCTAGAGCCTCCATTCTCAGTGTCAAAGTCAGAAGATAATCAGGATGAAAAAGAGACTATTCGTTTCCCTTGTATTAAGAAAAAGAGAGAGATAGTCTTATGCCTCACAGTGGTAATTACTGCCTGCCACACTAAAAAAGCTTTAACGATCAGTAGGAACTTCATTGAGCATTCTTTGGGCTGCTGGCAGTAAGACTGTACCACATGACCCCGTGCAGTTGGGAACAGCACAGGAGAGTAAATACAGCTGCCTGTGAGTCGTCCTATTTCAACTCACCTTGAGCAATGACGAAGCTGGGAGATATTTTTTTCTTTCACCTAAGAATTGGAGCATCAAAAAGGAGGCCTTCTCAGCTCTCCACTTTGGGAAAGAGCCTGGGGATTTACCAAGCAGCTTGAAGTAACCTTCTGCTTTACCTTTGAAACAGGTCTTTTCCCCCATGGCCTGCTAGCTCCAGCAGACACTCCTACCCTTTGGTTTTTGTGAGGGGGAAAAAAAAGTGTCAGTAGTTTCAGGCACAAATCTTATGGTGGACGTTTCAGGCACAGGTCTGAAGGCTGGGCTTCTGAATTCCTTACTGCCACTATACACATTTCTGCTACGTAGCTCATGTGACCTCTTTGTGATGTAAGGTTCAAACAAATAGCCTTGTTTAATCTCTACCTTACTTATAATAGCCTCCATTATTTCTACATCTCACTTTTTCCATCTTTACAAAAGGAAGTGATTTGATTAGAAAACCTCCCTATGTCCTTAGTATCACAATGATCAGGGCAGAGTGGGGACTTGGTCCTTGAGTTCTAACTCTGTGTAAGTAACTCCGTAAGTGTCCTTATGCATTATCTCATTTAACCTTTATCACAACCCTGTGGTAGGTAATGCTGTTATCCCATTTGAGAGGAAAGTGAACCACAGTGATGGTAGATGATTTGCTTGCAGCTCCGTAACTATATGATGAGAAGCCAAGCTTCTAACCAGGCCTCAGACTACTTTTTCACCTTCTTGTCAATGTTACCTGCTTGATTTTAGATCCTGTCCTTGGTAGCCAGATGTTCCTGACAACTACTTTTAAGGTTGGACATGAAAAGCAATGTTCCATTATGCAGCATCTTTAACCAAGCACCTCGAAGGGATGTTGTTGGCACTGTGTACCTATAACCCTAGTGTCAGGCACCTGGAGGAGCAAGGACTTTCAGCCTGCTGAAGTTATCTTGATCCTTGGCTTTTGACATACAGCTGGAGTCCCAAGTATTACATGGTGAAAAATTCAGTGTCTTCCTCACTATCTTTGCGGTTTCTTGTGAGAGTCATGTTTCTCCTGGTTATCTTATTTGGAATCTCTGATTCCATTAATCTGTATGTTTCTCATGTCTCTTCTTGTGGCTATTCCCTTTTCTATGCTCTTCATTAAACAACAGAACATTAAAGAAAAGAGCTATTTAATTTAATTTCTTTAATTTCTGCCTGTACCACTTAAATACTTTATGTAATAGATTTTATTGTTTGATATGCAGGATAAACATAGGGGAAGTTGTATTATCTTAAAAATTTTTCAGTCCGTTTAGTTTTAAGTGGCAATGATTTGGCAGGAAATGGCACAATTTTCAAATTCCCATCCTTAAAGACTGACATCAGTAACCTGCTATACTGGTACCTTATTCTTTACTGCTTTGCCAAACACCAAAACAAATTAATTCAATAATGACAAATCTAGGTAAATTCATACCTGTCCAGTGGAAAAGGAGAAAAATAAATTTTTTCTAATTACCTAAACCATGTTTATTCTCTTCAATCTCATAGCTAAGAGATTTGGGAGTATTATTTGGTTAAAAAATGTGACTAAATGAAATCTACAAAGGCTACTGATTTTCTCTGTAATAACAATGAACTTGGGAGTATGATTGCTTTCTAGTAATCCAACTGATAGAAATCCAATGCAACAATCTATATGTAGAATTCATTATTTATTTGTTGAACTTTCAAACCTGCTAAAAGTATAATACCTCTTTTATCTGTTGCTTTGTCAAATTTGAATCTTATCAGTGCAACTAGTACTACTTTCATTTATTTATATAAACAGTAAGACGTGAATGTGGCATCCTATGGGTTGTTGTGGGGTAAGAGGTAGCTATTAGATGGTATTTTAGTCAAGAGTTCCTGGAATAAAATATTCCTGACCCAAGTTACGGCCTTCCTTCCTCTCTGTGTGTTTTCCAGTAAAACTACAAGCTGGAAAAAAAAACAATTCAAGCATCCCTTTAAGATGGGCTTAAACTCTAGAAGTGGAACTTTCCATTTAACCATAACCTTGCCTTACAGTAAAGGCACAAGGGGGCACTCCTTTTTTGTAATCCCAAACCTTCATCTTCAGCCTCTAGTTTTCTGCCTCCTATTGTCATAACAGAAGAGATCAGAGAGAGGAAAGGAGAAGGTGGTAACTGATCTATGTACTGCTCTTCTGATATAGTGACCCTATGTCCTAGGGAACCCTGTGCAACAAATATTCCAGAATCTGACAAAATTCTCTTCTCTTCTTTGTTTATAAAGGATAGGTGTGAGAAAGAGAAGAGGAACGTAACTGTTCTGTGTGCTGCTCTTCTGACATAGTGATCCTATGTCCTAGGGAACCATGTGCAATAAATGTTCCAGAATCTGACTAATTCTCTTCTCTTCTTGGTTTATAAAGGATAGGTGTGAGAAAGACTTCCCCTGAAGAGAAAAAAAGTTTCTTTCCAGTCCCTCTCCCCACCTCTGCTATTGCCTTCACGTAGTCCTTCACAAATAAGGAAAATGAAACACTTACGTGACCTAAGATAAATGCACCTTAATTTATTTTCATTATCTTGTTTTCAGTCACTTCTTTTTCCAGTGAAAAAGGAATTAGGTTGATAAGAACACAGCTAGTACAAAATATGTCAGCCAATAAGATACCAATTTTGAAATATATTAAATAGGTGAAGATGGAGGAATAATTTATCATGCTATATTTTAATAATTAATGTACTCTGGGAAGCTGTGAAAAAGCCACTCTCTGGGAGGCACTGGTATTTTGAGGCTCCATTCCTAATATTCTATGTGATTAATAAGCACAGTGAAATTTAACTCAAAGTACTTTGCATATTAAAAACAAGACCTACACATATACCATGAAAATGAGATTTAAAGGAGACAGTTACCAGCAGATAAGTTTGTAAATGAATTATTCCTAACAATTTGAAGCTTTTTAAAAGCTTTTATAGTTAGGTTCTTTGGCTCTAAGAGGTATATTAAGCATGTGAAAATATGTTTGTGGAACACAGCCATGACCAAAAGATGCTATTGAATTTTTCTTCTGCTTTATGCATATATTCATGGAGATAAAATTTGATTACCAAACTGGCCCATGGCAGAGTGCAGTGGGAGAGAATTAATTTTGGGGAACTCCCCACTTCTTCTTTCTGAACTTTTTGCTCTTTTGATGACAGTGAGCTATCACCTTTCTTTTTGCTGATCACAATCTTCTCTAGAGAAAATCTAGGATATAGATCATTTTCAAATAGTTAATATTTTAGTTCCTGTATTTCCTACCCAAAGGGGATTTTTATGTCTTGAGATTTTGATGTTATAGCTTATTGAACAACTTCAAGCACCAAAAAGCAGATGGAGAAGATTTTCTTAGATAGAAGGATCTTCTTACTTCCCACTGTGTTTAAACAAAAGTTAGAGACTATTTACCTAGTTTTACTTTTGTTGAAATAATGAAGGAATTTTCATATTGCAGTTTAAAACAACACATTAGCTTAGAGGGACAAGATATTCTCTTCTCATTTAATACATAGCTTAAACCCTAACAAAATGGTTCTTTCAATGGCCTTGTAAATACAGCTTTTATTCCTGAACCCCTTTGGCAGATTACTTTATTCAGAGTTCGGGGGGACTGAGAGGCTGAAAGGGACTAACTGTGATATTAGAATACAGCAGTTCCACCAACCACAACTCATTTTGGTGATGCTTACAGCATGGATTTCCACAGTCTTTCAGACCAAAGTGTTGAAAAAATGAGGTTGATCATTTCATCTTGATGATAATTTTTATCATCTTCAATAATCATGAATGCATCCAGAAACAGAAATTTATTTCCCCTTTATTTTGTCGAATTCCAATGCACATTTAATTTCCAAAGTTCCATAGTGCTAGATGATAAATAATTGCTTGTGTTCAGTCAGCGATGCCCAAATAATTTGTATTTTTAGGGGACAGTTATTAAAAATGATCTTAATCAATGAAATCACTAAATCAGCAAACACATTTTCATAAACAAACAAGCAGCCATTAGGTAATTATCATTACCCCATTTTGTAATGCATTAAGCATGTGATATAACAGAATACCGAAGACTGGATGATTTATAAAGAAAAGAGGTTAATTGAGCACATGGTTCTGTAGGCTGGGGAGTTCAAGATTGGGCAATTGCATCTGGTGGCCTCTGGTGAGGATCTCATGCTGCGTCATAACATGGCAGGGAAGCAGAAGCAGAAGAGGGCATGTGAAAGGGACAAAAGAGAAGGCACAATGTTTCTAACAACCCATTCTGACAAAAACTAACCTAGTCTTGCAGGAACTAATCTAGTCTCATAAGAAAGATATTAATCCATCTTATCAATCTAATCACATCTTAAAGGCTCTGCCTCTCAACAGCATTACTCTGGTAATTAAATTTCAACCTGAGTTTTGTTGGGGACAAACCACATTCAAACCATAGCACCTAGAGAGAGAGAGAATTAAAAAAAAAAACCCTTCTAGATGGAACTTGTACTGAGCCTGAGGCCTGGGAAATATTTTGCAAATGCTTCAAGGAATCAGTTTCTAGCATAATGTCTACTTATAACAACCCCAGAAGCAGCATATTGGAGGTATTATATCATCTGATAGCTGAGAAGTGGCTAAGAGTGTATGCTTTGGGAAGGCATACCTTAATTCAAATTCTGTCTCTTCTAGTTACTAGCTCTATGTATTGGTTAGGATGACCCTAGCTGCTGTAATAAATAAACCCCTAAATCTTACTGGTTTCACAAAATAGGTATCTCTGGTACTTTTATGAAAAGACCTGAATAAGTATTCTGATTGGTTAGTGGCACTTCAAGAACTCAGGCTCTGTCTGCCTTATGGTTTTGCCATTCTCAAACACAACTTCCAAAGTTTATGGTAGACAGAGGAAGAAGCATAGAGAATTGCCCATTGGAATATTATTATGAGTTAAGCCTAGAAGTGGGACTCCTCAATCCTCAAGAGTAATTTTGGTTAGAACTCAGTAACATGGCCACAATCAGCTGAAAACGAAATCTGGGAAATCTCCTCTGAGTGTTTTATCAGAAAGAAGACAGAATAGATAGGGTTATGAGGTAACCAAGCTCTGACATTCTGTGTGACCTGCGAAATACTTAATCTCTCGACACAATTTCCTCATTCATAAGTGGAGTTAAAATGCCTCTGCCCACTGGATTGTTGTGAGGAGTTTATCACAGTGTTCTCCAAATAGCAGCATGGCTATTGTAACTAATAATAACATTTCACTGAACATTTCCTCTATGTTGATAAAGGCTTTATTAATCCCTATTTTTTGGCTATTCAATGTTAAACATTTATGCACAATTCAAAATGTGTTGTTACAATAAATGACTCTCCCACCCCTACCCTAGCTGTATTCAAGAAAAGCAAGAAACATGAAAATGCTAAAGTGACAAAGGACATATAATTTATGCATATTCAAATCAAATGCAGCAGAGGGGAAGACTTTTAAGACTGACTAAAGTAGTATACCCTTTCTATAATTGTAAGAATGAAGAAGGTTTGAATAAGTTTGCTGAAATTTTCCATCACCTACTTACAATGGGAATTGTGAAGATGCCATTTAGCAAAAATCATAATGCATTTATCAGAACTTCTTTCTTTTCTTTTAACTTGCTTCCCATCCTTTGGATAAAATATAAAGAATTCACCCTCCTAATTGCTGATCTCAAGAAAACTAAAATGATAGGTAGACCTAGTCTAATTAATTGAGCTCTTCAGGTAATATCTTCATACACAAAATTTTATAAGAATTTTGATTGGTCTAAAACCATCTTACAATATCATGTTTTTAATGCAAATGAAAGTTTTCAAAGGCTACCAGTTGAAACTGGTTTATAAATCATAAAGAGGTATAATTGTTCTTCTCCACCAGGGCAGAATTTTGTACCCTGATGGTTACTGAATCTGTTGCATTTTCTTTATGAGACATTTTATTTTGGCTTATATCAGAAAAGCACCCATTCTTGGCTTGTTTTTATGAATGATTTCCACCGGCCTTTGGGAAAAATCTTTAGTGACATTGATACCTTCAGGAACTAGTGATATTTTACCAACCTAAAATGACTATGACACAACCAAGAAAGACTTGGTTACCCCAATGGATCAAGAATGAATAACACTGGAAATAAAACCACTTTGGCACTCTTGAAACAGTTGGGTGCCAACAGTAAGATACAGAGGTGCTAAGTCAAACACATGGCAAGGAGAATTTAATAGCATGGCTCTAGGCAAGATATGAGGATGGGTTTGTAAAATGTATCTGCCACCTAAAGACACAGCTTAAATTACCCAGAAAGGGACTAAGGGGCAGAGACTCGAGAGTATAGAATAAAGTAGGTGAGCCTAATCTGAAATATCTTCATAGGGCACATGAAGTGCTTTATGATATGGCTGCTACTCATCTCTTCTGCCCTATCTTTGTGCTCTCCCTTTATTGAACTCAGCTCTTGCTAGATGGAAGTAGTTGCAGCTCCACATTTTTCTCTTATTTTTATTGCATTTTATATTCTTTTAAGCACAAAGTCATGCCTCCCTTCTTGCTTTGGCAACTGCTACTCATCCCTTAAGTCTTCGCTTAACTGATGTTCTTTACAAGTAGCCATTCCTGATGTTCTAAGACTGAATGGCATGTTCTTTTTTATATGATCCTACTTTGATACAGTGATTATCTATTATGGCAGTTATGAATTGCCTGTATCTTTTATTAGCTTTTATGTTCTTTGAGTTTAGAAAATAGATAACTTGTTATTGTGTTCTTCTAGTATCTTATAAAGTGCTACACACATATTAGGTCTTCAATAATTTTATTGAGTGAACAAATGACCGAAGAATGTTATCTGTCCTATCATTTCCCTTAGAAGGGTTATACCAGTTTTCATATATTGGTGAGGCTATGCTATTAGATTTATGCTAAAGATCTATTGCCTTTGTTAAAGTCTAGCTTATTTCAAATAACTTGAACTCTGCTGAGATCTCCCTAGAGGTGGCAGATAAATAATCAAAAACACCAAGAACTGGCCAGGCACAGTGGCTCAAATCTGTAATCCCAGTGCTTTAGGATGCAAAGGCAAGAGGTTCGCTTAAACCCAGGAGTTTGAGACCAACCTGGGCAATGTAGTGAAACCCCCAACTCTACAAATTTTTTTGTTGTTTAATTAGCCGGACATGGTGCAGTGAGCTATGATCGCACCCCTGCACTCCAGCATGGGCAAAGGAGTGAGACCCTGTCTCTGAAAACAAAACAAATAAAAACAAAACAGAAAACCACCAAGACCTATCTAATGGTTTGGTGGTTATTTCATCTGAGAAAAATGGTAACTCCTCCCCCTGTTCCTTCCTTGGAAGAGTGCTTATGTCTTTTTACATTTAAAAAGACATATTTCACATTTCTCAAAAGCTATTTCTTCTTGTCCAAGTCATTCAGAGCAAAATAAATTATGTTTATAAAAACCATCGTAATCTAGAGAAGAGCATGGCTATGTAAAGAGAAGATGTTGCATTGTTATCTCCAGTCACCTTTGGAAGGTTTGCATCTGAAAAGCATCAGTTTCAAAATTAAATTATGCTCCATTTCATATTTCTGACTCATGATTAAAACAGTGTTTGGACCAGCAGGTTTTCTACTAACACACACTTGTATACAAGATGCTGCTCTGCCTTGCTGTCTAAATAATTCTTTGCAGAGGTGAAAGGTTAATTACCAGCTGTTCTAATGATTTGTTGTTATTGATTTAAATGCTCCATTTATTTCAATCACATTAGTACAATTTATATTACAAAAGTTTCCATTAACCCTCTAAAGAAAGTGCAGTTTCCCTATCAAATAATGCTTCCTAAAGGTCAGAGGCAAGGGTGGCAAGTTGAATGGGGGGAGGTGGCAGAGGAAAACAAACACTTTGGAAATCATCTCAATAGAAAGTTCCAGTGGTTTGTGAATGATCATCATTCCATGTGGGGAAAAAATGTCAAGATTAAGTATATAATATCATTACTTTGCATTTTGATTCTTAAAACAAGACCATGCACATTCAAATTTCAAGTTTGCAACTGAGAGGAATGGGGAAATAGAAGTAATGTGATTGTTCAGGTATACCCACTAAATTAAAGGCAAATGCAAGTGTATTAGTCGGTTTTCACACTGCTATAAAGATACTGTCCAAGACTGGGTAATTTACAAACAAAGGAGGTTTAACTGATTTACAGTTCCTCAGGGCTAGGGAGGCCTCAGGAAATACACAATCATGGCGGAAGGGAAATCAGACACCTTCTTCACAAGGCAGCAGGAGAGAGAGAGCATGTGAAGGAGAAACTGTCAAAGACTTATAAAACCATCAGATCTTGTGAGAACTCAATCACTATCAGGAGAACAGCATGGGGGAAACTGCTGTCATGAGCCAATCACCTCCTTCCTTTGGCACGTGGGATTACAGGTCCCTCCCTTGACACCTGGGGATTATAATTTGAGATGAGATTTGGGTGGGGACACAGAGCTAAACCATATCAGCAAGACTATAATTTAGATCTCTTTTTCCATCTAGAACCCAGACATACACACACACACACATACACAAGTGGGCACGCTTGTAAACATTGAGAGAGATAAACGTTATAAGTACTTTATAAATAAGTGCTATGTTTTTGCTTATTACCAAAGTAAATAAAGTTATGACTCTGAGGAACTCCTTCAATAGCAAAATTTCCCTTCGCTTTTTATGTAATTGGAATAAAAATAAAATCAGTTTTGAAGAACTCCACAAAATACTCAATAGTAGATGTTTTCAAAAAGGAGACTGAAACTCTAGGAGACCCTGAAAAGTCACTAGTTTTGTTACCTGGAAGTGAAGTTTTAGGCCTTGAAATCTCCATTTTTTCTGACAATTCCTGCAAGAATTCTCATCAGGGTGGCTAAACAAAACCTGTTTAAATGGATCGAGTGCTATCTTAACTTCTAGTCTTGTATCCATTTTACATATTGTAGTGGTTTGTTAAGAATTAAGGCTGGTTCCGATCCGCATAATAAATGCTCACTTCTCTTATCTATACACTGCTTTTTTTTTAATCTTACATTTTTAAAAACTTCAAAGGTTGTTGAAAGGTTTGCTATGATACCCTTTGCACATAGCCTAGACACAGTATACTCTCCACTAATGGCAGTCACTATTGATGCCATTACCAGCATTAGCTGCTTACAAGTGGGGCTAACAGAACCTCATAAGGAAATGACTGCATTACAAAGTTAACTATGAAGCATTGCGAGTACATTATATCTTCATTAAATTTACTGCATGGATACATTTTAAGTATAACTCTTTTTAAAAAATAGTTACCCTAGTTTTACACTTACACCAATTATGCTGCTATTCACTCAAAATGTTAGAACACAGCACTGAGACCAGACCATAGAACCAGCTATTATAAGAAGTGAAGCACACAGATTTACCACTTTACAATTACGCCTTTTATATCCACATGTCATTAAGGTTTATTTTTGAGGGTACAAGTATCTTCACACCTCATTTACTGCAAACCTTTGTGTCCTTAATTGACTTTAGAGCCTAAAACAAAAATCCTTTGTGAATGAAAAATAGTGAAGATTAGCCAGGAAAATGAAGTATTCGTGTCAGGCCTCTGAGCCCAAGCTAAGCCATCATATCCCCTGTGACCTGCACGTACACATCCAGATGGCCAATTCCTGCCTTAACTGATGACATTCCACCACAAAAGAAGGGAAATTCGGTGTTGTGACACAGATTGGGGGACCTCCCTTGGGAGATCAATCCCCTGTCCTCCTGCTCTTTGCTCTGCGAAAAAGATCCATCTATGATCTCAGGTCCTCAGACCCAACAGCCCAAGGAACATCTCACCAATTTTAAATCGGGTAAGCAGCCTCTTCTCACTCTCTTCTCCAACCTCTCTCACTATCCCTCAACCACTTTCTCATTTCAATCTTGGCACCACTCTTCAATCTTTCCCTTCCCTTAATTTCAATTCCTTTCATTTTCTGGTAGAAACAAAGGAGACACGTTTTATCCATGGACCCCAAACTACGGTGCCGGTCACAGACTGGGGAAGGCAGCCTTCCCTTGGTGTTTAATCATTGCAGGGACACCTCTCTGATTATTCACCCACATCTCAGAGGTGTCTGACCATGCAGGGACGCCTGTCTTGGTCCTTCACCCTTAGTGGCAAGTCCCACTTTTCTGGGGGAGGGGCAAGAACCACAACCCCTTCTCTCCCTGCCTCTACCCCTTCTGTTTTCTGGGGGGCAAGAACCCCCGATCCCTTATTTCTGCACCCTGACCTCTTATCTCTGTGACATGACCCCTTATTTCCATGCTCTGACCTCTTATCTCTGCACCCCAATCCCTTATTTCTGCACCCCAACCTCTTATCTCTGCACCCTGATCCCTTATTTCCATGCCCCGACAACTTATCTCTGCACCCCGAACCCCTTATTTCCACGTCCTGACCCCTTTCCTGCTTTTCTGGAGGTCAAGAACTCCCCACCCCTTCTCTCCGTGTCTCTACTCTCTCCTTTCTCTAGGCTTGCCTCGTTCACTGTGGGCAAGCTTCTGCCCTCCATTCCCCCTTCTTCTCCCTTAGCCTGTGTTCTTAAAAACCTAAAACCTCTTCAACTCACACCTGACCTAAAACCTAAATGCCTTATTTTCTTCTACAATGCTGCTTGACCCCAATACAAACTCAACAGTGGTTCCAAATAGCCAGAAAATGGCACTTTCAATTTCTCCATCCCACAAGATCTAAATAATTCTTGTCGTAAAATGGGCAAATGGTCTGAGGTGCCTGACGTCCAGGCATTCTTTTACACATCAGTCCCTCCCTAGTCTCTGTTCCCAATGCAACTCATCCCAAATCTCCCATCTTTCCCTCCCGCCTGTCTCTTCAGTCCCAACCCCAAGCGTCGCTGAGTCTTTCTAATCTTCCTTTTCTAAAGACCCATCTGACCTCTCCCCTCCTCGCCAGGCTGAGCTAGGTCCCAATTCTTCCTCAGCCTCCACTCCTCCACCCTATAATCCTTTCATCACCTCCCCTCCTCACACCCCATTCAGCTTACAGTTTCGTTCCATGACTAGCCCTCCCCCACCTGCCCAGCAATTTCTTCTGGAAAAGGTGGCTAGAGCTGAATTCATAGGCAAGGTTAATGCTCCTTTTTCTTTAGGCCAAATCAGATAGCGTTTAGACTTTTTTCATCAAATAGAAAAACCCAGCCCAGTTCATGGCTCATTTGGCAGCAACCCTGAGATGCTTTATAGCCCTAGACCCTAAAAGGTCAAAAGGCTGTCTTATTCTCAATATACATTTATTACCCAATCTGCTCCCGACATTAAATAAAACTCCAAAAATTAAATTCCAGCCCTCAAATCCCATAACAGGACTTAATTAAACTCACCGTCAAAGTGTGCAAGGTGTACAACATATTTCTGAGTTGCAATTCTTTGTCTCCACTGTGGGAGAAACCTCAGCCACATCTCCAGCACACAAGAACTTCCAAACACCTAAACCACAGTGGCCAGGTGCTCCTCCAGGCCTGCCTCCCCCAGGAGCTTGCCACAAGTGCCAGAAATCTGGCCACCAGGCCAAGGAATGCCCAAAGCCCGGGATTCCTCCTAAGCCATGTCTCACCGGTGAAGGACCCCACTGAAAATTGGACTGTTCAACTCACCTGGCAGTCACTCCCAAAGCCCCTGGAACTCTGGCCCAAGGCTCTCTGATTGACTCCTTCCCAGATCTTCTCGGCTTAGCAGCTGATGACTGATGCTGCCTGATTGCCTCAGAAGCCCACTAGACCATCACGGACGCCCAGTTTGGATCACTCTCACAGTGGAAGTTAAGTCCATCCCCTTCTTAATCAATACAGAGGCTACCCACTCCACATTACCTTCTTTTCAAGGGCCTGTTCCCCTTGCCTCCATAACTGTTGTGGGTATTGATGGCCAGGCTTCTAAACCTCTTAAAACACCCCAACCCTGATGCCAACTTAGACAATACTTTTTTAAGCACTCCTTTTTAGTTATCTCCACCTGCCCAGTTCCCTTATTAAGCTGAGACACTTTAACTAAATTATCTGCTTCCCTGACTATTCCTGGACTACAGCCACATCTCATTGCCACCTTTCTTCCCAATCCAAAGCCTCCTTTGCATCCTCCTCTTGTATGCCCCCACCTTAACCCACAAGTATAGGATACCTCTACTCCCTCCTTGGTGACCGATCATGCACCTCTTACCATCTCATTAAAACGTAACCACTCTTACCCCGCTCAATGCCAATATCCCATCCCACAGTGTGCTTTAAAAAGATTAAAGCCTGTTATCACTTGCCTGCTACAGCATGGCCTTTTAAAGCCTATAAACTCTCCTTACAATTCCCCCATTTTTCCAGTCCTAGAACCAGACAAGCCTTACAAGTTAGTTCAGGATCTGAGCCTTATCAACCAAATTGTTTTGCCTATCCACCCCGTGGTGCCAAACCCATATACTTTCCTATCCTCAATACCTCCCTCTACAACTCATTATTCTGTTCTGGATCTCAAACATGCTTTCTTTACTATTCCTTTGCACCCTTCATACACAGCCTCTCTTCGCTTTCACTTGGACTGACCCTGACACCCATTAGGCTCAGCAAATTACCTAGGCTGTACTGCCACAAGGCTTCACAGACAGCCTCCATTACTTCAGTCAAGCCCAAATTTCATCCTCATCTGTTATCTATCTCGGCATAATTCTCATAAAAACACATGTGCTCTCCCTGCTGATCATGTCCGACTAATCTCCCAACCCTCAATCCGTTCTACAAAACAACAACTCCTTTCCTTCCTAGGCATGGTTGGTGCAGTCAGAGCTCTTACACAAGAGCCGAGACCGCACCCTGTAGCCTTTCTGTCCAAACAACTTGACCTTACTGTTTTAGCCTAGCCCTCATGTCTGCGTGCAGTGGCTGCTGCTGCTTTAATACTTTTAGAGGCCCTAAACATCACAAACTATGCTCTACTCACTCTGTACAGTTCTCATAACTTCCAAAATCTATTTTCTTCCTCATACCTGACACATATACTTTCTGCTTCCCAGCTCCTTCAGCTATACTCACTCTTTGTTGAGTCTCCCACAATTACCATTGTTCCTGGCATGGACTTCAATCCAGCCTCCCACATTATTCTGGATACCACACCTGACCCTCATGACTGTATCTCTCTGATCCACCTGACATTCACCCCATTTCCCCATATTTCCTTATTTCCTGTTCCTCAGCCTGATCACGTTTAGTTTATTGATGGCAGTTCCACCAGGCCTAATCGCCACCCACCAGCAAAGGCAGGCTATGCTATAGTATCTTCCACACCTATCACTGAGGCTACTGCTCTGCCCCCCTCCACTACCTTTCAGCAAGCCAAACTCATTGCCTTAAGTCAAGCCCTCACTCTTGCAAAAGGACTAAATGTCAGTATTTATACTGACTCTAAATATGCCTTCCATATCCTGCATCACCATGCAAGAGGTTTCCTCACTACACAAAGGTCCTCTATCATTAATGCCTCTTTAATAAAAATGCTTCTCAAAGCTGCTTTACTTCCAAAGGAAGCTAGAGCCATTCACTGCAAAGGCCATCAAAGGACATCAGATCCCATCGCTCAGGACAATGCTTATGCTGATAAGATAGCTAAAAAGCAGCTAGCATTCCAACTTATATCCCTCCCTTTCAGTCTTTCTCCTTCTCATCTGGCCACTCCCACCTACTCTCCCGCTGAAACTTCCACCTATCAATCTCTTCCCACACAAGGCAAATAGTTCTTAGACCAAGGAAAATATCTCCTTCCAGCCTCACAGGCCCATTCTATTCTGTCGTCATTTCATAACCTCTTCCATGTAAGTTACAAGCCGCTAGCCCGTCTCTTAGAACCTCTCATTTCCTTTACATCATGGAAATCTATACTCAAGAAAATCACTTCTCAGTGTTCCATCTGCTATCCTACTACCCCTCAGGGATTGTTCAGGCCCCCTCTCTTTCCTACACCTCAAGCTCAGGGATTTGCCCCTGCCCAGGACTGGCAAATTGACTTTACTCATATGCCCCAAGTCAGAAGACTAAAATATCTCTTAGTCTAGGTAGACACTTTCACTGGATGGGTAGAGTCCTTTCCTACACGGTCTGAGAAGGCCACCGCAGTCATTTCTTCCCATCTGTCAGACATAATTACTCAATTTGGCCTTCCCACCTCTATGCAGTCCAATAGTGGACTGGCCTTTATTAGTCAAATCAGCCAAGCAGTTTTTCAGGCTCTTGGTATTCAGTGAAACCTTTATATCCCTTACAGTCCTCAGTCTTCAGGAAAAGTAGAACGGACTAATAGTCTTTTAAAAACACACCTCACCAAGCTCAGCCACAAACTTAAAAAGCACTGGACAATACTTTTACCTCTGTCTTTTCTCAGAATTCAGGCCTGTCCTCGGAATGCTATAGGGTACAGGCCATTTGAGCTCCTGTATAGGCGCTCCTTTTTATTAGGCCCCAGTCTCATTCCAGACACAGACCAACTTGGACTGTGCCCCAAAAAACTTGTCATCCCTACTATCTTCTGTCTAGTCATACTCCTACTCACCGTTCTCAACTACTCATACATGCCCTGCTCTTGTTTACACTGCCGGTTTACACTGTTTCTCCAAGCCATCACAGCTGATATCTCCTGGTGCTATCCCCAAACCGCCACTCTTAACTCAAAGTAAATAAATAATCTTTGCTGGCAGGGCTATGCTGAACCTCTGTAGGCTCTCTCTAATTAGATGTCCTGGGTCCTCCCAATTCTTAGACCTTTAATACCTGGTTTTCTCTTTCTCTTATTCCGTTTAGTTTTTCAATTCATACAAAACCGTATCCGGGCCATCACCAATAATTCTAAATGATAAATGTTTCTTCTAACAGTCCCACAGTATCACCCCTTACCACAAACCTTCCTTCAGCTTAATCTCTCCCACTCTAAGTTCCCACGCCGCCCCTAATCCCGCTCGAAGCAGCCCTGAGAAACATCACCCATTATCTCTCCATACCATCCCCCTAAATTTTTGCTGTCCCAACACTTTGCCAGTATTTCGTTTTATTTTTCTTATTAATATAGGAAGACAGGAATGTCAGGCCTCTGAGCTGAAGCTAAGCCATCATATCCCCTGTGGCCTGCATGTACACATCCAGATGGCGGGTTCCTGCCTTAACTGATGATATTCCACCACAAAATAAGTGAACATGGCCTGTTCCTGCCTTAACGGATGACATTGTCTTGTGAAATTCCTTCTCCTGACTCATCCTGGCTGGAAAGCTCCCCTACTGAGCACCTTGTGACCCCCATTCCTGCCCTCCAGAGAACCCCCCATTTTCCTTTATCTACCCAAATCCTATAAAAGGGCCCACCCTTATCTCCCTTCACTGACTCTCTTTTGGGACTCAGCCCACCTGCATCCAGGTGATTAAAAGCTTTATTGCTCACAGAAAGCCTGTTTGGTGGTCTCTTCATATGGATGCGAGTGAAAAATTGGACCTGAGAGACAAGTACTTCTCTTAGTAATTTAACAAATAAATGAAGAATATATAATTTGATTTTTCTACACAATTTGAAGCATTGCTTTCAAGTCACATGCTGACATCTCTATGACAATTTGGAGAAACAAATAGTAAGCCAGGTAGTCTGTGCACTTTACTTTTTAATTATTTTAGAGAGATGAAAGTCTCACTATGTTGCACAGACTAGATTGAAACCCTGGGCTCAAGCAATCCTCCCACCTCGGTGTCCCCCAGAGTAGCTAAGAGTACAGGTGCAAGCCACTGTGCCTGGCTAGTTTGTGCACATCAGTTGTCTTTCTCAGCTAGAGAAGAAGAGAAGGTTCCCATGTCAGTTTTGTTAAACAAAAGATCACCTCCTGTCAGCCCAATGTCCCCTGTCCTTTACATTCCTGTAGATCTCTGTTCTATTTTTTTTCTTTAACATTTTTCAAAGTCACTTTTCAATGCCTTGAGACTCAGTATTACCATAGAATCCTTGCCTACGTAAGTACTTTTGATTTCAAGTAAGGAAAATCTGCTCAAACTGTATTAAGTCAAGAAAGCACCTTAGAAGGAAGCAGGAATCTATCACAGAAGCATGAGCAGTCTAGTTTTAAAAAGGATGGAAACAAGAAAACAGATAATGTGCTTTGAGGCAGCCAGGGCCCATCCTCCTCTGTGGACCTGTCGCTGCCTCCCTGGAACCGTATCCTGTTTCATCACTGCTGCTCTCTTTTGTCTCACTCTTTCCCCTTGGCTGACTGACTTTCCCTTCTTTCCCTGTCCATGATGTCAAATGGTTGCCCTGTAACCCCTCAACTTGTATCTCCTTAACTCAAACAAAATGAAAAAATGACCAGCATTTTTAAATGCAAATTCCAAACTCCTGGGAGAGGAATTAGGGTTAATCCACTGGAGTCAGTCTAACAGCTTCTTTCTGGGATAGACAATTTATGTAGCACAAATGCCACATCAGCACCAGCCTCCACTTGCCCACCCCCCACCACCATTCTCAGGATAGAACACACAATCTTCAGAGAGTGTGGTATGGACTCAGAACAAGTTTCCATTTTGAAAACATTATTTCTGACCAACATTATTTGGTAAAAAGGTTTTTCTGTTTTTATTACTTCAGGGAGAATGTGAAAAGGATACTTCCTGCCAAGCACTTCCAAAGCTATTCTCATATTCAAAAGCAAATGAAGACACCACAGCTAATCTATGGGAGACATCCTGTGCAGCTTGGTGATGCCCAACAAATGGATCAATTTGGTTGAAACAGAACCACACAGATTATCTTCCTGTAAACATGCTGAGCAGCCTCTTCCCTGCTTTCGCTTTGTAGTAGACATTGGTGCTGATCCCATGGAAAATGTTGAGCACACGCTCCAGTCAATATGAGCTTTCTTCTGACACAAACACGCTTACTGCCACATGCACAGATGCATTTTTTAAGAAGTAAAACTTACTTTTTTTTTGTTTTTTGAGATGGAGTCTTGCTCTGTCACCCAGGCTGGAGTGCAGTGGCGCAATCTCTGCTCACTGCAACCTCCGCCTCCTGGCTTCAAGCAATTCTCCTTCCTCAGCCTCCCCAGTAGCTGAGATTACAGCCACCCACCACCACGCCTGGCTAATTTTTGTATTTTTAGTAGAGACAGGGTTTCACCACGTTGGTCAGGCTGGTCTCAAACTCCTGATCTCGGGTGATCTGCCTGCCTCAGCCTCCCCAAGGGCTGGGATTACAGGTGTCAGCCACCGTGCCCAGCTTTAGATACTTTTAAAAAACAGCTGGCATCCCAGTTCAAAATGACTGGAGGGCACTGTACTCTATAGCCCAATCATTTGTGTCTAAATAATTTCTGAGGCTCTGCTAGTGTCAGATGAACTCAGCTCAGCCTGATGATACAGGAGTGCACAAACCATGATCCATACCTTTAGAGGGATTTCAGTTGAGTAGGAGGGAGGGTTGAGCATACGGGTTATTAAGATGCAGAACATGAGTTTTAAGATGGGTGAAAGACAGAGTGCTTTGGGAGAATACTTTCTCAGATAAGACCTGAAGGGAGTTTGAGGGAGGAAGGAGAGACTCAAGAGGCCACTGTGGGTGGAGGAGGGAACTCCAGGAAACATGGTACAAGATGAAGTGGAAATGAAGGTAAAACCCAGTTGCACAGAGCCCTATGAATCAAAGGTTGTCAGGCCTCTGAGCCCAAGCTAAGCCATCATACCCACTGTGACCTGCATGTACACATCCAGATGGCCGGTTCCTGCCTTAACTGATGACATTGTCTTGCGAAATTCCTTCTCCTGGCTCATCCTGGCTCAAAAGCTCCCCCACTGAGTACCTTAAGACCCCCCCTTCCTGCCCATCAGAGAACAACCCCCCTTTGACTGTAATTTTACTTTACCTACCCAAATCTTATAAAATGGCCCCACCCCTATCTCCCTTCACTGACTATCTTTTCAGACTCAGCCCGCCTGCACCCAGGTGAAATAAACAGCCTTGTTGATCACACAAAGCATGTTTGGTGGTCTCTTCACATGGACGCGAGTGAAATTTGATGCTGTGACTCAGATCGGGAGACCTCCCTTGGCAGATCAATCCCATGTCCTCCTGCTCTTTGATCTGTGAGAAAGATCCACCTACGACCTCGGGTCCTCAGACCCACCAGCCCAAGGAACATCTTACCAATTTTAAATCTGATAAGCCACCTCTTCTTACTCTCTTCTCCAACCTCTCTCACTATCCCTCAACCTCTTTTTCCTCTCAATCTTGGCACCACCCTTCAATCTCTCCCTTCTCTTAATTTCAATTCCCTTCATTTTCTGGTAAAGACAAAGGAGATACGTTTTATCCATGGACCCAAAACTCTGGTGCTGTTCATGGACTTGGAAAGGCAGCCTTCTCTTGGTGTTTAATCATTACAGGGACACCTCTTCAATTATTCACCCATGTTTCAGAGGTGTCTGACCATGCAAGGACACCTGCCTTGGTCCTTAATCCTTAGCAGCAAGTCCCGCTTTTCTGGAGGAAGGGCAAGAACCCTGACCCCTTCTCTCCCTGTCTCTACTCCTTCTCTGCTTTTCTGGGGGTCAAGACCCCCCCCCATCCCTTATTTCTGCACCCTGACCCCTTATCTCTGCACCACGATCCCTTATTTCTATGCCCTGACCCCCTATCTCTGTGCCCTGATCCCTTATTTCTGCACCCCGACCTCTTACCTATACACCCCGATCCCTTATTTCTGCACCCTGACCTCTTATCTCTGCACTCGATCCCTTATTTCTGCACCCCAACCTGTTATCTCTGCACCCACACCCCTTATTTCCAAGCCCCGACCTCTTATCTCTGTGCCCCAACCCCTTATTTCCATGCCCTGAACCCTTTCCCACTTTTCTGGAGGGTAAGAACCCCTGAACCCCTTCCCCCCATGTCTCTACTCTCTCTTTTTTCTAGGCTTGCCTCCTTCACTATCAGCAAGCTTCCATCCTATATTCCCCCTTCTTCTCTCTTAGCCTGTGTTCTTAAAAACCTAAAACCTCTTCAACTCACACCTGACCTAAAACCCAAATGCCTTATTTTCTTCTGCAATGCTGCTTGACCCCAATACAAACTCAACAGTGGTTCCAAATAGCCAGAAAATGGCACTTTCAATTTTTCCATCTTATAAGATCTAAATAATTCTTGTTGTAAAACAGGCAAATGGTCTGAGGTGCCTGACGTCCAGGCATTCTTTTACATATCAGTTCCTCTCTAGTCTCTGTTCCCAATGCAACTTGTCCCAAATCTTCCTTCTATCCCTCCTGCCTGTCCCCTCAGTCCCAACCCCAAGCCCCTCAGTCCCAACCCTAAGCGTCGCTGAGTCTTTCTAATCTTCCTTTTCTACAGACCCACCTGACGTCTCCCCTCCTCGCCAGGCCAAACTATGTCCCAATTCTTCCTCAGCCTCCACTCCTCCACCCTAAAATCCTTTTATCACCTCCCCTCCTAACACCCCATCCGGCTTACAGTTTCATTCCATGACTAGCCCTCCCCAACCTGCCCAGCAATTTCCTCTTAAAAACGTGGTGGGAGCTAAAGGCATAGTCAAGGTTAATGTTCCTTTTTCTTTATCCCAAATCAGGGAGAATTTAGGCTCTTTTACATCAAATATAAAAGCCCAGCCCAGTTCATGGCTTGTTTGGCAGCAACCCTGAAATGTTTTACAGCCCTAGACCCTAAAAGGTCAAAAGGCCGTCTTATTCTCAATATATATTTTATTACCCAATCTGCTCCCGACATTGAATAAAACTCCAAAAATTAAATTCCAGCCCTCAAATACCACAACAGGACTTAATTAACCTCACCTTCAAGGTGTACAATAATAAAGTGGAGGCAGCCAAGTAGCAACATATTTCTGAGTTGCAATCTTTGCCTCCACTGTGAGAGAAACCCCAGCTACATCTCCAGCACACAAGAACTTCCAAAAGCCTAAACCACAGTGGCCAGGCATTCCTCCAGGCCTGCCTCCCCTAGGAGCTTGCCGCAAGTGCCAGAAATCTGGCCACCAGGCCAAGAATGCCCGCAGCCCGTGATTCCTCCTAAGCCATGTCTCATCTGTGCAGGACCCCACTGAAAATCGGACTGTTCAACTCACCTGGCAGCCACTCCCAGAGCTCCTGGAATTCTGGCCCAAGGCTCTCTGATTGACTCCTTCCCAGATCTTCTCGGCTTAGCAGCTGAAGACTGACGCTGCCTGATTGCCTCGGAAGCCCCCTAGACCATCACAGATGCCGAGCTTCGGGTCACTCTCACAGTGGAAGGTAAGCCCATCCCCTTCTTAATCAATATGGAGGCTACCCACTCCACATTACCTTCTTTTCAAGGGCCTGTTTCCCTTGTCTAAACACCCCAACTCTGATGCCAACTTAGACGATACTTTTTAAAGCACTCCTTTTTTGTTATCTCCACCTGCCCAGTTCCCTTATTAAGCCGAGACACTTTAACTAAATTATCTGCTTCCCTGACTATTCCTGGACTACAGCCACATCTCATTGCCACCCTTCTTCCCAATCCAAAGCCTCCTTTGCATCCTCCTCTTGTATGCTCCCACCTTAACCCACAAGTATAGGATACCTCTACTCCCTCCTTGGTGACCGATCATGCACCCCTTACCATCTCATTAAAACATAATCACCCTTACCCCGCTCAACGCCAATATCCCATCCCACAGTGCGCTTTAAAAAGATTAAAGCCTGTTATCACTTGCCTGCTACAGCATGGCCTTTTAAAGCCTATAAACTCTCCTTAAAATTCCCCCATTTTACCTCTCCTAGAACCAGCCAAGCCTTACAAGTTAGTTCAGGATCTGAGCCTTATCAACCAAATTGTTTTGCCTATCCACCCCGTGGTGCCAAACCCATATACTCTCCTATCCTCAATACCTCCCTCCACAACCCATTATTCTGTTCTAGATCTCAAACATGCTTTCTTTACTATCCCTTTGCACCCTTCATCCCAGCCTCTCTTTGCTTTCACTTAGACTGACCTTGACACCCATCAGGCTCAGCAAATTACCTAGGCTGTACTGCCACAAGGCTTCACAGATAGCCCCCATTACTTCAGTCAAGCCCAAATTTCATCCTCATCTGTTACCTATCTCGGCATAATTCTCATAAAAACGCACGTGCTCTCCCTGCTGATCATGTCCGACTAATGTCCCAAACCTCAATCCCTTCTACAAAACAACAACTCCTTTCCTTCCTAGGCATGGTTAGATACTTTCGACTTCAGAGATCTAGTTTTGCCATCCTAAAAAAACCATCATATAAACTCACAAAAAGAAACCTAGCTGACCCCATAGATCCTAAATCCTTTCCCCACTCCTCTTTCCGTTCCTTGAAGACAGCTTTAGAGACTGCCCCCATGCTAGCTGACTCATCGCAACCCTTTTCATTACCCACAGCGGAAGTTCAAGGCTGTGCAGTCAGCATTCTTACACAAGGACCAGGACCACACCCTGTAGCCTTTTTATCCAAACAACTTGACCTTACTGTTTTGCCTAGCCCTCAAGTCTGTGTGTGGCAGCTGCCACTGCCCTAATACTTTTAAAGGTCCTTAAAATCACAAACTATGCGCAACTCACTCTTTACAGTTCTCATAACTTCCAGAATCTATTTTCTTCCTCACACCTGAAACATATACTTTCTGCTTCCCAGCTCCTTCAGCTGTACTCACTCTTCATTAAGTCTCCCACAATTACCATTGTTACTGGCCCAGACTGCAATCCAGCCTCCCACATTATTCCTGATACCACACCTGACCCTCATGACTGCATCTCTCTGATCCACCTTTCGTTCACCCCATTTCCCCACCTTTCTATCTTCCCTGTTTCTTACCCTGATCACACTTGGTTTATTGATGGCAGTTCCACCAGGCCTAATCGCCACTCACCAGCAAAGGCAGGCTATGCTATAGTATCTTCCACATCTATCATTGAGGCTACTGCTCTATACCCCTTCATTACCTCTCAGCAAGCCGAATTCATTGCCTTAAGTCAAGCCCTCACTCTTGCAAAAAGACTAAACATCGATATTTATACTGACTCTAAATATGCCTTCTATATCCTGCACCACCATGCAAGAGGTTTCCTCACTACACAAAGGCCCTCTGTCATTAATGCCTCTTTAATAAAATCTCTGCTCAAGGCCGCTTTACTTCCAAAGGAAGCTAAGGTCATTCACTGCAAAAGGCATCATAAGGCCTCAGATCCCATTGCTCTAGGCAACCCTTATGCTAATAAGGCGGCTAGACAAGGAGCTAGCTTTCCAACTTCTGTCTCTCACAGCAACGCTTATGCTGAAAAGGTGGCTAGACAAACAGCTAGCTCTCCGACTTCTGTCCCTCACGGCCAGTTTTTCTCCTTCACATCCGTCACTCCCACCTACTCCCCTGCTGAAACTTCCACCTATCAATCTCTTACCACACAAGGCAAATAGTTCTTAGATCAAGGAAAATATCTCCTTCCAGCCTCACAGGCCCATTCTATTCTGTCGTCATTTCATAACCTCTTCCATGTAAATTACAAGCCGCTATCCCGTCTCTTCGAACCTCTCATTTCCTTTACATCATGGAAATCTATCCTCAAGGAGATCGTTTCTCAGTGTCCCATCTGCTATTCTACTACACCTCAGGGATTGCTTAGGCCCCCTCCCTTCCCTACACATCAAGCTCAAGGATTTGCCCCCACCCAAGACTGGCAAATTAGCTTGACTCAACATGCCCTGAGTAAGATAACTAAAATACCTCTTAGTCTAGGTAGACACTTTCACTGGATAAGTAGAGTCCTTTCCTACAGGGTCTGAGAAGGCCACCGCAGTCATTTCTTCCCATCTGTCAGACATAATTACTCAGTTTGGACTTCCCACCTCTACGCAGTCCGATAGTGGACTGGCCTTTATTAGTCAAATCAGCCAAGCAGTTTTTCAGGCTCTTAGTATTCAGTGAAACCTTTATATCCTTTACAGTCCTCAGTCTTCAGGAAAGGTAGAATGGACTAATAGTCTTTTAAGAACACACCTCACCAAGCTCAGCCACCAGCTTAAAAAGGACTGGACAATACTTTTACCTCTTTCTTTTCTCAGAATTCAGGCCTGTCCTCAGAATGCTACAAGGTACAGCTCATTTGAGCTCCTGTATAGACGCTCCATTTCATTAAGCCCCAGTCTCATTCCAGACACCAGACCAACTTGGACTGTGCCCCAAAAAACTTGTCATCCCTACTATCTTCTGTCTAGTCATACTCCTACTCACCGTTCTCAACTACTCATACATGCCCTGCTCTTGTTTACACTGCCGGTTTACACTGTTTCTCCAAGCCATCACAGCTGATATCTCCTGGTGCTATCCCCAAACCGCCACTCTTAACTCAAAGTAAATAAATAATCTTTGCTGGCAGGGCTATGATGAACCTCTGTAGGCTCTCTCTAATTAGATGTCCTGGGTCCTCCTAATTCTTAGACCTTTAATACCTGGTTTTCTCTTTCTCTTATTCCGTTTAGTTTTTCAATTCATACAAAACCATATCCGGGCCATCACCAATAATTCTAAATGACAAATGTTCCTTCTAACAACCCCACAGTATCACCCCTTATCACAAAATCTTCCTTCAGCTTAATCTCTCCCACTCTAAGTTCCCAGGCTGCCCCTAATCCTGCTTGAAGCAGCCCTGAGAAACATCGCCCATTATCTCTCCATACCACCCCCAAAATTTTCACCGTCCCAACACTTTACCACTATTTTGTTTTATTTTTCTTATTAATATAAGAAGACAGGAATGTCAGGCCTCTGAGCTGAAGCTAAGCCATCATATCCCCTGTGACCTGCATGTACACACCCAGATGGTGGGTTCCTGCCTTAACTGATGACATTCCACCACAAAAGAAGTGAAAATGGCCTGTTCCTGCCTTAACTGATGATATTGTCTTGTGAAATTACTTCTCCTGGCTCATCCTGGCTGGAAAGCTCCCCCACTGAGTACCTTGCGACCTCCATTCCTGCCCGTCACAGAACAACCCCCCTTTGACTGTAATTTTACTTTACCTACCCAAATCTTATAAAATGGCCCCACCCCTATCTCCCTACACTGACTCTCTTCGGACTCAGCCTGCCTGCACCCAGGTGAAATAAACAGCCTTGTTGATCACACAAAGCCTGTCTAGTGGTCTCTTCACAAGGATGCAAGTGAAAAAGGTTAAAGACCTTGGCTCAAACTTAAGCCTAATATGTTTCCACTGAGGGTTATACAGAGAAGTGATGTGACTGCATTTCATTTTAAAAGATTACACTGACTGCTGTGGAGAACAGATCAGGGGTCAGGAGTGGGGAAGGCAAAAGTATGAAGTATGGGAACTAAAAATAATCCAGGCCGATTGAAAACTCAAGAATAATGTGGATGGAGGGTGATAAGATATGAGGTTATAGAGGTGAATTGGAGGTGGGGCGTCATAGAGTATATTGTAATGATATGGGGAGATGTGTAGCCTATGATCCAACAATGTACACAGGACATTCATTTATTCTACATCCTCCAAGTATTTCCTTGTTTACAGGACCAGCCATTTGACTACCTTTAATGCCTCCTTTCCACCAAATCAATTTGTCCAAACAACCAATTTTTTAAAAGCTAGAGTCTAAAAAGAATACCTTTGATAAATGTCATGATATATCCAATGCCAAGTGAGTTAGTTAGATCCTATCAGAGCATCTGAGTTATTATTTTGTAGACACTGTCTATATCACCTATCATTTGACCTTAAGATGACAATTTATCTCTTTAAGATCCTTAGCATTTTTTTCCTTTTGGAATATACATGAATATTTAGAGAAATATGCCATACCAGAATTATGCATTTTAATAAAAGGTCCAAAGGTCCCATTGTGCAAATTCATCTCTGTGTCCGTGGCATGTACTACAGAGCCTGGCACATAGTAAATGTTCAGATAATGCTTGTTCAAAGAAGAGTCTGCTTTGCTTTGACCTCTGCCATGCACTAGTTGTATAATTTGAGGCAAGACCTCCCTTCTGGTTCTCAATTTCTTCCTCTACTAAATAGGGATTAAAAACCTTCCCTAATAAGTTATGATGATAATAATAATCATATCTAAATCTTATTTAGATATGATAATTTACATTGGATACGTCTGTGCACTTTTCTTGCTTCATTTCTTTTGTTCCATATGACAGCTTTATGCAGTAGGCATTATACTGGTTCCATTTAGCAGGTGAGAAAATAGAGATCAAAAGTGCTTAAATAAATTGGCTTATCTAGAGAATGATTGTTTGAGAAAGAATTCAAACAATGTCTTTAGCTTTTCAAATTTAGATCTACTAAAGTGGATTTTCATACCCTGTGCACATCACACTGGTTAAAGACAGAAGATGATCAGAAGGTGGCTGAGGGTCACCCAGAAGCCCTGCAGAGGGAAAGTTGCAGCAGGCTAGAGCACATTCAGATGTAGATAATAAGGAGTACTGTCCTCTGCCTCAGCCATTTGGGGTAGGCTAGGATATTTAAAAACTGCAGTCTTCTGAAATGAGTAAGGCTCATGCTAGGAGAATAAGAGGGGCAGAAAAGTATGAGAAAAATCACAGGTAGGAAAAGAAAGCATGAGAGGAGATAGTGTGAAGGCATGGCTGTCAGTAGTGTAGCCTGTGTACAAATCTCTGCTCTTTATCATATGATTTGTGACCTTGAACAAGTTTCTGCACCTCTTTGTATCTCAGTTTGCTCATTTAAAATGTGGATAATAATAGTACTGATTTCCCTCAGTGGTCGTCAGTGGAGGATGAGATGGTGTAGGTAAATCCCCAAGACTGGGGATATTAGCTAAAACTATTAGAGATGGAAAGATCTAGATCATTTCCTGTATGTAAATTGGTGAGTATGCTTAGATGTGTAAAGAGAAGGCATGTTTCCCTGTGCCCGTTTGTGACTGTCCTACTTTGCCTGACAGTGGCTCTTTTTTGGGAGTGACATTTTAAATCAGTCCCCTCTGGTTTCCGGATAATGATGCTGCCTAATTCAAAGGTTATCTCTCAGGATCACATCACTGTCCTGTGGCAGTTGGTGGCAATGGGTTAGATTAGGTGTCAGCAATAGCTTAACTCCAGAAGATGCTAAGAAAATCAGTGCTGCATAGCTTAGCCTAAGCAGTAGTTCAGCATACAACACTTTCCTCCAACTCCCCGTGGTCTTCTCTCTCTGACTTTAGTTTTCTTTATTTTCTCCCTGCCCTCCCCCTTACCCTTTTCTCCTTTGAATTTGTCCCTGAGGGATGTGACTGTATTTTGAATCCAAACATGTATTATAGAAACTCAGAAACATAAAAATTCTGCTTGGAGTTGAGACTGTGAGATAGTAAAGCAGATATTCACGGTTATCAGAAGAGCAATATATCTCCAAATGTCAAATCTCTAAGAGTAAAGATCAGAGCAAGGAACCCACTACCTTACAAACAAAAGATTTTGTGTGTACAATTTGAATGTCCTAACTTCTCCAACACTGTGTCATTTTTTAAGTTGGTGGACACAATCTGAGTTCCTATCCTCCACAGCTGCAGGAAATCTGTCAGTTTCTCTCCTTTACCCTTGCAAGGCATTGTGGAAATCCTCTGGGAATGGCAACATAGTGTGAAGATTCATTCTAGTTGCTTCTTGCTTTCTCTTACTCTCTTTACTATTCCTCCGATTATCCTTTCCTCCTATGGACACCCTTCCAGCCTACTTCACCCCACATGTGAACCAAACATACATCATCCCCCCCAGCAACCATGGCTGACACCAGGTGATGGTGCTTAACCAAGCTGAACTAAAGGCTTAAGTGTAACATATAGAAATTTAAATGCAGAAATAGTAGACTTCCACCTCTACAACTGGCTATCAAATACCACTGTCCCCAGGGACCATGATTTCAGCTATTCTTGGGGGATCCCGAGGACTATCTTCCCTTCTTTCTCCTCTGCCCTGACCTACCACACTTTTGCAGATATGTATGTACCACCCTCTTCTGACCCTTGCCCCTGCCAATGCTTCCCTGTGGACACAGGAAGCAAAATTAAAAACCAAAGTAATCTGTGTGGAGTCATACTCTGCCACTGATGAAGACAAGGCTTTCAGCTCCCCATATCTGTACCCCTTCATTCCAGTATAGGCACTCAGCGTGAATGCAAAACTGAGATGTTTTCAGTGGCATATTTTTCCCAAAACAAGAGAAATGTGACCCTTAATATCAAGTTTAAGACTCTATGAAATCACAGAAGTACTTAATAAAACTTGGCATTTAATTTCTCTACTTAAGGCTTCATTCTAAGATCCATTTCTTAGGTTGGGCTCAAGGTCAATGTCACCGGCATTCCTTCCTGGTCCAGACTCAGCCTGTGGGAAGCTTTTTCCAATCTATGGCAGTGGTGGTGGGCAGCACTCAGACCAGGACTGAAGAGATGTTTCTATCCCTTTCAGAACAAAACTTGGCAGTCTCAGATTTATTTTCCTGAAAAATAGTGTAATACCACATCTTTGTTCCTTTCTTTTTGGGAGAGAATAATGCATCCATAATAAGAAATTATTAGTATATTTTAGATAAGTACCTCAATTACCCTTTCTTGACATTCATTAGTTTCTTCATAAGGATTTGAGGAAAAAAGAGAGATCTGAAGAGACTAGCACTTCAACTTTCCCACATATGCACCATGAGCTAAATGTCACTGTGCCATTCATGTAGATGTCATTCAACTTATTTTTATCTGTTGTCTCTTACACAAAGGGTTTCAAATGTTTTACAATGAGAAAGATAAGAAGTAAGATGAAGGTGTTTGACAAATTGGGAGGAGTTATTGCTGGGGAAACAGAATAAAAATGGCAAAGCAATTTACAGAGAGGGAGAGAAAACTGAACTGTAAATAATGAGCAAGGTTGGAGTGCTTTCCTAATGTGAACTTTGTTTGTATAATATTTAGGGGATAGAAAGAGAAAAATGTCCAAAAATTTAAGACAAAATACTTACAATAACTATGTGGTTTAGGTAGGCTTGAAGGTGATCAGAATATAATACCACAAAATAAAATAAAGAGTAGAAGGTGCTATGAGAAAGGTAATAGGAGGCTGAGGAGCGAAGATGGCTTGAGCCTAAGAGTTTGAGATCAGCCTTGTCAACATTGTGGGACCTTGTCTCAACTAAAACTCAGAAAAAAATTATCTGGGTGTGGTGGCATGTACCTGCAGTCCCCCTGCTTAGAAGGTTGAGATGGGAAGATTGCTTGAGCCCAGGAGGTCAAGGTTGCAGTGAGCAGTGATTGCACCACTGCTCTCCAGGCTGGGCGGTGGAGTGATAACCTGTGTCAACATAAATAAATAAATAAATAAATAAATAAATAAATAAATGTAATAATTTAGTAGAAATCAAAATACGTTTGTAAAAGTGATTTTATTAAAGAATAGAGTTGGTGAAAAGGGAGTGAAAGGTTTGTGTGGGTGAGGAGTGGAGTCCCTACTTTGTCCTTTTGGATGGAAATTTATCTGGGACACAAAAAATAGCACCAAAATCAGGCCATGTGTAACAAGCAAATGCAAAAACCAAGAATTTCTGTTGTTTACCAAGCCAAGACTCAATAAAGGAGGAGCTGTGAGCAGAAACATAGAAGATAAAATCCTAAAGGTAAGACAATCAGTTCTGGAGATTGGAGGTATAAAACCCACAAAGGCCACTCACTAGGCAGAGAGGCTGCCCTTTCTGAAGGCCTTTACCACTGTACTGTTCTGCCGGTCAATCTGTAACCTGTGAAAGTTGAGGGAAGCAGAGTAGGAGGAGGATACTATTGAATCGATCTCTCTGTGGCTTTGTTTGCCTAGAAAGTGCAGTATTATATTGTAATGGGAGTGTATCGGGTACAACTTTGCGGATGCCAGGCACTGTGCTGGGTTCTTTTCATTCATCATCTCTAATCTCTACCTCCACTCTGCATGCATTTTACAAATGAAGACTGAGATACAGATTCATATATGGTAGTGACTGGTGAAGCTGGGAACAATTAAGGCATTGTTGGAGGACTCGGTTAACAATTCTAATTAATAATAAACCAGGAACTTCTTTTATGAAACTGGGGTTTGGTCACAGGGCTTATCTTCTTCACCTTACAGAATATGCTGTGGAAGGTGCAGGAGTGTGGAAGTCCGAAGACTCCAGTATATTTCTGTTTCTGTCACATATGATTTATGTGGTTTTAGAGGTTGTTTAACCTTTCCATGCCTCCTTATTCTTATCTATAAAATGAGTTTTGCTTCTATAGAATGGTATGGCTGTTAAATTTTGCAGTGCCTGGGAAAGCCCTTTGGCAATGATTGCCAGTTCTGTGAGTAATTTTGAATGACAGTGCCCTGATTTGGCTATGAGTATATTCTTGTTCTTCTTCTGTTCTAATGAATCTTCAGTTACTATCCATTTGTTTTAATCAAGATGAAGAAATAGGAAATTCTCAATCTAATAATAGCAAGAAATAGAAACGGACTCATGGTAACTCACTAAAGTGAGGTGTATTCTAAGAGTCCTGGATATTTTGTAAAACTTGATCAGTAGAGCCCCATACTTCATGAGGACAACTGCCAAGAACTCAAGCAATTTCTTCCCACTTCCTTTTTTCTTTTGACACTGGTATCTTGCAGACATTGGCTTAATCTTTTTCTTTTTAAGATCAGCTTCCCTGCCCATTTATCTACATGCTTATGGCCATTTCTTGCAACAATGGAAACCCCTGTAGTCTACATGATCCTTCATTTTGTCAGCCTTGCATCAGTTTCTGTGTTTCAATTCTAAATTCCTAAAGGAGAGCATGTGAAAGGCTCAGGTTAGTTCCAGTATATGCCTCTGTCTTCAATCAGAGAGAGAGGTTCTGGAGCTGAGATTAAGTTCGTCTTTTCTAGGCTACAATAGGACATTTGTTACAAGAGAGAAATGGGGCTGAGGAAGACAGCATTGGAAGAGGGTGTTATCATCTCTTCTCTAGGTGGGCACATTGTATGTCTTATAATAAACTCAAAATGTTTTACATGTAGTACCTTTCTACACTAAAATGATCCTTTGATATACCAGAAATAAAGAGTAAGAAAAGATAAGTCACTTTTCCCGATATTAGTCAGGCACACTTGGATCTAATTATGTCACTGAGAAGAGATCTAATGTCATTACAGGCCATGATAAGACATTTAGGATAATACATATTATCCTTTTACTGTACAGCACATGCACTCTCTGTGCTTTACAAATATACCCTACCAGGTCACTTTCACAGCTATAACCTTCTCTGATGCTGAAAATGTTCCTTTAGGGTTACTGGAACCCCATAGACAGTGAATTCAAAAGGCAGAAATGTGGTTTTACTATTTCTTTGGACACCTGTAGAGAAATCATTGTCCTGGGTTTGATTTAATCAACCAAGAGTATTAAACTCTAAATATTTAAAATAGATAAGTGATTGATTCTTTAAGGATCATAAAGTTTCTTTGTATCCATTGGCAAATGCATTATTTAAAACAGGACAATCACTCCAGTGTTTAAAAGTTGAGTTCTGCTCCAGGACATGGGCTTCTTGCCAGGAATGAGCAAAGTGCAGTAACTTAGAAAAGGCTAATAACTGAAATGTTATTACATTATTTGGACACTGCTCTGAGAGAGACTAATAGCAGTGACTTTAATGTGTGAACTGCTGGGCTACAGAAGCAAACACAACTGGTTTTCTGTCCATCAATAATTCCAAGGGATAACAGACCTTGTTCAATTGCCCTGTGTGCGAGCCTCATCAGAATCTGCAGGCTTTTGGATTGCCCCAAAACACTGCCACAGGCTCCTTCCCATCTCCCCACTTCCCTTGGCTGAAGCACTGATTCTTTTTGTGCTTGAAAAAGTTGAGACTGATGGAATTAGTTTTTGAATTGCTTAGAGAAGAAAAGTGTGAGACTCTTTTGAAAAAGAAAGACAAGGTGAGAAACAGCCATAGTGTGTCATAATAGCCACCTTTTTGGCAAAAATTCAACCCCATTCTCTCTGTCAGTTGCTGGAAGTGGCTCTCTGAACAACTTTATCTGGGCCAGGAGAAAAAGCTGAGCAATCTGGACTCATTACATTCTCTTCTCAGAGTTTGGAATTCATTTTTCAAAGAATTTAAAAGATTCTTTTAGTGTTTGAACTTAAAGGGCATTTAAACTTGGGAGCTGTAGGTATGGTCTTTTAAAATTATGTTCACAGAGCAGCACAAAATGAGTGAAAGAGAAAATAATGAGGCAGAAGTATAGAACAAAAAGTAAAGAAGTGGGTTTACAAGTTTCCATAGAAAGAGAATGTAAGAGCGGTCACCCTGCTGGCTGATGGCTTTCCCTCTGCTGATTCATTGTAAAGCATCTCCTGCCTTTGGTTTCTGGGAGATAATTCTGAAATCTTAACTAAAACAATAAATACTAAAGTATTCATATGTGAGGTAGTAGGAACAGGTTTCTGTTACTTGTAACCAAAGGAGGTTTGAAATAATTGACAGCAAGTTGATAAATCAATGAGAATGGAGAAAGGATGAGATAGTAAGGAGATTAGTTGAAGAGCCCTTTTACAAAGTTTTAAGACTTTGGTACTTATATTTATTTTGTTTGGGATTTTAAACTTGTTTTTGAAGGACAAGTCTTACAAATTCCTCTTTTAGAAAATAGAAAGTTGAGCAAAATCATTCTTTGTATTTTATTTTACTTTTATAAAGCTAGTCAAGATATTAATTTGGGGGAACAAAATAATGAACCCAGCTTACAAATTCTCAAAATGAATACTTGATTAAAGCAGACCTCTTCCTTGACAATCAAACTCAGAATGAGAGGAACTCTCTCAAAACAGAGCCCACGCTCTTAACCACAGAAACTGTGGCCCAAAGAAATTATTTATTTCACATGATAGTGTGGCCACTTTTAATGATTATGGCTGTAACTGGTCATTTTCTTTCATAAGTATGAAGAGATAACAATAACAAATCCACTACATATAAGACAAAAGACTGAATCAAGAGTACACATTGAAACAGAGGTATTGAAGACGGAGCCATTGCTCCTTAGACAAAAATAGAAGGAATGTTGATGGCTGCTGTCATTTCTCATGCACAATCAGCCGGACTAAGGCTGAGTGTTGAGAAATCTGATCTGTAATAGTGGAATGTACGTTCACCCTTGTTAATAGAAACTTCCTACCATATTGAAGAAATAGATAAGACCATCATGAACATCCTGCTTATGGCTGAAGCACTTGTTAATGCTTTGGAAGACAGAAGCAATAGCCAAAAGGAAAACCTCCTAAGGAGAGAAGTTGGGTTACCAGCTACATGAGGCAGTAAAAGTGGGGTGATGAACTGCAAAAGACAATTACAGTTAAGAAAGTTGCAGTAATGGCATTCTGAGATTTTCTTATCCCATAAGTTGTGTATCTATGTTGTAGTCTAGGTGAAATAAAGTGACAGGGAAAGGCGTGGTTCAATAAATACTATTTCTTTAAATTAGTAACTCTTGAATTTTAATGTGCCCATAAATTACTGCAGAATCTGGGCAAAATGCAGATTGTGATTCAAGAGATCTGGGAAACAGCCCCAAATTCTGTTCCCAGGTGATTCCAGTACTGCAGGTTTAGGAACCACACTTCGAAAAGCAATTCTTTCCACTCTGTGGAGAAGTGACTGGCAGGATGTCCTTATCGATAGGGAGGTTTTGAGGCAGAATCATCTTTGTTTACTCTCAGTACTAAGACTTTTTTTTTTTTTTTTTTGAGATGGAGTCTTGCTCTGTCGCCCAGGCTGGAGTGCAGTGGCTCAATCTCGGCTCACTGCAAGCTCCGCCTCCTGGGTTCACGCCATTCTTCTGCCTCAGCCTCCCCAGTAGCGGGGACTACAGGTGCCTGCCACCATGCCCTGCTAATTTTTTTTTTTTTTTTTGTATTTTTAGTAGAGATGGGGTTTCACCATGTCCACAGGATGGTCTCAATCTCCTGACCTCGTGATCTACCCGCCTCAGCCTCCCCAAGTGCTGGGATTACAGGTGTGAGCCACCGCACCCGGCCCTCAGTGCTAAGACTTCTATAGCTTGGGGGACAAAGAGAAGATCCAGGTGCTGGTGAATGTAAGACTTAATTCAGGGTTGCCTTAAGACTCAAATTACCAAATTCTGAAATAAAAGAGGAAACATTACTATCATGCTTACAAAATAAAATGTGTCCTAAGGTAATGTAAGGAATATTTGTATGCCAACAGAGTACATAATCTAGATAAAGTGGAAAGATATCTAGAAAAACTCAACCTATCAAAACTGACTCTAGAAGAAATAGATATTTTGGGTCGACTTATAAAAAGTAAAAAGATTGACTTAGTAATCAAAATCTTCCTATAAGGAAAGCCAAGGACCAATGGCTTCACTGGTGTATTCTACCAAATATTTAAAGAATAATTAATATCAGGCCTCACAAATTCTTCCAAAAAATAGTAGAAGAAGAAATACTTTCTACAAGATAGGTTAAAGACTTAAATATTAGACCTGAAACTGTAAACATTCTAGAAGAAAACCTAGGAAAAACTCTTCTGGATATTAACCTAGATGAAGAATTTATGACTAAAACCCCAACACTAAATGCAACAAAAAAAGGAAAATAAATGAATGGGATTTAATTAAACTAAAAAGCTTCTGCACAGTAAAAGAAATAACAGAGTAAATAGATAACATACAGAGTGAGAGAAAATATTTGCCAATTACAGATCTAATATACAGAATCTACAAGGAACTCAAAGAAATCAGCAAGAAAAAAATAAACCCATTAAAAAGAGGGCAAATGATGTGAACATTTTTCAAAAGAAGACATACAAGCAGCCAACAAACATGTGAAAAAATGCTCAACATCACTAATCAAAGAAATGCAGATTAAAACAACAATGAGGTATCAGCTTACTCCAGTGAGAATAACCATTATTAAAAAATCAAAAAACAATAGATATTGGCACGGATGAAGTGAAAAGGAAATGCTTATACCTTGTTGGCAGGAATGTAAATTAGTTCAACTTCTATGGAAAACAGTATGGAGATTTCTGAAAGAGTTCAAAGTACATCCACCATTTGATCCAGCAATCCCACTACTCAGTATTTACCCAAAGGAAAATAAGTCATTATATCAAAAAGACATACGCATTAATATGCTTATCACAGCATAATTCACAATATGGAATCAACCTAAGTGCCCATCAACTGGTGACTGGATAAAAAAAAAGTATGGAATTTTCTGTGGAATTCTACTGTGGAATACGACTCAGTCACAAAAAAGAATGGAATAATGACTTTTGCGGCAACTTGGCTGGAATTAGAGACCATTATCCTAAGTGAAGTAACTCAGGAACAGAAAGTAAAATACTACATGTTTTCACCTACAAGTGAGAACTAAGCATTGAGTATGCAGGGGCATACCAAGTAGTATAGTGGACATTGGAGACTCAGAAGTGAGGAGGATGGGAGAGGGGTAAGGGATTAAATATTATCTATTGAGTACAATGTACTCAATTATTTGGGTGACAGGTACACTAAAAGCCTAGACTTCACCACTGTACAATTCATCCTTGTAACCAAAAACCCTCATAATCCTAAATCTATTGAAATAAAAAAAAATCTGGAAAATTTTGTTTAAAAGCCCAATTTGTAGTCTGTGAGGACATAGAGCACTTTCTAAAATTTCAGTAATTCCTCATGCCTTACTTCTTCATATTCCCTGCTTCCTAGGGCTTCTCCATCTCACAGATGATCTGTTCACTTTGTCCTGCATCCATGTGGAAGAGAAACAGACTCCTCTTTAGTTTCCTCTAAATTCCTTTACACTGACTATTTTGTAAATATAGGAATTAAGCTTTTAGTATACTTTCCAAAAACTGTGAAAGTTTCTTGAGAAACTTTTCCATTCAAAGTCCAGAGTAATACTTTTTATGTGTTTGTTTATTTTCCTTTAATTGACAAATAAAAATTATATATATTTGTGGTGGATCACATGATGTCTGGATATAGTTATACATTGTAGAATGACTAAATCAAGCTAACATATCAATTACCTCAATACTTATTTTTTGTGTGTGGTGAAAACATTCAAAATATACTTTCTTCACAATTTTCACACATACAGTATGTTTTTATTTCACTGTAATCACCATGTTGTATAATAGATCTCCTGAACTTACTTCTCTTGTAATTGGAATTTTACTTTTCATTTACAAATAATAATTGTACATATTTGGGGGTATATAGTGATGTTGTGATACATATAATACATAGTGATCAGACCAGGCTAATTAGCATATCTATCATCTGAAACATGTATCATTTTTTTCTTGTGTTGAGGACATTCAATATCCTCCTTCTAGCTATTTGAAACTATATATTAATTATTGTTAACTATAGTCATCCTATAGTGCTATAGAACACTGGAGTGCATTTGTTCTATCTAGATGTAATTTTGTATACATTAACACATTTTTTTCCTATTGCTCCCTTCCCCCTACCCTCTCCAGCCTCTAGTATCCTCTGTTCTACTCTTCACTTCTATAAGATCAACTTTTTTTTTTTTTTAAGCTCCCACACATTAGTGAGCACATGTGGTTTTTAACTTTCGATTCCTGGCTTATTTCACTTAACATAATGCCCTCCAGTTCCATCCATTTTGCAAATGACAGGATTTCGTTCTTTTACATGGCTGAATAGTATTCCTTTGTGTATATATACACCACATTTTCTTTATCCATTCAACTCTCACCTGTAAGTGAAATTTTATTTTCTTTGTCAAACATCTACCCAATTCCCCATTTTACCCCTGCCCCCCACCCCCAGCTCCTGGTAACCACCATCATACTCTGTGCTTCTATGAGTTTAACTTTTTAGATCCACATATAAGTGATATCATGTGGTATTTGTCTTTCTGCACTTGACTTGTTTCTCTTAGTTTAATGTCCTTCAGATGCATTGCTGTTGTTGCAAATGACGGGATTGACTTCTTTGAAGGCTGAGAAGTATTAATATTTCATTGTGCATGTATACCATATTCTCCTTGTCCATTCATCCACTGATGAACACTTGGATGCATAGTCAGAAAAGTCTTTGGTTTATACTAAGAGGCTTACTGGGAGATTGAACTCTCTCACTCTGGAAAGACTCTCATTGTCTCATGGCTGATCAGTACTGTGGAAGCATGCAGGCCCATGAAAAGGTTTAAATATTCCCCAGAGCTCATAATAATACAATAACCAGAAAAAAATAGCTACTATATGCCAGGATCTTTACTGAAAGGTATTTAGTGTATCTCCTGGTTACAGAAAATAAAACTGAGCCTCAAAGATCTTCAGTGATTTATTCAAGTTTTCCCACCTAATATGTATAAGATATTGAATCTGTGATACTACATTGAAAAGTCTATGCTCATTTTACTATATCTCTTACAAACTGGTGATTATAATTGAAAATGAAATGCTAATGTTGAACTCTGCCTTCAGAACTCTCTAGGCCATTTTCAATAGCAAATTTAGCATCCCAGAGAGGGTAAATAGCTTGTCAATGGTCATATGAAAAGTCAATAGCAGATCTGGAAGAATTATCATCTGATTTCCATCCAAGTATTTTATTGTGGGGTATGAGACATCTTTATTTTGTTCTGTAAATTATTTTCTTGTGTGAATCTTATTTCCTCAACAAACTTCAAGATCTTTGAGGGAAGTATTGCCTCTTAGACTTTGCTAGATGCCCGCTTTGTGTGCTCTCTCTCCTCTGTGTTTGCACACATCCAAGCCTAATTGGAATAACATTGCATTTCCATAGTGTTTTTCAGTAGGGGTTATCAACTTTTGATGCTTTTGACATTTTGGTCCTCATCATTCTTTTGTGGGCGTGGAGAGAAGGGGGCCAGGCTGTCCTCTGCATTGTAGGATGTTTCACAATATCCATGACCTTTAACCATTAGATGCCAGTAGTAGTACTCTCCCCCATCAGATGTGACAACCAAAAGCCTCTTTAGGTACTGCTAAATGTCCCCTGAATGGGTGGTGGGGGGAATGGCAGGAAATATCTCCAATTGAGAAGCAAGGCTTTCAATTTGCAAAGTGTACTTAAAATGTTTGCATTTATTTATATATTTTCAACTAACTCATAATTCTTAGACAGCCATTGTGAGGAGGTGGACTGTCACCATTTTACAGAAGAGGCTTCAGGAGACTAAGAGCAGATCAGATCAATCGGCCCATAGTTTCATCATTTTTCTTCTGCTTACCTCCTACTACCACAAAGTTAAACACACAGAGGTTTCTGGGTACTATACACTAACTTTAACAATATTTTTTAAAAATGTGCTATTTTCACTCTCAAATCGTTCATCTTTTATGTTCCAAGCTCTCCCGTACCTGAAGCCTTCTTCAGTTAGGCAAGGTAGCCATTTTATCCTTTATTTTACATATGAGGACACTGAGACTAAGACAGATGAAATTTGTTGGCCCATACAAGAAACTGTTGAAGGTGTTCAATGATTGAATGTTCTTCTGTTTTTCGAGAGAACAGAGACTGTCATTTGTGAAGTTTATTCCTACATCCTAGTATCTAATACATTGTCTGGCACATTATAGGTGTTTCATGAATGATGAAGGAAAGAGTAGAGGAAGGAAGAAGGAAAATCAAGATTTAAACCTGAGTCTGTCTGGTTTTGTCTCCTTTGCTATCCTGCCTTATGATCCCCTCAAGGACTATTGACTAAGTCCCAGTGACCTAGGCGGTCACTTCTGATAGGAAAAGTTTTAAGAATAGAGGGGGTGGAGGCAGGAGGAAAGGCATGACCTGGAAGTCCTCCACTTAGCCTGGCATCCAAGGAGGTTGCACAGCCTATTCAATGGAGGAGGTCCAAATAAGAGTGAATCATCATTTGAGTTAGATGATTCATCATTTGAAATGAGATGAATTCCACTCAAATTGGAGATGGGCTTTACAGCAGACATCAAACGCCATTCCCATGTCTAGATGGGCTGGGGGTCCTTTCATTAGGATTCCATCAGAAAGGCAAGTAGGGATATATGCAAAGGTTTTGCCTTCAGGACTCCCTTGATCCCAAACTGTTGCTTGCAAACCTATTTCTCCATCTTCTTTACTGGTAGGTTCTCACTACTGCTGAGGCCAGCTGCTCACACAATATGCTTGTAGCAGCATTCCTGGCAGGCTCTTTCTCAGCTAGTCTGGTTTATGGCCTTTCCAGCTGACTCCGTGCTCTAACACTCACCTAGACTTCAGAATCAGGAGATCACAAATGCCTGTAGGTATGGATGTCTAGGGTCAGGTCAAAATTAGTGGGTTAGAAATCACAGTTATGACACTCATAGCTTCATATTAATACACCAACGATAACAATGGCAGCAGCAACATCCTGGAACACTTTTATACAATGCTTAAAATTAGCCCGTCATTGCTGAAGACCACTGAGTCAGCTGGCAGAATCAAGGGATGTGGGAGGACAAAGTTGGTTCCAGTTCTTTGTAACCTAATATCTCAGACCAACGAAATTAGACTCTCAATGGATCAAATCTACTTAGCTCAAGAAGAAAAAGGGATTTTATTTACTCATGTAACTAAAGAGTCCTGGGCTTTTGTGATATTTAGATATAGGAACTAAACAATGCCATCAGGCATCTCTCTCTGTCCGCTGCCCAAGAAAGGAAAGATCTTTCTCCCAAATTCCATTATCAATCTCCCCAGAAGAACTCCAAGTGGTCTGTGGGTGACATGTCCATCCCACAGCAAATTACTGAGGTGAGAGGCATTGGTTGATTGCTTCAAAAACCATTCTGGATGTAGAGAATGTGGGGGACCTCCAGTGACATTCCCACTTGCACACATGGGACAGGGCCCCTGATGGGCTCTACTCCATTGCTTACTGAGTGTGGAAAGTCAAGGAATTGAGTTAGGCCTCATAGCTTCATGTGAATTGGATGTGCACTGCAGCACATCCATACAGAACGAATCCTTTCAGAATCTTTTCCTATACTTCTGTCATTAAAAGCAGGGTCTTTTCCCTGGTCATTCTCTGTCGTTTTTACATCAGATGTAGAGGCTTATTTCTTATTCATTTTTCTACCCCTAGAACCCACTTGTTAGGAATAGTGGCTTTCTTTTTATTGGATCAACCAGTTTGCCTTTGCCAGAGAAAGAAAATTTCAGTAACAACAACAACCAAAAAAATTAAACAATTTTGAAGCTAGGAACTTACTTCTAGCAATTCAATATATTCATCTCAGATTATATGATAACTCAATTATCATAATAATTGATAACTCATAACTTAATCATCATATAATAATTGATAACTTGTAACTCGATTATCATATAATCTGAGAATTATGATATAATCTGAGATGAGGGGAAAAAACCTTGATGCCTGTTCTTATTTCTCATCTTTGGGGTCCGCAAAATAGACTTATCAAATACTCCTATATTAAATACGTAAAATCTACCAATTACAAGCTCCTGCAACTCGATGTCATGCCATATATATTCTTTGACCTTGGACATAGTACATATATTGATTAATCAGTTGCTATCTTGGGCTTTGCTAAGTATCTTTCAAGGGCTAGGAAATTTGCAAATTTTTATAAACTTACAAAGAAGAATAAGTTTTAGCCACATTTTACAGATAATGAAGTAGATCGGAAAGTCATTCTAGCAAGGCCACTGAGCTAATGAGAGAATCTGGGATTCATATCCAGATCTGTCCTGGCTGTAAGCCCATCTAGCTTGACTCTCAGGACACAACATTTTTAATACATGAGACACTGTTCTTTGTCATTTGTGCAAAGATGTTTTTCAGTTGACTAGGTCTTATTAAAATAGCTAAGTGAAGGCACTCTTAAATAAGAAATGTTCTGGGTTTTTTATTTTATTTCGTTTTGTTTTTTGGCAAGACTGGGGAATATTGTTCATCCAAACCTTCTGGATCATTAATAGTTAACTTTTTTCTGCAAGTTGATTATCTCACATCATTGTTTTTCCCTTTTTCTCACTCTACTTGAGTTAACAAGGGAATTAACATGATCAGTGCATAAATACCACAGCAAAATCTATGAGAGGCTAAAATCAAAGTTGAATCATTCAAATGCTTGCCCCCATCCCCAAAGAAAGAGGGGTAATAATTAAATATCTTAGAGAACAGTATGTAACAGAATAACCCCTGACTTGTTTAAAAAATGAAGCTTCTTTAAGTTTTAATTCCAGAAACCATGATTTGATAAATAAGAAATGGGACAAACCCAGGTGATTCAGATGCAAGTGACTCACCAGCATGTAAATTTTGAAAAAGTCTTGTCTAGGGACTCAGGTATTAACTTGGTTCTCATTAGATGTGGTCCCCATGACTAAATAGAAGATTGGTAATTATAGTCTATAATTGCTAGATTATATTAGAAAGGAAGTAGTGGAGTGATAGCAGACTGGATTAAGTACCAAGCATCAATAGAGTTCTTTTATGACTGTGGAATTTCTTCTAAAATAATTTTGACAAGAATCTAAATCTATTTCTCCTGCCTTTTCATTATTCCAAAACCTAAGATGAAAATTTCAGTGTCTGCAGATACATGCCCATAACGTGTACCTAAAAATCACTGGGAAAAGAACAATAAAATACACTGATTGACAAAGATAGCCATGTTGATGTTTTTTGATCACTCATTAGTAGGAGGAGAAAAGCAAAGGACTTTGCCAAAAGTAATCAGAAATAACACAGTTTTTTAAAAACATCCTTCAAGAAAGATCATTTGGGGGTATTGGTTCAATTATAAGCTGCTTGTCATTTTGCTGAGCTCAACTCTGTTTAAACTGGTAGCCCAGAATTGTATCTATTTTCAAATTTGCACCTTCTGGGCAGCTCACAAAATAAGACATAAAAATGGGCAATAAACATAAAAAAATTTAATCTCACTAGCAATCAAATAAATGCAAAAGAAAATAGTTGTTTTTTCAAGAATAACAAATTGGAAAATGGTTTAAGATGAGCAAAATTGTAACAGTGTTTGAGAGAATTGGATAAGCAGGTACTATCATTTACAGAAGATAAAAAGCATGGTGCAGTGAAATGTATGAAATTTTCAAAAACATTCATATAGTTTGTCTTAGCAATTCCCTTTATAGTACAGTACTGCAAATAAGAGTAAGCATTAACTTGTCCAAGACTGATCTTCCAAACCCTAAAGTGCCACCCACTTAAGGAGTTTGTCATAATGGAAAGCTCTATGGAAAGGCTTCACCTCCAGGAAAAGCCACTCCAGTCTAGTGAGTAACCAGTCCTGAGTGAATATAAGGCTGGGCTCTTGTCCTGATCATGTCAAAAGAGAGGTGTCGTTTCGCCAGTCACGAGCACTAATGTAGTAAATTATGTCAAATTAGTTGCTACATCACACAGCTGCGAAACATGAAATTCTAAGATGCAAATTTTAGAGGAGGGCCTTTGACAGGAATATCACCAGTAAGGATCTTACTCTAGAACATAAGCCCCTCAAGAGCTGGGGAAAAATCTGAGGCTATTCTCCTTTCAATTTATGGTCCTTAGCAGGTTACTTGCAAATAATCCTGGTGATGATAATAATACTGGTACAAATCAATGTTGATTGATTGTTTACCAATATCAGAAATTTCACATTCACTATCAGGAGTAAATTCTGAGCCTTTTTTTTAAGGGAGAAGATGGACTGCAGCTGCTCTCGTCTAACTGAACTCTTTCTTACTTTTACTTAAATGTATTGCCATTTAGTTTGGCCTCTCAGGCAATCAATTAACATCTTCAGAGCAATAAATTATACTCTATACAATGGATGTATTTTTTTCTACTCCTAGGGCCCATTCATTAGGAATAGTGGCATCCTTTTTATTGGATCAATTGGTTTGTGTCTGGCAGTAAAATAAAATTTTGATACATAGGATGTATCCTACCCCTTCATAACACATGGAATCCAACATATCACTCTTGTAAGAAATACACATCCCACTGTATATGGAGTGACCATGTATACAGTGTGGCTGTGCAGTCACTTTGGGATACCAGCAAACAAGGCCCTTTATGATTTCACAATCTGGGCCATTAGTTTAGCACCTCTGTCTCTCTTGAGCAAACGGAAGGTGAGTTAAAAACAGGGTGGACAGAGAAAAGAGACCAAAGTAATTTCTCTCCATTACCTATATAAGCAAATGAACCTCTATTTTGGCTTAAGTAAATTTGAGTTGAGTTTCTGTTACTTGAACCTTAAAAAACCCTAAATCATAGAGATTATAGAAAGCTCTAAGATGAATGACTGAGAAAGCAAACTCTAAGATGAATGATTAAGAAAGTATTCAGTGTCATAAAGAATGTGCTAGCTAGGAGAATGAAAAAGGAATGAAATCTGCTTTAGCAGGCTAGGGCTGCTGTAACAAAATATCATGGACTAGATTGCTTGAAAAACAGAAATTTATATTCTCACAGTTCTGGAGACTGGAATTTCCAAGACCGAGATGCCAGCTGATTCAGTTCCTGGTGAGAGCTTTCTTGCAAGCTTATAGATGGCTGCCTTCTCAACAATGTCCTCATACAGCTTTTTATCCATCTGTGCATGGGGAGAGAGAGAAGTAGAACTCTCTTTTTCCTTTTATAAAGCCACCTATGCAACCATGAAGGCCCCACCTTCATGACCTAAACTAACCCTGATTACCTCCCAAAGGCTCAATATCCAAATACCATCACACTGGGGGGTATTCAACACCTGAATTTCAGGGAGACAGAGTCTTCAGTATACAACATGATCTGAACTATAATAAAACAGTAAATGACAGCGATAATACTAGCTAGCATTTATTTAGTGAGCACTTTGTGTGCTGAATATTCAATGTTAATTAAATCATATAATCCTCAGAAAGAAATTTATGAAATTGGTATTGGTATTTATCATCACCTGTTTACAGATGAGGAGAGGAAATTAAGGACTGGTTCTGTACTTTGCCCTGGGACTTACATCATAAGGAGTAGGACTTCAGTTCTAGAGACTGTGATGCTAAAGCCCTTGCTGTTAACTATGACCCTTTACTTCTGTTGTAAATATTTTATATCCCCTACCTCCCTTGGCCACTGAAGTTGTGGAAATTCTATAAAGTGCATACACTGCCATTTGAACAACCAACCTCCTTTTCAATTTTTAAAATCTATTTTCCAAAATGGACACCTTGGGTATTTTAATGTATTTTCTGCCTTAAAATAAAAGCAACCATGGTCGTTCAATCACTCATATACTTATCTGCTGGATACCAGTTGAGTTCCTGCCTGCACAAGCCATAATGCTGGGCATAATGATGCACAGAGAACCAGAGCCTTTTTCATTGTTATATGGTTACTTCTTCCAAAGTTCTAACTTCAGGAGAAATGCTTTAAATGAACAAAAATAATAAACTGTATGGGGCTTTTTTATCTCAGAAACCATGTTGCCATACAGCTTCAGGAAAAAATTCTTTCCATTATAGTGTGTGGAAGTGAGGGGTTTTGAACTATTCAAATATCTACGATAGGATGTTGAATCACCAGGTATAGAAAACAAGTTGACTATCAGATAAAACTGCTGCTTCAGAAAAGTCAGACAAACCTGAAAGTAGATAATTGCAGTGAGAAAAGAAGGTAAAAGCCAAGGGAAAAGTACAGAGGTCAATGTAACAGCTCGTTTTTAAAAATGCAATAATGTGATATAGCAAACACATAGCTTAAAACAGCAAGTATTTGTTCTTGGCTCATGGATCTGCTGGTTAGCTGAGAAAGCTCTGCTATAGGCAGCATGCAGAATTTAGATCTACTCTCTTTGCCCCTCTTTTATGGGAATCAGTAGCTTCCAGGGACATCCCCTTCCCATGGTGGGTGGCAGGGCCAGACGCTGCAGGATTCAGGGGAGGATGTTTCCGTGCTTCTTCCTAGGTTCTAGTGGTTGCCAGCAATCTTTGGGATTCTTAGTTTGTGGTAGCACAGCTCCAATCTCTGTCTTCATCTTAATAGAGCCATCTTCCTTTTGTGTCTCTGTGTCCAAATTTCCTCTTCTTATGAGAACAACAATCCTTGGATTAGGGCCCACCCTATCCCAGTATGATCTCATCTTAACTTGGTTACATTTGCAGATTTAATATCTCTCCTTCCATCTCCCAGACTTTATAGTCACTTAGGCAATTTCTGTTGCATGATATGTGCTTCCCTTTCTCTACTTGTCTACTGATTCCTTAAGCCTAATTCATCCATCTGCATCCTCCATTACATTCTAAATCGATTGTAAGCAGGTTTGGGAGACTTGCTGATTTCTCAACTTCTCTCCTACTTGGCATTTGGTAAGGAGTCAAAAACAGTTTGTTGAATTTATTTTAATCAAGAACAAAATCAGTCATAAGGATTTTACCCTCTGCCATCACATGCAGGAAACTGTCCTTCCCCAGGATAGACTAAAGGGAAATGGCATTGAAATAAAAGGCTTCTATTTGGAATTCTGATAATTGATACTATTAGGCATGATTTTTTGAGATATCTCTAATTGGAGTCATGCCTCATTCAGAAGTGATTAAAGGTGTCATTTAGGTGAAAAATCAAACCTCTCTTTTTGATTACATCTGTAATTATAATGCATTAACAGAACGAATGTAAATACAGAAGACTCATGTACTTTTGACATCAAAATGTAGTTGTAATGGCAAAAATGAGATGCTGTGGCAGCCAGTCATGTTCATTAACTCAGAATTGCCATGTAGTCAATCCAGTGTCATAATGCATTATAGAAAGTATGTTTTGCATGTTTAATTGATATGTTTTGGCAGGTGATTCAAGGTCCTTCTTCTATTTTCAAAGCTAGAACAGTTTCCAGAATTTCCGTCATGTACCAAGTTATGCCTGAGAGAGACCTGGAAACTTTTGGAGTTTGAAGAAAAGTTTGAATCATCCTTCAATCAACTATTCTACTTTTCCCTCCCTCTCTCACTCTGTAGGTGGTGAAACTGCGGCTCAGCAGTGAGATGCACTAGAACTCAGGATTCTTTCATTGGACCACGTGGCACACTTTACTTCTGACATGAACTAACCTTTCACTAGCATGCCTCCCAATGTAAACTAAACTCCTTTTAACAAAGACTTTTGTCTCAGTTATATTCAGAGTGCAAGTGGTAAAATACAAAAATAAAACTAATTTTGAACTTCCATATTCTCAAAAGTACAGGCACAGGTGTCTCCATGTGATCCAATGAAACCATCTGGACATGGTCTTACTCTTTCCATTTCTTGTCTCTGCTCTCATTTGTGTTGGCTCAGTCCCCAGGCAGACACTCTCCTCGTGCTGGCAGTTAGCTGCCAGGAGTGTCGCTCTTATGTCCTGCCACATCCTCAAATCCAGCTGCAATAAAGACATATCCCACCCACACACTGAAGTCCCAGGATTGCAGGCCATGGATGGGACTGACTTGGTCTCTTATCTTTCTACAAATCCCTGAGGCCAGGTGAGATAGATTAGGTTAATTGGTCAGGCCTGGATGGTGTGGCAGCTCTGAAGCCCTAGTCATCACAAGGGTTATGAGTGGAGAAAGGTGGTTCCCCAAGGTGTGGGTGAGATAATGAAGAATTGTGACTCAGTGGGGGAAGTGGTATTTTACCTCTGAAATTGTTGACCACTGAGGGATTATGATGATAAGGCTAACTTTCAGTCAATTTTATTATTGTTTTGCAATTATTTTTAGGCAACACATCTCCTTATTGTCTATATCAGGGAGAACTCCTGTCATGTCTAATGGTAAGCCATTATCCTCAATACAGTATAGGCAGGACAATATAAGAAATGTTCATTATAAATGTAGGTCAGAAAATGAAGATGACTAATTATGTTGATATTAGTAGCATATACAGCATATACACTTTGCATTTATAGCAGCATATATACTTTACACATATAACAATATATATAGCACACACACTTTGTACTTTGCAGAAAGTTTTCACATAAGTACCAAAAGATTATTCCTTCTACTTTATATATGAGAAAGCTGAACTTCAGAGGGTTGAAATGAAATTCCTGAGCTCATATAGCAAGTTAAGGCCTGTAGCTAGTTTTGTGAGTAAGTTTTGGCCTTTTCTATTTACACCCTTTATAAAATATCTAAGTCTCATTTTCATTGTCATTCTCCTTTTCTCTAATAGGTGTTGGGGTCAAGAGAAGAGAAAATTGTGAGTTGCAAATAAATAAGATACATGTAAACATGACCCTGACCCTGTGGCAAACTTCTGCCTGGGCATCCTGATGTTTCCATACATCTTCCAAAATCTAGGCTGAGGTCCGTTCTGAAACCCCAATTCTTAACTTCTGTGCACTTGCAGGCTCAACACCAAATGGAAGCTGCCAAGGCTTGGGGCTTGCACTCTCTGAAGCCATGGCCCAAGCTCTGCATTGGCCTCTTTTAGCCATGACTGGAGTGGCTGGAGCAGCTGGGACACAGGGCACCAAGTCCCTAGGCTGCACACAGCTCAAGGACTCTGGTCCAGCTCAGGAAGCTGCTTTTTCCTCCTAGGTCTCCGGGCCTGTGATGGGAGGGCTTGCCATGAAGACATCTGACATACCCTGGAGACATTTTCCCCATTGTGTTGGAGATGAGAATTTGGTTCCTCATTACTTATGCAAATTTCTGCAGCTGGCTTAAATTTCTCCTCAGAAAACGGAATTTTCTTTTCTATTGCATTGTCAGGATGCGCATTTTCCATACTTTTATGCACCACTTCCCTTATAAAACTGAATGCCTTTAACAGCACCCAAGTCACATCTTCAATGCTTTGCTGCTTAGAATTCATTTTGCCAGATTCCTTAAGTCATCTCTCTCAAGTTAGAAGTTCCACAAATCTCTAGGGCAGGGGCAAAATGCCACCAATCTCTTTGCTAAAACATAAGAATCATGTTTGCTCTAGTTCCCAACAAATTTCTCATCTCCATCTGAGACCACTTCAGCCTGAATTTCATTGTCCATATCATTATCAGCATTTTGGTCAAAGGCATTCAACAAGTCTCTGGGAGTTCCAAACTTTCCCACATTTTCCCTTCTTCTTTTGAGCCCTCCAAACTGTTCCAACCTCTGCCTGTTACCCATTTCCAAAGTTGTGTTCACATTTTCAGGTATCTTTTCAGCAGCACCCACTCCTGGTATGAATTTACTGTATTTGTCTGTTTTCACACTGCTGATAAAAACATACCTGAGACTGGGAAGAAAAGAGGTTTAATGGACTTACAGTTCCACGTGGCTGGGGAGGCCTCACAATCATGGCAGAAGGCAAGGGGGAGCAAGTCATATCTTACATGGATGAGGGCAGGCAAAGAGAGAGAACTTGTGCAGCAGAACTCCTCTTTATAAAACCATCAGATCTCATGAGACTTATTCACTATTATGAGAACAGCATGGGAAAGTCTTGCTCCCATAATTCAATTACCTCCCCCCAGGTCCCTCCTAAAATATGTGGGAATTCAAGATGAGATTTTGGAGGGGACACAGCCAAACTGCATCATCACGCACAACTTTTATTATCATTTAAGAAAAAAATGGGTCAGCAAATATTTTTTTTCTCTGTTCAGGACACTCTTTGGGTCATGAGCTGGTTTATAGATAGAATGAAATCTTTAACAAGAACCCTGTTGTGGCAACTCAGGAAGTTTAAGAGGCACTGACATTGTCAGGGTAAATCAGGACCTTGAGGGATCTTCAGCAGTGTTCTCAAACTTTAATGACTATGACAATATCTAGATTGGTTGTAAAAAATACAGGCCAGTGAGTCCACCTCCAAACTTAGTAAATTAGAAACTTCGGTTGTTGCCAAGGCAATACTCATGTAGTAAGTGACCCAGTTTATGACTTGGATAGGTATTTGGGTGTTAAACTTGTCTATTCATTCATTCAATAAATATTTATAAAATATCTATTTTTTTTTACATTGGGATAAATCAGTGAAAAATGCAAACAGGACATATACCCTTAAGAATCTACATTCTAGCAGGGCAGACAAGGGACAAAGAGCATAATGAGTAAGTTGACTATGCAATAGCCTGGGTAAAGAAAATAACAAGTAGAGCAGAGAAGGAGGTAAATACTGAGGGTGGTATAGTCAGGGAGGAGAGGGTTGGTAACAAAACCAAATAAAGTGGTAAGGATGGGGCTCCTTGAAAGTTTTTAAGAGGGTGAGGGAACTAAGCAGATTCTGGGGAGATGGGTCCAGAGAGAGCAGAGTGAAAGCCCTGGCAGGAGTTTATCTGGCTTGTTGAGCTGAACAATGAGGCCAGGGTGGCTGGAGCTCAGAATCAGGGGGAGTCAGCATAAAGGGGGGCAGTGAGGGAAACCAGGCTGCCTATGGACTTTCAGAACATTGTAAGAAAGTTGTCTTTTACTCTGATTGAAATGAGGAGCCATTACAGTGTTTTGAGCAGAACAATTATGTGATCTGACTTGCTTTTTAAAGGGATTACTCTGCTGCTATGTTGAAAACATTCTGTAGGGAGGTAGGAACAGCAGCGGGGAGACTAGCTAGGAGGCTATTGAAATAATCTGGGGAAAATAGTGGTCACCCAAAAAGGGAGGTAATAGAGAAGGGAGTGAGAAGTAGTCAGATTCTGGTTATATATTGAAGGAATGGCCACTATAATTTTCTGATGGATTAGATGCAAGTTGAGAGGAAAAGAAGAATAAAATAGGACTACAAGGTTCTTGGCGGGAGAAACTAAAGTTGCCATCAGGTTTGGAAGAAAAATCAGTTTTAAATATTTTGTGTCTGGGATGTCCACTAGATGGTTAAAATAGGATCTCAAGAAGGTGCTTTGGGTTTAGGAGGGAGATGTGGAATGAAAATGTAAATTTGAGGCATTCCAACATGAAGAGGTTGAGGAGCAGATGAGGAACCAGCCAAGGACCCTGAAAAGGGGCAACCAATGAAGTAGGAGCAAAACTCAAAAATTGCTAACAAGATTGGTTCTATGAGCAAAAGCACCCATTATTAAATAGCATATTCTTTCATTTTTTTCAGTAGTACATAGATATGTGGTAAAATATTATTTTGAATGTCTCTGTAAGGGTGATTTTTGGGTGAGTTTACGTTTAAATTGGTGGACTTTGAGCAAGGTAGATTGCCGTCCATAATGTAAGTGGGCCACATCCGATCAGTTGAAGGCCTGAATAGAATAAGACATTGCCTCAGAGCAAGAAGAAACTCTGCCAGCAGACAGTTTTCAAACTGGGATGATGACTTTTTCCTGAGTCCCTAGCCTGCTGGTCTACTCTGAAGATTTTGGACTTGCCATCTTCCATAATCATGTAAGTAAATTATTTATAATAAGTATATCTCTAAACGTACACACATCCCGCTGGTTCTGTTTCTCTGAAGAGTCCTGACTAATACATCCTGGAAAGAGACATTGAAAGGCAGAGAGCCCACCAAGCTCTGCGTGTGCTGTATGGGCTTGGGAAACTGCCCTAGCATTTGCCTTTCCCTGTCCACTGCAAACCAGGGATTCCAAAGTGGCTGTCCCAGTGCTCCAAGACTGCTCCTGGAACAAGAACTGTAGCCAGGAGCCAGCGTCCCTACTATCTGCCAAAGATGGAATGGGAAAAGCTCGCTTACAAATTGGCAAGATCCCCCATGTAATTTAATTTTAGATGAAGTTTCTTAAACATTTAAAAGTTTTTTTATTTATTAATCATTTTGTACTTTGTATGCATCAGTAGTTTTGTTTTATATCTAGTGAGAGATTCTCTAAATGTTCAAATGAATTCCTGGCAAGTGGAATGAGAAATTAAAATGAATAAATAAAGATTTGGCAAGCCACTTCAGAAAGGTCGCCAATCTTGAATGGAGCTTTGATCCCTCCAAGGGTGTTCATAAGCTTGTAAAAAGAATGAGGCATGGGGAGAACCCTTCCATTTTTTTTCAGTCCGGTTTGGTTTATGTAGAGAGTGACAACTGTGACCTCTACCCTGGGCCTCTCCTGTATCAGTGTACCCAGAACTGTGACATGTCCCTGACACAGATCTCACACAACTTTTGGGAGGGATTTATTAGCCTGCAAGTTTGCAAAATCACTTGCTTCCTTGGGAAGCTTCAGTTTCCTCATGTCTAGTTGTCCAGATGATGGGAGAAGCATGCTTTCTCTGTGTTGTCTTAAGTATATTCAAGGCTTAGTCTGGGGGTGTAGAAAAAAAAAACATAATCTTCCACATTGAGAAGTATTGCATTTATAAATTCAAAATTGATTTAAATGAGGGCATAACAATAGCCATATGTAAAAAGAGATAAAGCAAGCAGTAAAGTTGGCTTTCAAAAATTTGTAGAAGACATTTAAGTTACTCACTTGGTTTATTTCAACGACCCTCTCCTGTCACCCGAATAAATTAAGGGAAACACCAACATATCTAGACTTTGGCAGTTCTCAGCTTTTCAGAATAACTGTAAGAATCTAAAACCGTAAACATAAAATAGAAGTCTGGAAATAAACACTTCTCCTTTTTTTTTCTATCTTAAAGATTTAGCCTTATTTCTAATTTTACTCTCAAAGGTGCTGTATCCCCAGAAGCTAAACAGAAGTAAGTAATCTATTGGGTAGCAGTCAAGTAAAGGGGTGAAGTGCCTGAAGCTTAGAGTTAGCCCCCTGTGGCATGCAATGCCTATGGTTGGCATTTTGTGTCCTCTGCAGCAGAGATATGGCAATAATTCACACCTTGCTCTAGCATGTGAATTAAATTCACAGCTCATGCTGGGGGGTGGTCAGGTGCTGAAAATGTTTCCAAATTTCATCTTTTCCTCTTCCTTTTCTTTCTTCCCTCCTTTGCTTTCTTTCTCCTTCTTTCCCTGGTCTTCTCCAGGGACACCAATGGGGGAGACCAGGTTCCTCAGCCTGCCACAAGAGACTAACAATTTTCAAACTGTTTTCTTTATCAGCTATACATATATATTATTATCATTAGAGTCAATTTCTTCTTCCTATTTGTACACTCCTTCCTTCCCTCACTGCTGATTTATCCCAAAATTTCTGGATAACCTTCTATTAGTTCTGCACTTCAGGTTCATGACTAAACTCCAACCTACATTGAGTCTCAGGGTGGTGGAAATGTGTTAGCAGCTTCTATTGCTCATTTCATTTATGTCCCATTCTCTATCACCAGAGTTGTTGAGGTAGTGAAGACAGGGCTCCCTGAGTCTCCTCTTGAGTCCTGAACCCCTTCCCACCCCTTGTCTCTCTCCAAGGCTCTTCCAACCATTCCTTACCCCTTCGTAACCCTTAGCTTCTCACTAAAATCCCTCTTCTGAGGGCTTTGTCTGTTAGTCTCAGTCAGGCCCACCTCAATGCAGAATAAGTCCAGGAAACGTTGGGAGGGTAAGGGGCTGCTGATGCAGAGGAGAGAGACGACACTCTGCTGATGCAGAATGAGCCTTCTAAAAGCCAAACAGACTTTGTTCACACTGTGAAAACGTATGCTTGCAATTTTCTGTACCCATTTATACTAACATGTTTCTATCACTTTCTTCTCTTTCAAGAACACACAAAAAAGCCGTTTTACTTTCTTACATTTGCAAGATGTGAACCACCAGGAAAGGGACATTGCTCCAGTTAAAATGGTATAAAAGCTTGTTCAGTCTACATAAATTCTCAGGGAGTTCCTAACATGCTCCCTCCTCAAATTCAGCTTGAGGCTGACAGCTATAGAAACATCCACGTAGAACTCTGGGCACAGGAAAACTTGATTTGCCAGCATCTCTCTGACCATTCTGTACCTGTCTGGAAAGTGGAGGATTCAATGTTTTGGGGGGTTTTTTTTTGTATTCAAAGATGAATCTGGCAACACTGAGCTTGCAATTCCTCAAGGCAACAATCAGCTAGGGTTCAACAGTGGCTGGGTCTTTAGAGTATGTCATGCCAGTTCCCTATGGTTCCCCCGACACCCTATTGTATGACATCAGACCTTTATTACTTTATTATAATTCCCACTAAGCCCCCTGTATGCATTTGGGTTTGCCAGACATAGGATAATGGGCTATATTAATCCTCTATTCAAATTTTGGGTCTCATTAGCCTTCTATCTTTCAGAACTGGAGCCATTACCTCTACACTCTTGGGTATCTATTTCTAGGAATAGCATATTAAATTCTGATATCAAATTCATCTTGTTGTTTCTCATATAACTTCCTGCGGTGGAGAGACCAGGGACCCACCAGGTCCCAGATGGAAGTGTAGTGATGAGCCTCACTTCTTAAGTGAAGCTGTGTAGGAAATGCCACATTTCCTTTCTGCTGAGATGTCCCAGCCTGTTTGATTCTTGCCCTGTGTTCCCAGGACTCTGCTGCTTTAGCAGTATGCCTGGGGCAGTGCCCAGGGCCTGGCATACTAAATGTCACTGTGCCATCTGCTCTGAGGCCTTCCATTCCCCAGGTCTCTACCGTTGAAGAGATTGCATGTCTCTACTGCCCTGGAGGCCTGCTGTCCTCCTTCCCCCTCCCAGTCTCTGAGAAACTGCTCCCCTTCTCCTTTCACACTTACCCTTATATTTTCACTTTCCTGAGTGCTAAGCTTCATCTGCATGTCTCAGCAGTTTCTCTTTTCTTTACCATTAAAATTTCTGAAGTGCAAAAACAAATATATAATCAATACTGTAGCTTATTTGAAACAAAAGAGGAGAAAAGACCAGAACACACACAAATCAATATATTGATAAAAGGACTAATTGTTTTGGGACTTGTCATCCCAAGATTATTCTTGATTCTAATCCACGTAGTGGGATGGGGTGCTGTGGTGTAGGGGATGAGAGAGGATTTGAACATTTGGCTATTGCTCTGTCACAGAGCTTTTAGGAAACGTTCATGAATTTATGAAAATTTTCTCCATTAAATTGGTATTATTCTGGGAGATGGGTTTCCTGGCTTAGATAAATATTCTGCATGAAAAATGGCATGTAACATTTCAGAATTAGAACAAGTTTCAGAAGAGAGCAAGGGTATCTAAAGGGTCCACTTTAAGAAAATATAGCTTTTGGAATATGGAAGGGGGAAATTATCCCAACACCAACTGGCCAGCTTTTTGGGGGGACAATATCTGGAGACTTTCCCTTTCCGAGGTAAGTTGTAAACTGTGAACCCCATCTCTGGTAGCATTTCCTACTAGCCCTCCCACCCTCGCCTGCCTACATGGGCTCATAGGCAGACTCACATGCATACACACTAACTCCCGGACACACCATCACCAGTTATGTGAGCATGTGCATGTATGCGAGCTTACATATATTCTCTCTGCTGAAAGGAAATACCGAAACTTACCATGAGGGATGTCAAGCACAGACGTAGGTATTTAATATTCCTAAGTTTTACCATTTACAACATAACCTGATAACTGAGTCTTAAGCATTTTATAGGTGGGCCTTTTATGTAGCTTATACTACTCCTCGATCATAACTCTTTTTAGTCTGTGACTTTATTGGACAATTGTGTTCTGATAGGCTCTCTCTCCAGTTAGCAGAGTCTACCAACCTGCTGTTTGGGCATTCCAAAGTCATTAGGAGTAAAAAACACTAGGCTTGTCACCAAATGATTCACTGGAGTCAGGAGAGTTTCCCTGCCTTTGAGAGAGGGCATATAATTCAAGAAAGCAGGGACTTTGTGTTCACCACTGTGTTTCCAGTATTAGCACACACTCTGGCAGATGGCAACCTCTTGGCACATGTCTTTTGGGAAATGTTTCTCCTAAATGAATGAGAATTGGACAAACTTGTTCCCCAGTTTTAATGATGAGGTAGAAAGAAGTTTCAAGGATGTGGGGGTGAGTCCAGCCTGGGTAGAAATCCAGGCTCTTTCTCTCTCACTGGCAAGGAACTTATTCTTCCTGAGCTCAAGTTTCTTGTACTTTCAGGAATATGGTGAGAATTAAATGAAGATCAATTTTTAAGAAGCGATTGTCCAAATGTCTTCCACAAATATATGTTGAACGTGAACTAAATGAACACCTCATGTTGATCCTTTGTTTTCACGATTAAAGCCAAATTTTTAATTAGTTATCCTTAATGTAAAATATCTAAACTTAGGGAATATTTACTAATTTTGGTGAAGTTTTAGATCTGGTAATAGCATCTGTGAGATCTATGCAGAATCATCTGGAATGATGATAATAAAAAAACAACAGCATCTACTCTTTATAGACCACTTACCACGTAGCTTGTACTGTGCTAAAGTCTTCTTTGGGGTTATTTCATTTCGCCTTCACAACTACCCTATGAAAAAGGTAAAATCATGTCTTTACTTTATGGATAAGAAAACTGAGAGGCAGGTTGTCACTACATAATTACACCTCAGAACTGGCAAATCAATGCTAAAATTCAAGTTTGCCTGACAGTAGGTCCCAAGTTCCCAGGCTTCTTATTTCATTTCACAAAAGCCATCATTCTACAATATAACTCATACTAACAGTTCAAACAAGAAATATTCTGAACACAATGAAACCACACACACAATCTTTTTATTTTTATTTATATTTCTTAGTTCAAGAATTACACACTAGCCAACATTATTATATATTTACATGCTGAAACTGGCTGCAATAAGTTTAAATTCAAGAAAATAATTCTTATGTGCTATTCATTTATAATCCTCATTTTTTACTATCTCACGTATCCCAGAGATTTTAATAGTCCTGTTTTTAGAAAGACATGAAAATAGATGCAATGATATCCACTGTGTTTTGCATTTTTCTAGCCATTGGAAAATGTGCATTATGTGCATATTAAGAAAGGCTACAAGGTAATTAGTAAGGCTGATAATCACTACATTGTGAAGAAACTAGAATATCACTTTTTTTTTTTATAAAAGGACAATTTAGAATTGTGCAGGGACAATATTCATAATAGAACTATTTAAACACCCATGCAAAATAAATTAAAAATGCTGTGAGGTTTAAATTAAACTATAGGCAACTTTGTTTGGATTAATTATGTTTAAAATGACCATGGTTGAACTCAAATTATTGAACCAAAAAAAAAAAAAAACAACAAAAAAAAACTGATGGAACTGTCAACTTGCTTCAAATGGTGCAAGGACACACACATGGGCATCAGATTAGAGGATGTGACAGGGCAGTGACATTTGGTTTGGGAACTCAAAGGACATACAGTTTTGTTTTTCATCATTTGAATCATATTGATCTTCATCACAAATAAAACTTCTTTAAGCAAATTAAAATTTGATGTCAGAATTTTGAATATATCTACAGAAATATTCTACTTCAATTTCCAAAAACTTAATAGCTTTTTAACAGTGCTGCCTTTTTTTTTTTTTTGTACGGATTTCTTTAGGGCAGTATCTTCATTCGCATTCTGTTCACTCCTTTCTGGTTTTTACAATGTTCCTAGTGCATTTGGAAAGTATTTTTTTAAACCTTTGGTGTGAAGCAGCATCCTTTTTTCCCCCATTATCTCATTTTTTTTTTCATTTTTTGTTTTTCAATAATTCTGGAGTCTTTGGTTGAAAGGAACAATACTACCTAAGGACAAAATACTATTATTAAAAAAAAAAAGTCTTCTAGTGTGTAACACATTTCTGGAGCTGGTAGGAATAACCATTTTTATTTTTCTGTAGTGCCATCTATACAAACTTTTACTCTTTCAAAACTGAGATTTAAGTTGCAAACTTTGGTTTCTTGAACTCTGACATATAAAAAACTCTATTAAGTTATCAATGATCATTTTTTGCTTTTCCCAATTGCCATTTCAAAGGCTATCTCTTGTTTGTTACATTGACTACATAAACAGTAGAGTGTTTCCCATAGACGGGCAGAGAGACAGAGTGGGTGAGCAAAAGATTATGTGTGTTTGAGTGTGCGTGTGTGTGTGTGTGACTGTGTGTGACTGTGTGTGTGATAGCAAATTGAAACCCTTCTGTCTGGGATTCCCAAACCATTTATGCAAAAGGGTGTTTAAATTACTCTGCTGGGGGCACTGCAGTAATAGTACTTAGTAAAAAAAAATAAAAATTAAGAAAAAAACTAAACAATTATTTGTATCTATTGACTATTCATTTACAGCATGTTTAATTATTTACATATTATAACACATCAACTTAAGCCATAAACAGAATTAGCACATTGCCTTACCGTAAAATACAAATTAGAAGTTAAAAATATTTAAGAAATCTGTTTTAATATTTACACACGCTCAGTGAAAGTTATGGTTGCTCACATTACATGTACTCTGTACATTTAGCCAAATGGCATGATTGCTACAGTTGTGAATACTTAGTATTTTGCCCTAACCAACATGGTGGGGTTTAGTTGTTTTTTTTTTTTCTTCCTCTTTGGAGGAATTTTTATCATTTTTCAGTTTCTTAAGACATGTTAGGTTTTGAATCACCAATGGACAATGTTATTTGTTTCCTTGAAAAAGAGAGCAATTGGACAAGCAATGTGACAACTACTTAACTTCTGATGTTCTGGGGTACAGTACTATTGTCGAGTTAAACTGTGCAATGGTTCATAAAAACTGTAGGAATTGATTTGCTGATCGAGAAATGCTCAGTACCCTGTATTACTTATTTCAGTATGTTGATTATTGTTTGCCAAATTAAAAATACTCATATATTGGTTTAATGAAGGAAATAAAACATATTAGCTTATTCCTTTTGTTTTCCAACATATGAATGCATATATATGTATGTATGTTTATATGAATCTATATATACACATATATACACGTAGATATGTTGTCAGACCTGTTTTGTTGATGTTGCTTTGCCATTTTTCTTGTTGAGTATGAAGGTAATCATTAAACTGGAACACAGTTACCTATAGAAAATGGAAATTATCTTAGTTGCCAATTTAATGCAGGTCTTGCTTTAAACATGATTCATTTCCCCATTACGCATTCCACTGCTCTTTCTTTATGTGTTGTGCTTTTGTAAGCTGACAGATTTTTTGTGTGTGTTCCTAATGCTAGAATGTAAAGTCTTTTGGTTCATAAGCCATTTTTATTATTATTATTTTACTTAGCACTGCTTTTGAAGAAATGAGAAGAGAAAAGGTCTAGATGGCACTGCTTGAATCTTTTCCCCTGTTAATAAATTGCAGTAGAAAGAATTTTAACATTCCTTATGCGAACACATGATTATGTTGCATGAGTTTTCAATTCTGAAATGCATTTCATACCTACTAGCAGTCATGTACAATATATATATACAGATTGAGATAGAAGATTTCATGTAGACTGTGCATTTTAGAGTCAGAATTTGTCCATGAATTTCACAAAGATGAAAAAACACCTTAATTGCTGGCTATCTGGCTGTTTATAATTAAAAGAAAATCTATACATATGTATAAACTGATAGTAATCCCATATCAGAACTACTAAACACACCTTTGTGGTCCTTTAGTTTAACAACTGGCTATCAAGCTGACTGGTCTTCTAGACTTATCAGGTCTAGCACCCCTCCTCGCATTTGATGACTGCATTTCATTTCAACGAAACATATATTTAAGAATAAATTCTACATCTACTGTTATTTCTGGAGAGGATGAGTCAGTTGTTTCTGTCTCTGTGGTTACTGAGTGCCAATGTATGCTTTTTACTCTAGGGCATTGCTTCTAAGGTCCCATCTTTTTTCCTTTGCCTCTTTTCTTGTATCACTGAGAGCAGAAATGAATTCCTGGTTTTATGCTTTTGAGGCTCAAGCTGCAAAGATGCTTCTCTACACTTTGATCTGGATTGCTCTGTTGACTTCCTTGGATATCTAAAAGTTTGTTGTAATCATAAATGGCAATATCAAAGAATTTTATGGCTTGTACAGTGATTGCACATAAGAGCCCACTTCTACACTTGGGCTCTGAGCTGACTCTAGAAGAGCCTTTTCAGAATGGCATTTTGGAGTTGTGCCCCTGAGTTATCAATATGTTCCTTCCTGATGTTTTTTAGTCAAACTTTACCCCCTGTTGACAAGGGGCAGGCACTTTACTTAGTGTGATGCCCCAAAATGATTGCCTAGGAGAAAGTGTGTCCTGGAGAAACACGAGGAATCTCTACTCTGAGCCTATAAGAAGAATCTTGGTCAGATTCTGCCCAAAGATGATACTCAGAGGTGCTCAAGATTATGTAATCAAAATATAATGGCCAAGGTTTCCTACATTGGTGGAAAAAAAATACCATTCCATTTTGGGGCAAATTCAGAAAGCTGAAGGATAAAGGTTTGTTGTTGTTCTTGGACAGCTGGAATGCAAGGGCAATAGTACTCCATCATATTCCAAGCTGCTCAGTCATGAAGGAAACAAGAAATCAAGAAAACATACATTATTCACAGGTGGATACTGGCTGCTATGCACAATTAGGGATGTTACTCTAAAAAGAAGAGCTTTCTTTGTTTTTAAAATAGAAATAGCAAAGTTATCCTCCAAGAAAAAGTTCAATCAAATTCAACTTTAAGGAAAATTTAGCAATTCACTATTTTCTGTAAGAAAAACAAAATATAAGCCTTATGTTGATAGAAGGAAGACATATTAGCTTATTCTCTTTCTTGTCCAACATATGAATGCATATGTCCAATTAGTTAGAAAGAAGCACAATGGCATAATCTAAAAATAGAAAAAAAATACATCATGCCTGCCTGATTAACAGTTACATATTTTTCTGCAATATCAACTGAGGCTTATAACATTTATCATGTTAATGTGGCTTTGTTGTTATTTTCCACTAGTTTTCATATTTTCCTTGATTAGGCAGATTGCAACATATACAATGAAAGCACTCTTAAGAAAATCAAGCCCAAAACCAATGAATCCACAAATTAACTCTCCGTGTGTTCATACTCCTTGAAGTATTATTTGCTTTGAAAAATACGATGGTGAATTTCATTGCACATAAGAAAATATAGTTCACCCAATCTCTCCAAAGCCTTACTTTGCCAGTCTCCTAAGAATATAATCAGAATTTTGGAAGCAAAAAAAAAGCTGGAGAGGACCATGAATCCTTTAAAGCGATGAACAGATCCTTCTCTTGAAATACCCTATTACATTCAGAAATAAAATTATAGAGACAAAAATTGCAGGGACAGCCGACTTCATCTGAGAAAAACAATATTTGCTAGTTTGTGCTCTGTATTTGTATATTTGAATAACTCTGAATCTAACCTGAATATCTAAGACAATTCTCATTTCTCTAACTTTTGTATTTCATGGTTATCTTTGATTAAACTATAAAAACCTCTTTAGGTATGCTGTCAAGAGCTTCTGATGATGGAAAAACAATCTCTCTTACTCACCCTTTGCCACTAGACACAGTATGTATAGACCAGATGCTGTGTGGAGCTGATAAGGGTCATGCTTGCTTGATTTTTGTTACAACCGTCATTTCTGATTTTCTACTCTGCTCTGTGTTGTTAACTCTTACTTTAACCACCTAGGAAATAGCTGTTTAGCAAAAATTTCCTTGGCCACCATGCATGATAATGTTCAGAAGTCTCCTCATCTCTAAATGCCAAAATGAAAGACATCATAGTTGATCCTCTGTGCTCAAGCAAAGAGACTGGCCAAATCGGTTTCCTGAGTCTCTGTCTTGATTCCCCTAGCCTGCTCCAATCACAAGAGAATCTTTTAGAAACCAGTGGGAATAATCTTCCATGACACCATTATCATCTTAGTAAGAAAAGCATAGATCATCTTCAAGTAATGTGTTTGCATGGCATTACAGATAATGTTTCATAAGCACAATGCCATCTCAACAGCATGCCAACCTTAAAAAGGAAGATGAGGAGTATCTGGTTATGACCAAATGACTGAAAATGCTGTTGAGCCTTCTAAGAATATCTTCCAAATTATTCCCCTCTGAGTAGGCTGCATACTAAACAGACAACATGGAGCACTCAGGCTGTCTTGCCACCATGTGTATAAATCACTTGCGTTTTAACTGGAAAACCACAAGGACCTTAGTGTATTCATTACTTAGCAGAAGCAACCCAAATGGTATGAAATGGACCACAGGATAGGCCAGCAACTAAGGTATTTTAGCATCACTTTTGTCCTGGGTTGATGTGTTTTCCAAGTCCTACATCAGGCTGTACAACTGGTTTGAGGAGGAATCTAGTCCTTGCTTCCAGTGGGAGGCCATGTTTTAGTTCACATAATAAAGCCAATAGACGATGTTGAAGAAGGAAAAAACCACTGGGAAGAATATGCGAGACCACCGATCTATGGCATTCACATCAGTCAAGTCAGGAATGGTGATTTTCAGTTGGGAGGCGCGTCTCCTCAGGCGACTTTTCTTTTGTGCCACATGTCGTTCCAGAGCATTTCGGCCAAAACTATGCCTGGGCAACCCGGCTTTCCGATACTGGATGCTGGAGGCATCATAGGCTAGCATTGTGCTTCTGGGGTCTCCAAGTCCCATCACAGCCTCAGATGTGGCCATTTCATTTTTTATCTCAAGAGTGCTCAGTAAGATGTTCTCATGGGGGTCCATCTGCAAGGCAAAAGAATCAAAAAGACAATCAGAACAATGAAGCTTTACAGGTGCTTACTTGGCAAGGCACTATGATCGGCACTTAAGGGATTTATAGGAGTGGTAAAGAGAGCTACCTTTGTGATTACATTACCAGAGTCTGAATTGAGACTCTACCACTAAAGCTATTTGAGGTTCACTTTCTCCATTTATTAAATGATATAATAATCCAACCCTAAAGGATTGCTGTAATGATGTAATTATATAATAGACTGTTGCTAGTATCATTTTCATTAGTTCTACTTAGGGCGTGCAGAGAAATCGAAGGCATGGCACCCTTTTGAAGAATTTATAGTCTTGATATGAACACATAAAAATTAAGCTGTGCTAGGCATGCAACAGTGTTAGGAAATTAATTACTGAATTGTGCTCACAATAGTAGCCTAATTATATATGAATTAATAACAAAACTAGAACTAAAAATAATGGGTAACTATCAAGTACTTGCCATGTATGTCAGACATTTTTTTTGGATACAATTTCATCTAATTGATGTTTCTTAACCCCCAGTTATGAGATGTCACCTTAAATTTGCAATGTCAATATAAATAGGGTCAAGAAATAGTATTGAAGAATACAAATGCAGGACATATGTGACTTGCCAAAGTAACCACAGTAATCATAATAAAGAGGAATTCAAAAATAGGAGCATAACAGCCAGATCCACTGTTAGTGGGGAGGGCTGAGAAGAGGAAAGGGAAGAGGGTAGGATTAGAGAGGAAGCAACAAGCCTGCAGCTGACTGTGCTCAATTGAATTCTGGGCCTCAGGAGTACAATTAGTTGGCTATGCAGATAGTCAAATCATCTCTCTAGATAATTTCTTCTTGCAAAGCTAAAAGCAAAGGATAAATAGATATCATGACTCCCAAACATTAAATTATTACATAATGTTCTTTCTTGTGTTAAGAAGGGAAGATTTGTATGCCTTATTTTTAAGAGGCCTCAACTGCTACAGATAATAAAACCTAGATGGAACAAGTTTTTATTAATAAGGGAGCATATTTATTTTGGTAGATAATCAAGATATACCAATTACCAGTAAAATTTCTGAAATTATAAGGAAAAAAGATGGTCAGTGATAGGCTCTGATGATATATGGAAACAAGGCATATAACCAAATGCTTAATTGGTAGATACAATGCTCTGAGCTTCATGAATTATGCAGAAAGCAAAAAAGAATGTTGCTAAGATTATATATTAACAATTAACTTTCAACTGTGGTTTAATGGCCATGTATTATAAATTCAAATCTAAAATCTTTTGAGAAATAGAAGCTATAAAATATGCTAGGGCATAATATTTGACCAATTAATCTCTGCCTACTGATCAGACATTCTGCATGTTTACTTTATGATATCATTTTGCTTAGAGGAAACACTAAACAAATATATTATTAAAATGAATTGTAAAAGTTTATATGATTTGGAAACAAAGCTGAATAAATGTTATAAAAGATCTGCCAAGGAAGGGCCAGGTAATGGCTTTAATGAGGGCTTCCTTGACCTACAGAAGGAAGGAACATTTAAAGGTTCCTGTTAAGTACTAGTGCTTTGCAGCAACTGATTCACTGAATGCTCACAACATTCCTTGGAAGTGGCATTTTTTCCCAGAGGTTATAGGTGAGGGCCTTCACCAAAATTCTCAAAGCCACATAGTTACTAAATGGTGGAGCTGGAATTCAAATTTTGACCATTACAATACAAATATTGGGAGTGGGGAGTCCTTTCCAACACTTAAGGAAAGTAAAACTGATGGAAATGGGACACCTATCCTTTACTGTTATTTCACCAGCATGGTTGTTTTCTTCTCTGGGTTGTTAACTGTTGCTTTAGTGACTTGGGAAATAATTTAATTTGCAAAATTTCCTTGGCCACTACACATGATGTTGTTCAGAAATTTCTCTTCTTTCAACCACCAGGATATTTGCTTCTCTATTGAGCAATTATAATAAGAAAAGTTATGAGTTGACACCAGACCTGGCTGAGTTCAAACTATAAAATAGCAATAATGATCATAATAAAAACTATTGGCAGCTATGGATTACTATTAAGGGAAACTTGCTTAAAGCTTAAAACAAATTATTTTTGAGTAATATATTTAATCTTAGTGGGTTTCTGTTTCATTATCCAAATTCAAGAGTTGAATTAGGTAATTCATAAAGTTCTATTAGTTATGTATTTTTTTCATTCATGAATTAAAAAAAAAAATTGATTGAACATCCAATGTGTGTTTGGCCCTATGCCAAGCATCACAGATACAGTGGTGAGAAAGACGGAATTGCTGCTGCATCCTAGTGGGAATAACAATCTCCAAAATAATACTGGAGTTGGAGTCAGAGTCAAAAGATTGTACTTGTGGCTCTTCCATTTGTTATTTTTGACCTGGAAAAATTACCTAATCCTTTAAATCTAGTTTCTTCCGTGGACTAAGAATAGGATTCAGGAAGACTAACTGAAATAAAATATGTGAAGAAAAACTTGGAAAAACTAAAGCACCAGGCAAAGTTGATTATTATGACATGCCATAGATGAAGTTTATTCACTTACTGGTTCCACTGACATGGCAAAAAACAACATATAATTATACCTAAGAGAAAATTAAGTATGTTGCCCTTGTGGTGTATACATATGAGTGATGAAATTTCTGTAGGTAAAAATCATCTCAGCCTTACTAGAGATCTTGACAGGCTGAAGTGGGAGGGTGGTGGGGTGGGGAAGGTGAGGTGTATTGAACACCTGTATCAATTTATGAAGTGCAGCTACTCCTTAGTGTCTTTCATATCAATAGAATACTTCAACTTAAAATAGACTGCTTATTTTAATTTTTATTATTATACATTAAGTTCTGGGATACATGTGCAGAACATGCAGGTTTGTTACATAGGTATAAATGTGCCATGGTGGTTTGCTGCACCCATCAACCAGTCATCTACATTAGGTATTTCTCCTAATGATATCTCTCACCTAGTCCCCCACCCCCGACAGGCCTTGGTGTGTGATGTTCCCTTCCCTGTGTCTATGTGTTCTCATTGTTCAACTCCCACTTATGAGTGAGAACATGCAGTGTTTAGTTTTTTGTTCCTATCTTAATTTGCTGAGAATCATGGTTTCCAGCTTCATCCATGTGCTTGCAAGAGATATGGACTCGTCCTTTTTTATGGCTGTATAGTATTCCATAGTAGATACGTGTCACATTTTCTTTATCAAGTCTATCATTGATTGGCATTTGGGTTGGTTCCAATTCTTTGCTATTGTGAATAGTGCTGCAATAAACATACGTGTACATGTGTCTTTATAGTAGAAGGATTTATATTCTTTTGAGTATATACTCAGTAATGGGATTGCTGGGTCAAATGGTATTTCTGGTTCTAGGTCTTTGAGGAATCACCACACTGTCTTCCACAATGGTTGAACTAATTTACATTCCCACCAACAGTGTAAAAGTGTTCCTGTTTCTCCACATCCTCTCCAGCATCTGTTGTTTCCTGACTTTTTAATGATTGCCATTCTAACTGGCATGAGATGGTATCTCATTGTGGTTTTGATTTGCATTCTCTAATGACCAGTGATGATGAGCTTTTTTTCATATTTGTTGGCCACATAAATGTCTTCTTTTGGGAAGTGTCTGTTCATATCCTTCATCCACCTTTTGATGGGGTTGTTTTTCTCTTGTTAATTTAAGTTCCTTATAGATTCTGGATATTAGCCCATTGTCAGATGAATAGATTCCAAATATTTTCTACCATTCTGTAGGTTGCTTGTTCATTCTAATGATCGTTTCTTTTGCTGTGCAGAAGCTCTTTAGTTTAATTAGATCCTATTTGTCAATTTTGGCTTTTGTTGCCATTGCTTTTGGCATTTTAATCATGAAGTCTTTGCCTGTGCCTATATTATTTACTTTATTTCTGTCTTCCCCACCATACTATACTTCTTGATGAAGAGAGACACAAAATCCGTCTCACTCATTATTGCATCCCCAATCTTCTGGCATGTCACCTGGCACATAGCAGATGCTCAATAAGTAAATATTTATTAATGGAATTAATTTTGTGAACTCTTAGTAACTCACTTCACCTCTTTGTGAGTCATCAATAAGATGGGTTTAACTTTGCAACACCAGCCTAAAGACTGGAACTTCTGGGACCACCTCTTGAGTTCCTTCCCTGCTCTAAGGCTTCTGCCTTTATTTATACAGGTCTCCTGCTAGAGCAGCATGCTCAAGTACCTGAGATCTGTAAACTGTATTTCCCACAGTGCTACTTCCATATCAGATGCCCCTTTTTAACCCTAGAGAAGGGAACTTTGTGAGTACAACTAGAAGCCATAATTAACCATTTTACATATTAACCTCTTTCAGTTATCCCAGTATCCCTGTGGGGCAGGCACTGATCTCATGTGTGGAAAATAAGACACAGAGAGGTTAAGACACTTAATACAAGTTTATGTACTCAGTAGGTGGCAGAGCAAGAATGAGAATCGGCTGTTTTTATACTTTTTCATGCTGAGGCATGGCAGCCACCCAGATAATCCCTGCAGCATTCCATGGCTCATAAAATAAGGCACTCTCAGTGCATGGTAGGGTCAGTCAACTGGAGGGGCATGGTAGGCTTGCAAAATTTTCCTTAATGAGGGATGGACAAGAGTGTCTAGAGTTAAATATGTCACAATTTCAGAGTTCTGCTAACTGCAGCACTTGCAAGTAAAGAGAATAGACATCTGTGCTTTGCCCGTTCATCAAGCACCACGCACTCCCCTTTCTGTACGGGAAACCACCACTTCCCCATTCTCAGTTTCTGTGTCTCTGCTGTGGGTGTAGGCCAATCAGAGCCATTCTGACACCATAATTGGCTCAGTGTTGGGCTCATGCCTTTTCTGAGCCAATGGCATGCCGTGAGTCTTCAGATGGGAATAGCAGAGTAAAGATTCTCAAATTTTCTCCCTGGATCTGCACCTAGAAGTGAGTAGCCCCAAATCAACAGAATCTGCTGAGATGGTTCAACTGTAAGAGGAGATGCTAATTTGGAAAGAAGCCAACACTAAAATAAAGAGTCTATGACCTAATGGTGCCTTGTGTCTATATCTGGACATACCTGACTTGCTGATGCTAAGCAAGACAGTATATTATCTTGCTTCCTTCCCCTGTCCCTTCGTCTTTCTTTCTCTCCCTCTTTCCCTCTTCCTCCTCTTCCTCTTCCTTCTTATTCCTCTTTCTCACCTGCTCCCTTCTCTCTTTCTTTCTTAAGCCAGTATTACTTTGTTTTTCTGTTATTTGCATTCGAAAGAATCCTAACAGATATAATTCATCTCATTTAAAGATCTCAACAACTCTATAAGACAGTATAGGTAGGGCAGGATGGAAATTAGAGGCATTTAATTTATAACAAAAATTTGCAAAACTCAAATTTTCTTATAACTAGGAAAATCTATTATAATAATACCATCTTCAGTATGCAGAACAGTGTTGGGCTTTGATATTTTAGGCTAGGACCTAAAGAACCTAGGTGCTGCTAAATTTTAGTGGCTGACTGCTAAACTGGCTTCATTTCCCTTTCTTTTCCTTGTCTTGTTTATTGTTCTTTTCACTTCACAAGGTGTGAGATGTGTCGGGAGCACAATTACAAGGTCAAGAGCAAAGGTATAGGAGATTGACAGGACCTTTTACGTGTGTTTTAAAGGGTAAAAGTGGAGAAAGACTGCAGGTAAACTACCCGTAAGTTTATTGAATTTTAATCTCTTTTACTGTTTATATAAAAGAAAAAATGACTTTACAAATCTGGATGTTAAATTCAATAGCAATTATCATTCCTTTTTCCCCTTTGAAATATTTGTTTTCATAAGGTACTTTCTATTTTTGATTTTTACTTTTTTGGAGGCCTACTACACCACAGCAGAACAGCAGCAGAACAGGATAGATTCCCACTTGACAGGGCAGGAAACTGAAGTTCAGAAAAATGAACTGAATTACCTAAAATCTTATGACAAGTAAGTCATAGAACATTTTAACAATTCTGGGTTGTTGATGTTTATCTTAATGCAATAATATTCCATGCTGCCTCTAGCCTGTCTTAAAATCAACCAGAGAAGACTGACTCAGGTAGTGGTTTGGTGAGGGATAGTCTATTTTCAGTGCTTCCCACACTTGAATGCATATCAGACTACTCTGGAGGCCTTGTTAAAACAGGTCTGGTCTCCACTCCCAGGACTCCTGAGTGAGTAAATCTGAAATGAATCTCGGTAATCCGCATTTCTAACAAGTTCCCAGGTGATGCTGGGTTGTTGGCTTGGTGTCCACACTTGGAAAACTGCTAGTCTATTGGACAGAACGACTTCAAATAAAGGAGTAGCAGAGGCCAGGGAAGTAATACACAGCTGGAGACTGACCAAAATCCACACCGCCAAGCTGAAAATCAGCTTTCATAGACAGAGAACAACATATGCAGCTTCCATTTATTGAGTATTTACTGGAGGCAGGCATTGCATTAAAGGTTCTACATAACTCTCTTATTTAATGTTGATCTTGAAAACCCTATAAACAGGATTATTAATATTCCAATTCTAAAAATGAGGAAATTGAGAATTAGGGATAGTTAGCAATTTGCCCAGAGTTACACAGTAAGCAATGGAGTTGGCATTTAACCTGTTTGTTCCAAGGTTTTTGTTCCCAATTACCAAACTATACAACTGCATTCTCAAAACTCTCCTCAATTACGAGTTCTGTCTTGGTGTGCCTTCTCCGTACCAGGCTATATTTAGGGGACTCAATTTTAGCAAATGGAAGACATAGTAATGGTCACATGAATTTAGCTAATCCTTAAAATCGAGTTTCCACACCAGCCCTTTTAGACTTGCCCAAATAGATTTCCTAATTATCTGTCTCTTCACTTGAGCAGTGGAGACACAAGAGAAACTACTAAACTTTCTTTCTTTCTTTTTTTTTTTTCGATTAGGACATTAAAAAAAGACAATTTCCCTTTAACCAATCAGAAGGACCATGTGGCAATCTCTGTTGCCCTGGAAAACATAGAAAAATGTTTATCAAATTTTTCTGTCTTGGCATTTTTGCCTATTCAAGGGGCCATGGGAATTTTGATGTTAGTAGTTGAAACAAGAGGGAGGAAGAAGCAAAAGTAAACGAAACGAGAGGGAGGGAAGAGGTAGACTGGTGAATAAGCTGCTATTCTCTGCAGATAAATTGCCTTTACAAGGACCTATGCTGCAGGCCTTGCTTCAGTATGAGGCTCTCTACCATCTGCTTTCTAGTCTAGCTTTAACTCCCAAGTCCATTCCTGACAAGGTTTTTTGGAGAGGCTCTATTAAGCATGCTAATGCCAACAAAGAAGTCTCCTGCTTCCAATTCAACTATCTATTCTGGAAATCATGCTTTATCTGGAGTTATTGTGCTTATCAATCAAGAAACAAGTGCTGAAATTTTGAGATGGACTGATTTATTTGCACTAACATTCCAGAGCCTTCTCCAAATGATCCTCTGTGAATGAGGGCAGTTTGTACAGCAACTGAATCAGCTGTTCTGTTGGTTGCAAAATGGACTTCACGGTGGACTTGAATTATTTTCCAGACTGACCCATGTGATGATGGTTCTAACAACCATCATGTTAAATGTTTTGGATTAAGAAGTTTTCTTTCCCCTCTTTCTGTGTCTATCCTAACATTTTTCATGACAAGAAAAGAAACATGCTTAGTTAACAGAGTTGCATTTTATTTAAAATATATTGTATTAAACCCTGAAGAGGGGGCCTTATTTTTATATAATAATCAGTTAATTCCAAGTTTGGTTTAGGCTTGCTGCTTCCCTTCCTGTAACTTTCTTCATGGTAGGAATATACCCTGGAGAGATGTCCTTGTGATAGTCTATAGTCATATACAGAAAAACAACTCAAATCCCTCAATAACCTAAAAACATCACACGCTTACCTTACAAAGGGGAAATGGGACTATCTGAAATCCAAGTTCACAAGTCATATCATCAAGAGAAGAGTGAAAAATTGTAAAAATCCAAGAAATCCTAACTGTGAAATTTCCAGTTACTGTGACTTGTGTGTGGGTAGAGGAGATGGTGTTTTATCTTCCATGAAATGGCACTGTGACCCAAGTGACTTGAAATGCTTAAGCAATGGACTGTTAATCCCCTGGGAACATCCAAAGCACTCTTTCCAAAAATAGCACTCTGAGACTACGTACCATGTACTTAGTGTTTTAAGAGGTCAAAGAAAGTTCACTCAATCAGAATATGAAATGCAAATTCTATGGGAGCAAGGGAAGGCCAACATCTTTGACTCTTCAAATCTCTGTGCCAAAGAAAATGGAGCAATACCAACAAAACTTGGGAGTTTGGAATTGGAAAGTAAACAGGAAATACTGCTAAAATACCCAGGTAGTTTCATGAAAGTAATTTTTAATAAAAAATGGTAGGAATAAAAGAGTGAGAATTCTTTTTACTCTGCCTTTTTTACTTCTATTATGCAATGATAAAGTTAAATCTTACAACCAGACTATGAGAATGGAGTTAGTACTACCAGCATTTTATAACAGCCCTTCCCATCAAAACACAGAAATTCATGGCTTGTTCGAGGCTAGTTAAGTTGTAAAACAATAATTGAAACTTCTGTTTATGGATTCAAACCTATGCTTTTTCTACTAATTGTTTTCAATATATGATGAAAAGATACTTATGAAGTGGACGCTGTTGGCTCTAAGATATGATGCTATCTAGTTGTTGTTGTTTTGATTCTTAAATTTTAAATTCTAATGAGTGAGCCACTCGAATGCCTATCTTCAAGTTTCCTTAGTTAAAATAACCTTTGTTAAAGAATCACATTAATAATTCATTCTTTATGGATCGGGGACCTATGTCATCTTCTACTTCCTACACGAAATAATTAATCTGATCAAGTGGGTAAATCAAGTGAACATGTGTAGCTTTACACTGCTGTTTCAAGTGATGATGGTTTTAGAGGAAGTAAGAGGCAGATATGTGGAGTACAAAGAGAAGAGTAAGATTTTACTCTTCAAAAGATCCCAGAAGATACAGTTAATTAATTAATCTGTATTAATTGCAAGGTGGTGAGAAGACCTTCGAAAGCATGAGCTGCCAAGAGAACTGACACCCCTTTGCCTTATGATCCTTCTCAAAGGGGTTCCTGCCCCTCTCAAAGCCCACAAACAGACTGAAAATAACACTAACCTCAGAGATGAGCGCAGGTTCTAATCCCATGTTACTGTCTCTGGCCCTCAGTGTTCTTTATCTAGGTGGGCTTGTGGAATCTTCTGCTAACTCTCTCCCCCAGTTTCAATCCTATAACTGTAAGTTCAACAAATTCGTGTTTCCTTTATGATGGGAAACATGTGGGCAGGGACTGTGTCTTGTTGCTTAAGTATCCCTAAAGCTGACCATTACAGTTGGTACAAAGTAAGTATTCAAAACAAAACTTGCTGAATTGAATTACTGAGAGGGCTAGAGTAAGTCTGGGATCACACTTTCAAATAAGGCTAGGGAGGTCATATAAGAACGTGAAGCAGGTGTAGTGGAGATTAGGGAAAAGTTCATCCTGCAGTGAGCTAGACTAAAACACAAAAGCCCTTCTGAAGGACATTTAAATTCCAACCTTTAAATATTATGGTGGCCCAAATCATATCTTGGTCTAAGGGTTTAGCCCACAGGCTGCTGCATCAAATTCCTTTTCAATTCAATTTATTAAAAATTTGCCTTCCACTTCCATTTAATATACAATTACCAAATACCTTTAAAACATGTATGGCATAATAGAGGGATGAAGGTTAAGAAAAATTTGCCTGGCAAAAATCCCATAGTCTTGTAGCTTCCTTGCTGTGATCTTGACCCAGTGCTAGTATTTCTTTTCCCCACTGTGTAGGCCTTGCTGTGGCAACTTCTGTAGTAACCCTTTGGATTAGAAATTCTTGAGGAGCCTGCTTAATTTTTTGCGGCTTGGTATCTTCCACTTCTTTTACTCTCACAGCATCAAATTCATTTCTTTTGGAAAATGGTTCCTTTCTACATATCTGTTAATTTATGTGGAATTCATTAAGAATGGTAAATAAACTACAGATCACTGATTTTTTTTTAAAGAATAATATTCAGGTTGAGATAGGAAGATGAATGTTAAATTTTGGGGAGAGAACAGTACATTCAAATTGTTACGTTTAATATTATTAAAGCACATTTAATAAAATGCATGATGAATTGAATAATTTCTTTTAGAAGGCTATAATTATTTCTGGGTGCCTCTATATTATAAAGTACAGGCTACTAGTTTCAATTAAGGTTGAAAGTAGGGATTCATTTTCATTGTATGGGGAAAAAGATTGGGATCAGATTGAAAACACCTGAAGAAGGAAAAAGGGAAGAAAACTATATTTATGATATATCAATTTTAATAGACATTTCTTTCATTCAAAGAAGGCATTGGCTTAAAATTATTATGAACCCTCAGGAAGTGCAGAATGAAGTTAAGTTTTGCAATGAACTTACATAAGCTCCAAATCCTATTTTTGACAAGTTTCAGAGAGGTAGGAATGAGAATCTGCCTACCCAATCCTGATAACTCAAAGAAGTTTTAACACCTGTGAGCTTACATCCTGACAGGTGAAGGCTTGCTCTAGTTTAATTTTCATCTAGCTTATTGACTCAACTCCCAACCTGGAGAGAGACAATTGATCTAATCTTTTCATTAGCTGGTTCACACAACTCAAAAGCATTATGGGTGATGACTTGCTAAAGATTTTTGTACACACCATTTACCTAGTAATTCAAAGTATCCCAATCCATTTTTAAATAACACCACAGAGGACATTTGTTTTGGTTTCTTTCCACAAGACTGGAGACAGTCCAGTCAGTCAACCATTTCTAATGCACAGGAGTAAAGGCAGTGGGGAGAACAGCCAAATGTTAGGAGAAAAGGAGCTATGTTTTTTCCCTGGGATTATACATATTGTCAATGATGATGACAGTGCACGTCACTAAGAGGGAAAAGGGGTGGTTGACAGCCATACTCCTTCCCCCTTTATAATCTTCCAAAATCTCTGACAGTGAGTAGTAAATGTGAAAGTGGATCCTGTTAAGTTTCGAGATTTACTGACAGGTCATGACTGACTTAAAGGTTGTCATCCAAATCTTCCCAGGTCGTTGGAGGACTCATGGTTCTCTCTTGTTCATGGGTTTTGAAACTGATGTCAATATTGTCTCAAAAAGTAATGAGGATGGGTTTGGACATACAAAACCAGTCACTGCCTCAGTTTCAGGCAAGAGGGAAATTATAACCTGCCTCTAGTTTTCTGTTGGAAGCAGAGAAGCCAAGGTTTGGTTTCTGTCCCCCTGAGGCAAGGCACTAATGTTTGAATCCTTCTAAAAATCTGACAACTCTTTCCCCCTGGAAGATATTGACTGAAAAAGAATTTCTAAGCTCAGAGACTTCACAAACCCCATCTAGACTATAAAAAGTTCTACTCAGATGTATCAGAGATCTTTTTTCCATATATTCCTACTCCTACCTCCTCTTGTTTTTTATCTATTTGGCCAAGAAGCCAGAAAGCTGACCTAATGCAAACCTTATGGCAGGACTCCCAGTGAACACAGTACAAAAGGTTAACAGAGAAGCAGCAGCCTTCTTTTTCATAGGTGTGTGGGGAACACAGCCAGTGGACTTTGCTTCTACAGATTCCGAGTTACATTTGGTTCTTGAATAGCAAGGGGCACGAGGGAAGTGCCAAAACAGAGATGTTGAACAGAGATGAGTTGGATGGGAGGATACATGGAATCTCATGGATTACTGAATCCTGTGAGAAAAACTTTTGACACACGTTTAATGCTCAACTAGCATTGGATCTAGTAGCTGTGCTTAAAAAAATTAGAAGCACTGAAGGGAACTGACTCAGCACTAATTAATAAAACATGATGTCACCAAAATAACTCAGTGTATGCTGGTAAGCCTGTGCTCACTGTGTCCAGCAAAAGCCAAATACCTAATGCTAAGGGGAGTGTGATTATGGAACAAATATGTATGGCAAATAACTAATTGCAAATAGCACTTATACGCTAAGTCAAATTCTTACTAGCACATGGCTGATGCTAAATAATATGCAGCTGTTTGAAAAGAACCAAGGGATTTCTAATATTTGCTGCATCATATAATTGAGAGGAGGATGATCCTTCTTCCTCCTTCCTCACCACTACACAGCTCCCATCTTTCAGACCTCAGTTCAAATTCTTTTTTCATGAGGAAGCCTTTCCTGATCTCCCCTTATCTGATCAGGCGCCCCATTATAGCAATGTAGGCACTTCCTTCACTGCTCTTGTTTCCATTTATAATTATATATTACTTCTAAACGAATTTGTTTAACCTGTGTCTTCACATTAGAAAGTGGTCACTGCGAGGGCAAGGCACATATTTGGTAAGGACTCAATAAATATCTGCTGAAATAATAATACAAAATCACATTTTGTAGATGGTCTGTTGAAAGTAGCATCCTGAATTCCAGTGTAGATAAGACCATTTATACAGTTTCTTAAGTTTTGAGGACATGAGGTTTGGAATCAACTTTGAATACTAGCTCCTCTGCTGATTAGCTATGTGTCCTTGGGCATGTTCCATTGCTTAGTTGAGTCTTCGTTTCTTTATCTTTCAAATGAAGTTCTATTACCTAATCTTAAAATGAGCAATGTTATTTGTAGGGATGTTTTAAGACTGAGAAAAAAATCATATTCTTTTTGGTGAGATAAGATAGTTAAGGAGCCTACCCTCATGTCTGACATACATGGGGGTAGGTGTTAGATGTTTTGTTAGATGTGTAACAAAAGGTACCCATTGCTATGGATACTTGCAACTTTAAACTTCTCTACCTGAGAGAGAATATATAAATTCATTGATTTATATAGGCAGGTAAGACTAATTCTTTTTTTTTTTTTTTGACGGAATCTGGCTCTGTTGCCCAAGCTGGAGTGCAGTGGAGCAATCTCGGCTCACTGCAAGCTCTGCCTCCTGGGTTCATGCCATTCTCCTGCCTCAGCCTCCTGAGTAGCTGGGACTACAGGCACCCACCACCACCCCCGACTAATTTTTTTTTTTGTATTTTTAGTCAAGATGGGGCTTCATCATGTTGGCCAGGATGGTCTTGATCTCCTGACCTCATGATCTGCCCACCTCGGCCTCCCAAAGTGCTGGGATTACAGGTGTGAGCCACCATGCCCAGCTGACTAATTCTTTATATTTTCTCTCTAGCATCTCACAGTGGATGTTGTAGTTGAATCAATCCCATCCATTGCAACAATAGTTGAGACTGACCCCCTGTTTAGGTGTAGGCCTGATTGTTTTAAGTCAGTCTTGGTACCTCCCCTCCCTTGCCAAAGATTGGTTCAGGAATGGGAAGGACTATATCAATTGAGCCAATGAAATGAAAAGAGAAAAACATTCCATGCTAATGGATAGGAAGAATCAATATCATTAAAATGGCCATACTGCCCATAAGCAACTTATAGATTCAATACTATGCATATTAAACTACCATGGATATTCTTCTCAGAACTAGAAAAAAACTATCCATATAGAACCAAATTCCTAAAGTACCAAAAAAGAGCCCAAATAGCCAAGGCAATCCTAAGCAAAAAGAACAAAGCTGGAGGCATCACTCTACCGGACTTCAAATTATGCTATAGGGCTACAGTAACCAAAACAGCATGGTACTGGTACAAGAACAGACACATATACCAATGGAGCAGAATAGAGGACCCAGAAATAAGACCACACAGCTACAACTATCTGATCTTCTACAAACCTGACAAAGACAAGCAATGGGGAAAGGAATCCTATTCAATAAAGGTTGCTAGGATAACTGGCTAGCCATATGCAGATGATTGAAACTGAACACCTTCCTTACACTATGTACAAAAATTAACTCAACATGGATTAAAGACTTAAATGTAAAACCTAAAATGATAAAAACCTAGAAAACAACCTAGGCAATACAATTCAGGACATAGACACAGTCAAAGACTTCGTGATGAAGACACCAAAAGCAGTAACAACAACAGCGAAGATTGACAAATGAGGTGTGATTAAGCTAAAGAGCTCCTGCACAGCAAACAAAACTATCAACAGAGTCAACAACTTGCAGAATGAGAGAACATTTTTGCAAACAATGCATCTGGCAAGGGTTTAGTATCCAGCATCTATAAGAAACTTAAGCAAATTTACAAGACAAAAATAACTCTATCAAAAAGTGGACAAAGTACATGAACAGACACTTTTCATATGGCCAATAATCATATGAAAAAAAGCTTAACATCACTGATTATTGGAGAAAGGCAAGTCAAAACCACAATGAGATACCATCTCACACGAGTCAGAATGGTTATTATTAAAAAGTCAAAAAACAAAAATGCTGATGAAGTTGTGGAGAAAAAGGGATGCTTATACACTGTTGAAGGGAGTGTGAATTAGTTCAACCATTGTGGAAGACAGTGTGGCGATTTCCCAGAGACCTAAAGACAGAAATATCACTTGACCCAGCAATCCTATTACTGGGTATATACCCAAATGAATATAATTTTTTCTATTATAAAGACACGTGCATGTTCATTGCAGCACTATTCGCAATAGCAAAGACATGAAATCAACCTAAATGCCCATCAGTGATAGACTAAATTTTTTTTTTTTTTTTTTTTTTTAGAGATGGAGTCTCACTCTGTCGCTCAGGCTGGAGAGCAGTGGCGCGATCTCGGCTCACTGCAAGTGCAAGCTCCGCCTCCCAGGTTCACGCCATTCTCCTGCCTCAGCCTCCCGAGTAGCTGGGACTACAGGTGCCCGCCACTACGCCCGGCTAATTTTTTTGTATTTTTAGTAGAGACAGAGATCCACCGTGTTAGCCAGGATGGTCTCGACCGCCTGACCTTGTGATCTGCCTGTCTCAGCCTCCCAAAGTGTTGGGATTACAGGCTTGAGCCACAGCGGCCGGCCCTAAATTGTTTAAAAAGTGGTACATATATACTCTGGAATACTATGCAGCCATAAAAAAGAAAAAGATTATATCCTTTGCAGGGACATGGATGGAGCTGGAGGCCATTATCCTTAGCAAACTAATGCAAGAACAGAAAATCAAATGCTATATGTTCTCATTTATAAGTGGGAGCTAAATAATGAGAACACATGGACACATTGAGGGGAACAACACACACTAGGGCCTTCTAGAGGATGCAGGGTGGGAGAAGGGAGAGGATCAGGAAAAAACTAATGGGTACTAGGCTTAATACCTGAGTGATCACATAATCTGTACAACAAACCCCCATGACAAAAGCTTACCTATGTAACAAACCTGCATATGTACCCCTGAACTTAAAATAAAAGTTAAAAAATAGAGAAATGAAAGTTTTCTTGAAGGCTTTGTATAAAAATAAATCTCCATCTCTCTTAGATATGAATGGAGAAACGTGAAGCCTTGTTGCTACTGGAAGCCACCTTATCTCAGAACAAGAAATCATTACCAAGATTTCTGGCTGGCTTGCTTGTTTCTCTCTCTCCCTTTCTTCCCATGCCTATGCATGATTTTTCATAGGCCAGATACATTAAAGATGAGTGGAAAATCAGAAAAGCCTCATTATCACAAACTCAAAATTGCAATCATTTCCGTTAAAATTCAACTTAGGACGATGGCACGGTTTCTTTCGTGTACACACACATGCACACGTGCACGCACACACATACACACAGATTTTTATATCTTTTTCAAAAAATAATAAACTTCAAAGAAAGTTTAAAGCTATCCTATAGCATTTTTTTTTTTTTTTTGAGATGGAGTCTCGCTCTGTCGCCCAGGCTGGAGTGTAGTGGCGCAGTCTCAGCTCACTGCAAGCTCCGCCTCCCAAGTTCACGCCATTCTCCTGCCTCAGCTTCCTGTAGCTGGGATTACAGGCACCCACCACCACGCCCGGCTAATTTTTTGTATTTTTAGTAGAGATGGGGTTTCACCGTGTTAGCCAAGATGGTCTCGATCTCCTGACCTCGTGATCTGCCCGCCTCAGCCTCCCAAAGTGCTGGGATTACAGGTGTGAGCCACCGTGCCTGGCCGTTATCCTAAAGAATTTTAACAAAAATGCCCTCGTGTAAGTCCCCTATGTTTTGTCTAACTGCTTTCATATCTTTGATCTCCTCGCCATCTACACCATTAGAATATATGTGACATACCAGGCATGGACTTCCTCATCTCATGGATAATAAAACTAAAGGTCCAGAGAAATATTTTTCCACAAAGTTGCAGAGCTTTTCAGAGACTCAGCTAGGCTGAGTAACCCTGACTTCTTGAATTCAAATTGGATTCTATGGCTGCCAATAATAGAACTGAAGAAAGATATTTTAAAACAGCTTCACACGCAATCTGTGATTCAAATGTGCAACTCAGAAAGAGAAATCTGGATTTATATTCCAGCTTTATTTAGTCCTAGTTCTACCACTAACTTGCTTATGTGACCCTGAGCAAGTCACTGAAATTTCTGGGTTTCAATTTCTGTACATAAAAGCGAAACAGTATCTTCAGGTAGGTTTCCTGTTCTTAAACCTGTGGTAGGCACTGCTAATTGATCAGCTGGTCTGAGATTCAACTACAGAATCCTCAGTGTAGTTCTCAAGGCAGCAACCAAGAGTCATTCTGAGTTGGTACTTCAGGTATAACTCATTTACATTTCCTAGGATGGATCTTTGCTATTTAATTTAGTCCACAGATCAGCCGCTTTGGCATCTCTGGAAGTTTGTTAAAAATGCAAAATCTCAAGCCTTACCCTAGACCTACTGAATAAGAATCTGCATTTTCATAAGATCCCTAGGTCGTTTTTATGCATGTTAAAGATGAACAAGCACTGGGCTAGATAATATCTTAGATCGCTTAAAGTTATAAAAGTCAATGACTATAGGGTTTATAAAACAGGTGTTACGGGGAGGAATTTTTCAAGAACCTTGGATAGCTCTCCAAGTCTGCTAAATGGTCTTCATCTATTTGGTAAAGGGTAGAAGAGTTAATCAGTAATGTTTCGTGTGTGTGTGTGTGTGCTCCCCTTTCAGAATGCTAAATCAATCTCAACCAAGGTACTGACTAAATCCTCAGGGGAGTCTAAGATATAGAGGGAACTATGAATTCACCTCAGCCAGGGATGCCTTGGGCAGCTGCAGTCTGATGGCTTCTGTGTGTTTGGCCAATTACACAGTGAATTACCCCAGTGAGTATTCGTCAAATGCACCATCCGCTCTCACTCCTCAACTCTCTTGTTAGAATTCTTGTTAATTTGACACAGCCTTGTCAAATATCTCTCTCTTTCATTCTAACACCAAATTACCCTTGGCTCTGAGATCTGAAGATGACAGCAGACAGTGAAAGTTGCTAACTTTATAAAACATAAGCTGCAAGTTGAGTTGGGAAATTAAGAAAATTATAAATTTAGAAAGGTAAGAAGGAAGGTCAACCCCAGCTGATAATCTGATGCTTTGCCAAAGAATAAAATCTCAGCTAGATTCTGGGTCAAATATTGAAAACTCTCAAAACAAAGCAAAAAATACCTGGATTCAAATCCCAGGTTTGCCACTAACTAGCTGTGTGAATGAATACGTTACTTTTCTCGGGGCCTCAGCTTTTTCACGTCAGTAAAATTATAGCACATCAGTAAAACTGAGAATATATCACCCAGTGAACCAGCAAGATTTAAAGTTTTGTGAGCGTCGAGTCGTTTTGGAAATTTGCCGAAATTTGTATTATTAGGCAATCAGAAATTCTGATTCAGCAAATTCAGGGATGAGGGACTTTACATTCTTAGATTGTTGATTCTGATGTTACAGTCTAAGAATGACCCTTTCTGTAAAGTGCTGTTATGGGGCAGTAGACAGTAAGAGATAACTCAACCAGAGCACCTGGCCAGCTCCTGGCTTTATGTAAGCTCTTGGTAAACACTAGCTTCTGAAAGACATAATTAGCAGTCCAGATAGTGGAAGTGGCTTGCTTGATTTTACACTGTGGGTAGGAGAAGGGATAGAACCTTTTCTACTGCACCAGAATGGTTTCCTTTGTGCTAGCATTTCTCAGATCAGCTTTGTTGGAATAATGCCAGGGACTGAGGACGGATGCAGGTCAAGCTGTTACGTCCTATCAAGTCAAGGAATGAGAGGCAGTACTGCAGAATGAGCATGCTATACTGGAGGCCTGGAATAGAGTCTAGTGTTTGTTACATAAGTGCTCTGTGACCTTAGACTAGTAACTCCCTCCTCTAGGTATCAGTCTTTTCATTTACGAAATGATAGAATCCTTTAAACTTCTTTCCAAGGTTAAATTACTGTAATTCTACGGTAGACACATATATTCTGGTTGGACTGAGTAGCTCTTTGCGCCCCTCCCCACTACGTTTTTTTGAGATGGAATGTACCTTTTACTGTGTGAATCTTTTCCTCAACATGCATCTGAAGAAAACACCTCCGTCCTCTGAAACTCAGCAGCATGTATTATCTGTACCATAGACTATTCATTCTGATTAACGATTCAAAAAACATCACCACCAAGACAGTGGACTGACTGTGCCGTTAGATTGAGAGAGCCAATGCTACTGAATTTAGAAATAGATCTTAGGAAAATGGGAAAAGTCAGAGTTCTGCCCTTGTGATCACTTTCCTGGTAGATATCAACTTCAAAGTTACCACCTTCCAAATGGCAGCTGCTGTTCCAAGTACTTCCCCTGTGCTTCTTCAAGTGATCCTTAAGACATATTTCCAGGGTGGGACTGTAAGCCCCATTTTACAAATGAGGAAACTGGGGCTCTGAGCGCTTTCCTATCCTCACATAGTGATTAAGGGACAGTCTTGGGGCTTGGATTCTGGGCTTTCTCCAATCCCTAATCGAGTAGGTTTGATTATGTTCAGGACTGCCCGTGCTCTTAACTGTTGGCTTGGTCTCCAAGAGCATTAATTTAATAAATATTTGCTGATCAACACATTGGTGATGTGCCTCCCAAACTTTGTGAGAAAAGTTTCATGTTATACTGCAGCTGGCTGCATCAGGGTAGCAACGTGAAGCTGAAAGGCTCTCACGGGAATGCAGCCCATGTCTGCGGCTTCAGAGACCAACATTCTCCACTAAACAACTGAAGTCAACAATCCTGGATCACAGGCTAAGGAAATCTGAAATCCTCTGTCACATGTGAGGACTCACTATTACAGTGTGCTTTCAATGTGGCAGCTGGGGTTAGCAGGCTTGCCCTCTCATGACTCATAAATGCTTAACCTGAATCATCTTTAGGGAGCCACAGTAGGTACCCTCTGACTCAAGGCAGAATGCCTGCTTTAGTGCTTTGAAACCGATCCAACTTCCAGAAATTTTCTGTAGTAGAAGCTAGCAGAAGTGTTGAGAGGCAAAGAGACAGCTTGTTTATTGCTGAGGGAGATTTCAGGATTATGTCAGGTCCATTTTTATTATGTCTCCCTAGGTGCCCTTTGCCAAAACTAAATAAACATCAAGTAATCCTACAAACCTCTTCTCAGCAGAGGCCATAAGAAGTTCCTAATTTCTATAAGAGCACAAGACTTGCCGGAGGTATTGTACTTGCTTTATTTCGACAAAATAATTGAATATTAATAATAAAATGGTAATAAAAAATAATGCCAACCCTTGATTCCCAAAGCTGTCCATGGAAAACAGTTTCTCTCTCTCTCTCTCTCTCTCTCTCTCTCCCTGCTCTTTCTGCCGTCTCCCTCCCTTACTCCCTTTGTTCTTTCCCTCCTTCCTTCCTTCCTTCCTTTTCTTTCAATAAATAGTCCATAATCTTTCCAGAATTTTCTCAGTGAGAACTACTTTCATGATACCAGAATTTCCTAGGATCTGCTATCGATTTATTGACAGATAAAAAAGAAAAGAAGGAAATAAATTAAATGTTAATAATATATGTAAGTCTCCTACTAACTTTGGGGGCTTTAAAAAGGTAATCTTTGTCTTAAGATTGAAAACTATGGCATATTTTTCCTTAAAGGCTATGTTAATAATCCACTAGAGGTGGGTTTGGCTTCTGGTAGTGATCTAGTAATATGGTAGAAGTATGTTACTGTTGTTGTGTTTCAAATTCTAGAATAAAAATTGAGCACAAAAATAGGCAAAATATTGCTGCATGCTTTGAAAAAACCACACGGCATTACATATAAACTTTTTTGTGATTTATTGTATTTGGTTTAGTGCTGAGCTAGGTATTCTGACAGAATAAATATGTTTATAAAATTTAACTCATTGATGTGATTCTTATGCTTGGAAGAAACCCAATTGAAAGAAAATTAGTCATAGTTAAGTCTTGCACTATTTGCAGGGCAGAAGATGTCCAGGTTCACTGAATCAGGTTCGATTTAGAGAGAAACTGACTGCATTAATAAAATACATGGCAGGAAGATTCAAGGGCTTTGGTCCTGGGAGCCTGTTTCATCAATGACTTCCTAGGTGTCTGTTTTCATTTTCTCATCTATAAAATGGGGATTATATCTACCTTCTGTATATCTAGTGATTATTGAGATAAATGAAAACTATATCAGGACCCATTATTATTATAATCTAATGTGCCCGACTGCTTGGTTATTTATTACTTTACAACTTACAAAATGTATAATTTGCATTCTAATTTATCCAGTGTAAGAAGCATCTTTTTATGGATTTTTAAATTATTATTTGTTATAGATACATAGTAATTATACATATTTATGGTATGTACATGTGATATCTTGATACATACAAGGTGTAATTATCAAATCAGAGAAATCAACCACCTCAAACATGTATCATTTCCTTGTGTCGAGAACATTTTAGGTCTTCTTGCTATTTTGAAATATACAATAAATCTTTATAGATGCATCATTTTTAGGACGGAAATCATGTCCGAAGCACATTAAATTGTTGCTAACACAAGGAATTATTTTATAATATTTCTTTCCATAGACATTTTTCATATTTCCAAAAGGAAACTTATTAAAGAGAATAGGTTTTAAATAACAGTAAGATGTATACTCTATGTAAGTGTCTATAAATTGCACATTAATTACCACTCATTTGTAGTAGAAATAAATGAAAGTAGGTTTAATTGAAAGGAGGTAATGAGACTGATGAAATGCAGGCAAGGAAACAATGAATATCTTAGAGCTATGTAATTTTGAGGTTACTGGATGAGATCTTGATGATCACATCCTTATTTTTTGACAGAAGTTGACATTTCTGATATCACATATATAGCTCCTCAGAGTTGAGACCTGAAGCCTGAGACTCCTGAACCTCTCAGTCTGCTGCACTGAGGTAGATAATTAATTTGTCTTCATGAAGACCCATATCTGCAGAGCCATGAGCAACACTGCTATAGGTACATCCAAGATTGGAAAAAAAAATATCAGAGGTGCCTTTGTCTAAATGTGTCACTGGAATCTTGACTCTCTGGTGACAGCATTGCAAGAAAGCCGGTCAGCATGGGTTTGCCTACACCCAGGGCAGGGCAGTTACTGTGCAGGTTTAACTATTCTTTCTTTTTGTTTATTTTTACTTTCCTTCCTCCTTTACTTACATCCTCTTTTTCTCTTCCTTGTCTTTTTTCCTTTCTTTCTTTGTTTCTCCCTCTCATTTATTCATTCATTCTTTCTTTCTTTTTTGACATAGAGTCTCTGTCGCCCAGGCTGGAGTGCAGTGGTGCAATCTTGGCTCAGTGAAAACCACCTCCATCTCCCAGGTTGAAGCGATTCTCCTGCCTCTGCCTCCTGAGTAGCTGGGATTAACAGGTGCCTGCCATTATGCCTGGCTAATTTTTGTACTTTTAGCAGAGACAGGGTTTCACCATGTTGTCCAGGCTAGTCTTGAACTCCTAACTTCAGGTGATCCACCTGCCTCGGCCTCCCAAACTGCTGAGATTACAAGTGTGAGCCCTTTCATTCTTACTTGACAGCAATAATCATTAGAAATCACTAGAAACGTTTAATGTGATATTTACATGGGGTCGTAATTATCTTGTGTTATTCCAGTTAAAGGCTATATAAATTGGAAAAAGTAGAAATTTTATTTGTGTGTGATTTGTATGTGTGTGGCAGGTGAGTGTGTGTGTGTGCATGACAGAGAGAGAAAACAGCAACGTAATGAAAAGATCATACTGGCAAGTCAGGCGAGAATATGCACACAGACACACACTCACACACTTATGTATTTTAAAAGTGATATATACTAGTTGTAACAATTACTTAATGAGAACAGTGTATGTTATTTGGGTGATGGATAGCCCAAAAGCCCTGGCTCGACCATTATTAAATTTATGCATGTAGCAAAATTGCATCTGTGCCCCATAAATTTATACAAATGAAACAAAAACAAAAACAAACACTTTAGAAAGATATAAACAGAAAAGCAGAAGTGCCCCTACCATCCCACCCCACTCTCCAAATGTAACCACTGGGGAAAAAGTTCTAAAATAAGTAAATGATGCTTGTGTTACTCGTTTTACTTCTGGAAAAATATAAAGCTGATCATTCTTGCACTAACAATAACTCATCGTTCAAGATGCATTAAATGCAGAACATGAAACAATAAATTAGCTATTTTAAAAGTCTCAGAAAAATTTACAAGACGATATGCTTAACCTAGCATTCCAAGAGGAATTTAGCTATTCCAGAAAACATACAGAGTATAATAGAATAAGTACATGGACAATTTAAAAATTAAAAGCTTGTCATAGCATGAATGAGAGCTTGGGGAAAAATATCTGAAATACACATATTAATAAATGTTAATATTTTATTATACCTAGAACTCTTGAAACTGAAAACAAAAAAGCCCTTAATACAAATGGGTAAGAATAAGAATAGGCAATTCACAGGGAAGCCAATTCAAACTGCATATGAATATATGAAAAAATGCTCAATATTTTAAGAAATATGATAAATACAAGTTAAAATAACAAGATTATACCCATTATAAACTGCAAAGAGCAATAAACAATCAGTGCTGCTGAAGGGAAAGTGAGAAAGAGGGTCTTATAGATGCATAAATCGTTATTATATATATATATATATGAAAACTGTTGCAAAGTACTGCTGGTGTTTTTTTCTCAGGAAGATTGGGATTCAGAGAGTTTTACTTTCTTATATTTTTAACTATTATGTAAATGAAAATAACCATGTGCTTTAAAAATGTAATTAGAAAGAAAAAAATATGGTCACTGTAAAAGGAAAAGATTTATCTGGTAAGATTGGTGAGAGAGAGAAAATATATATAGAAAATAAATATTTTTGCAAGGTTAAGAATACTATCATTCTTTTATAGACTCTGAATTTTCTGCCATGTTTTATCTAATCCATGTTTATTAAAACATTTATACATTATTTTTTGCCTTTTATGTATTTCTTCCTATTTTTAGAAAAATATTTCAATCTTTGACTTATCTAAAATTTAATTTGGAGAAAGGGGTAGCTTAGATATATGGTATTATATTTAAATGCTCCCAAATCATTGCTCACTGTTTATTGAATAATTCATAGATTTCCAATGACATGAAATTATACTTTTATTAAGAACTTAAATTTGTTATGCTCTAAGTTAATTTGTTTCCTTTACATAGAGAACATTGGGCCAGTGCTATATTGCATTCACTGCTGTGATTTTATCAGTCACTTAAACTTCTAGTACAAAAATTCTTCTCTAAAATTTTTCACTTTCTGGATTCCTCCCATACATACTTTTCTTTCAAATAAACTTTAGAGTTATTGGGTCAAATTTCTAAAATAAACCACCAAAGAAATAAAATCAAAAATAAAACCCACTGGTTTCCAATGACATTACACAAAGTTCATAGAATACTTTAGAAAAAACTGATCTCTTATAAATTTTACCTTTAAAAAATACTTTAAAAAAAACAAAGTTTTCTTTTATTGAAATCTTATTACTGCGAAAAGGGCTCTTTTCTTCCCTTCCATTATATTTTTGTTATTGTTTATATATTCTCTATATAGGAAAAAAGCTGTGAGAACTTCCCAAACTTCTCATATTGTTTCCCAGTTCATTCCCTTAAATTTTGTTTGAATAAATTGTTGTTGTTCTTGTTTAAGAGTAAAATTATTTCTTATCCTTTTCCAATATTCCTTACTTTCCCTAATGTAATTTTATTAGCTGTTTTTTTTTTTAAATAAACAATAGTGGTGATGGTGGGCATCCATTTCTTGTTCTAGCCTGAACAGTTCCATCCTAAGCCAAGAGGCGAGAGTCAGAGTTTTTCATAAGACAGGTAGACAAAGAGAAATAAAGAGAGAGACCTAGGCAAAGAAGCATTCTTCACTTTCTAATTTCCTAAGAGATTTTAAATTTATAACCAAGAATGAATATTAAATTTTTGTTAATTTTTCTTAATGTCCTTTTCGGTATCTATGGAAACGGTACAATATAAATATATATATTTTTTATATATTTATTTTTATATATATATATATATAAAGTTTTTCACCCTTTCAACTCATCTATATGGAAAATATTATTACCCTTATAATTTGAAATAGCACTCTGTGGTTATGATGTAGTTTGCTTTCTGTATTTTCTGTATTTCAGTTGAAAAGTTAATTTCAAAAAATTTTCCCCACTAATGTTCACCAGTGAAGTGGGTCCATTGTTTCCTTCACATACTTCTGTTTTTGAAATACAGTTTGGTACCTTATTTATGTTATGTGACCATCTAAATCATTTGGAAGTTTTTCCTTCTCTTTGCTATTATTTACAAGAGTTTAAACACTACTAGAGGTATTTGAATTTTCATGTCTGATAGAATTCATTGTTGAAATCTTAGGGGCTAGATGCTCTTTTTGAGTGGGAGTTATATTTTTCTGTCAATTTTGTTAAGTTCATCTTAGTTAATTGGTCTATTTTTCTTTTCTATTTCATCTAGGCTAATTTTTTTCTAACTCATATTTTCTAAGGATGTCATGAATTATATATTCCCATTTTCTAAGATCTTTGCATAGTTTTCTTTTAATTTCCCCTTAATGTTTAATTATTATGCTTTTAAAAATTACTGCCTTGGTATATTCATATTGTCTTCCTCTTTGTTTCCTTAATAGCCTTTTCCTTTATCGATTATGTCTTTATTTTACTTGTGGGTTATTTTATTCTGTTTTTCTAATTTGTTAATTTATAATTGATCTTGATTATTCCTTCTGCTTTATTTAGGTATTTTGTTGCTGAACTTTTTCTAACTTCTTAAATTGTATGTTTAATTCAGTTTTTAAAATTACTTGCCAGAAAGATGTTTTAAGCTATGGCCATCTCACTGTTAACTAATTTAACCACACAACTGAGGATTAATTATGTAGTATTTAAAATTAATATTATTTTCTAAATGTTCTTCAATTTAATTTTTATTGTATGTTTGACACATGACTTGTACATAAAAGAGTTTATACAAATAGTAAAATTTATAATTACACCACTTAAACGTTTCTGTCATCTCCTCCTTTGATTTCCTATCACTTCAATTTATTTGGGTGCTATTTTGATTTGAATTATATGATTTATAATGATTATATCTTTATTTGGGATAGTAATTATGATTATTAAAACTATCTCTTGGTTGTGATACTTTTAAGTTCATCTTTATGTGGCAATAATGATCAATTCTCAGCTTTCTTCAGATTTGTAATTGCCTCATTTCTTTTTTTCCCATGACTTTATTTAGAACATTTTCTAATAACTTTAAAAATATCTCTATTAAAAAGCATTTTGTTGGGTTGGTTGCTAGATTCAATCTGAGAATCTTATTCTTCCCATAGATGAGTTGATATATGCTCTACACAGAGAAACTTGGCCTTAATTTTGTCATCTGAATTTATGCTCTAAATTAGCTTTCCAGTCATTCTTATCTCTATTTCTGACATCAAGATTTAGCTACATCATCTGTATCTTTCTTCGTTTCCTTCAGGTTACGAAGGGTTTTTGTAAGATTTATTATCAGTTTTTACATCTTCTACTATAATGGTCCTCAGGCTGTCATGCTGTAGTGTATACCACAAAAACCTGGGGCATAGAAAAATGTAGATTACTAAGCTTTCCCCACTAAAGATTTTGATCTATACTGTTTCAGGTAGAATCTACTTTTAAGCAGATGTCCCAAGTGACTCTCATGTTGGCAATCTATGATAGATCCCTTGAGAAACACTGTCATAATGGTGATCTATGTTATCTATGCTAATTTTATTATTTAACTTCTGGATTCATAAACTCTAAAAAGAGTAAATACTAAGTTCTTGTCACAAATTGGCAAACAAACATCTCTCTCCTCAAAAATACCACTGCATAATTTTAATTTACATTATAAGATTATTTTCCTGTTTCACTGTTTTACACATATTTAGTGTCTAGCTTTTTAAAACATTTCAATTCTGTTTTATTTGGAAACCTTAATTCCTGGGCATGAATAGCTTTAGTTCTACATGTTATCTTTAGTTCTAAATGCCAGCACACCGGTCTTTCCTGTTCCAAAGTTCCTAACTTTGACTACCTTTTACCGGAGGCTAGATTGTTATATTACAATATTCTTTCCCACAAATAAGGACTCATGGATGCTATTCCTTAATACCTTGCAAATTGAGGATAAAGCATCTTTCATTTGTCATTATGTGTCAATAGTAATAACTTAGGTTATACTTTCTCCCTCTCAGAAACTTATAAGAAATTTTCCATTGTCTAACAATATTTAACATTGCTGTGGAGTATATTGAAACCTAACTTTTTTTTCTCCCTTGTATGTCATTCACTTTTTCTTACTGGAAGTTTAGTAATTTCAGAGGAATATAATAAGTAGTTAAATAGGCTGTATAATTTTTAACCTTGGAACCCATTACATCCTTTTAAACTTGTTATACATACCTGTAAATAAATAAATTAATGTGATTATTAATTAATTTCAAATGGTGCTAATAGGTACAGCAAAACTTTTCCAGGGAACAACCTGGTAATTAGTGGGATTAATTACTTTCATTACATATATGTACAAATACAGAATATACAGCATAGTAGTTAAGTATGTAGCTTCCGTAGTCATATTTTCTGTTCAACCACTGCTTAGTTATCTAACATTAAGAAAGTTAATCGTGTTCTCCGGGTCTTAGCTCACTACTCATAAGAATATAATGATAACAATATGGGGTAAAAATAAAGACTGATGTAGTACATGTAAATTGTCTAAGCACATAGTAGGTATTCAAGAAAGGTTTATTATGTTATTATCATTATTATTTTAAGATAGAGTCTCCCTCTTTCACCCAGGCTGGAGAGCAATGGTGCAATCTTGGCCCACTGCAACCTCCACCTTCAAGGCTCAAACAATTCTCCTGTCTCTGTCTCCCTTGTAGCTGGTACTACAGGCATGTGCCACCATACCCAGAAAATTTTTGTACTTTTTCTAGAGACGGTATTTTACTATGTTGCCCAGGCTGGTCTTGAACTCCTGGGATCAAGTGATCTGCCTGCCTCAGTCTCCCAAAGTGCTGGGATCACAGGTGTGAATCACTGTGCCCGGTGAAGAAGTGTTTATTATTATCAGCATTTTTATAATAAGATTCTGACATTAGACTTAAATGTTTTTTTCTATTCCATTTTTTCCATTCTTTACTAACATTAAGGTTCTGCACGGTTAATCCACAGTACCTGTTCTGTATATTTATTATGCTTCCTCTAAGAGATTTTTATCTATACAACTGTTTCCTCTGCATTTTGCATTTGGCATGATTTACTACAGCCTGCCTTGATTTTTTGGCCAAATTGATTATCTTTCTTACTGTTTTAGATTGATTTGTTAGTTTCTATAAGGATTGCTTTGCCTTCATTTTTCCTCTTTTAATCTCTTCTTGTTTATTATTTTATTTTTGATTTTTGGTTTCACATATTCTTTCAATTTTGGTGAGAAAATACGTTGTTACAGGAAGTTTTAATTTATCTTGAAATATACTTTTTAAGTACTTTTAAATACATTTTTAGTATCTTGAAATATACTTTTTTTTTTTTTTTCGAGACAGAGTCTTGCTCTGTCTTCCAGGCTGGAGTGTAGTGGTGCAATCTCAGCTCACTGCAACCTCCACCTCCTGGGTTCAAGCATTCTCCTGCCTCAGCCTCCCTAGTAGCTGGGATTATAGGCACCTGCCACCACACCCAGCTAATTTTTTGTATTTTTAGCAGAGACAGGGTTTCACCATGTTGGCCAGGCTGGTCTAGAACTCCTGACCTCAAGTGATCCACCCGCTTCAGCCTCCCAAAGTGCTGGGATTACAGGCGTGAGCCACCGCGCCCAGCCAAAATACACTTTTTTTTAAAAATATAAGAGTCATGGCCGGGTGCGGTGGCTCACGCCTGTAATCCCAGCACTTTGGGAGGCCGAGGCAGGCAGATCACGAGGTCAGGAGATCGAGACCATCCTGGCTAACACGGTGAAACCCCGTCTCTACTAAAAATACAAAAAATTAGCTGGGCGTGGTGGCGGGCGCCTGTATTCCCAGCTACTCGGGAGGCTGAGGCAGGAGAATGGCGTGAACCCGGGAGGTGGAGCTTGCAGTGAGCCGAGATCATGCCACTGCACTCTGGCCTGGGCAAAAGAGCAAGACTCCGTCTCAAAAAAAAAAAAAAAAAAAAAAAATGTATATATAAGAGTCATTATCTGTCTTTGCAGGTTGAGGTCTTCTCCTTGCCTTCCCCATGTGGTAGTTTTCTCGCATAGCTGTCACGCTGTTTCTTTGTTCAGATGCTTCATCTTGATGGAGACATTGCTACTGGGTTTTCCCATATGTTCACTTATAATTTAGGTAGATTTCTTTCGATTCTGCTTGCACTAATTACTGGACCTGCTTATGCATCTCTGCATCTTTGCAGAGCCTCAGTTTGAGCTGGGTGTTGATAGTTTTTATTTTATTTTTCTATTGCCATTTTATTATTGATGGCTTTTGGAAAGAGAGGATAGAGACTACACACGGGATTTTAGATTCTTCTCTCTCTCGTCTTCTCCAGCACTTATCACAATTGGACCAAGTTAAACATGTTTTCTGTTTCTTCCTCATTTGTGGGAGTGCAAGGTAATTGTGTGCGTATACACTGTGTGTATGTGTTTGTATGTATGTGTGTGTACTACCACACTCTCAGATGGCTATTAGATATGTAAACTATCATAGAACCTTTCTAGTGAACAACCTAACAATATATATCACCACTTTAGAGTCATATAACTTTGAACCTAGCAAATCCATTTTAAGAAATATATCAGGAACAATGGTGTGTAAACCTGTCAGCAATGTGATGTTTATTTCATAGTTGTTTATAATGGAAAATCACTTAGAAACAATGCAAACATCAAACAATAGGTGCTCATTGAATATATGTTAAATAAATTATGGCACACATATTCAATTACATATCTTATAGCAATTAGAAATGGTGTATACTTATACTAAAAGACATGAAAGGGTAAGTAGGAAATAACTGTATACAGAAGAGTAGAATATGATTTTTATATAAAATGTCATTAAATGTGAATAGAAGGCATGGTCGATAATGATTATGTCTGTGTGGGAGTGTGCAGGTGATTTTCACTATCTTTTGTGTAATTTTAGGAATGACCATGAATTTGTTTTGTAATCAGAAAAAAAGTTATACAACTAAATAAAATCTGAGAAAGACACACAATCCCTGCCACCATCTCCAGAATAATTACAACTATTATTTGAATGTCCTTTGCCTGGTACTACACAAGGCCGTTGGTATAATTATCTCACTTATTCTTCTCAGCAGTTCTACAAGACAGAAATTAGTATTTTTAGTTTTCAGTTGAGGAATTAAAGCTTGGAAAGTTTAAACATGTCTAATGTCACACAGCTTATAAATGACAATGCTTGAATATGAACCCAGTTCATATAACTATAAAATCCACTAATCTTCCCAGTACCTTTTGCAATTGTGACATATATCTTGATGCTCTTACAGGTTGCAAGTTTCCTAGAAAGCTCGTTATTTGAACTTTCAAATACTAGACCTTATTTCATAGTGTGAACTTAAAAGAGGACTCAAAGGACAGCATAAAGACATACTCAACATAGAAAAGTATAAAAACAAAAGACATTAGACTTCATATTTCAATGTATAAAATTCATTTTTCATTGAACATTTTTGTTAATATGATACTTTATGAGATAGAGGAAGAGGTCTTAACAAATTAGTGTTCAAATCATGGGATAAGAGAGTATTAACTCTTCCAAACCATCAACTGCACAATTTAATACACCAATGAGCAAATTTTCAAAAATATCCTCATCATTTGAGGATATCCTGAATTTTCATGTGGTTTTACTCAGTCTTTACAATAATCATGTAATGTGTTTGATTTTGGTTTTCAGAAATACAGCCTTCTTCAATCATTTTCATCATAAATCCAACTTTCATACATGTTTTCTTCTACATAATTAACAATTGACCCAGAATAATACCCAATCAAATCAGTCTACTTTAATTTCAACAAGCGTAACTAAAGTTAAAAAATAAGGACAGCAGCAACAACATAAATGAGATAGTCTGAGAGCACAGACATAGTAGGTGATGGAATGTTTAGGGGATTGGAACAAAAAAGAGTGATTAACAAAATTTCAAACATCTCTTCCATAATTTAATTATTACTATTTACTAGACTTTGTTACTATATAACACAAGTAATGAAGTCAAAAAGTGACAAAATACCAGCACAAAGGAGCAATTCAGTAGCTTATCCATTCTGTCCCCTACCCCAATGGCAACAACATGATGTATTAAAGATTCTGGAGTCAAAGCCACAAAATTAAGGGATAGCCTGATACTTAGAAAATATAACAATGGAAGCACTTCTGGCATCAAGTCCTCATAGAAAAGATTCACAAATATCCAATATCATTTGCTAAACACTGGAGTTGAACAAGTAGTAGATGATAGGGTGGAATGGTGACAATTATCATTTTCCTCCTCCAATTTGGAGGACAATATGAATGACAATTTGCCAATTAAGATCACCAACACATGAGGATTCAGAAACTATGAGTCAAAAACAGGCTTTCTTTAGAGTTCATTTAAGTCAAGAGTTTTGGTAAACAACAATGTCAATTATTGTCAATTATGATGAGCCTGCCAATAAAATACCTATCTGTAAAATAAGTAACAAGAAATCAACAAGGACTTGATGCAAGCATAACATTCTTAGACACAAGTTAGTAATGTAGACAAATTTCTGAATCCTCAGCCAACCAACAAAAGAAATGTTTTAATTCACCTATTCAATCCAAAGAGTCTGAAAAAAGCAAACACAACAACAAAACTAAGAAATAATGACACTCTTGTCCTCTCAGTACAAATGAAAAGGATTCTCAAAATACGATCCATTTAATTTCTTTCCCTAACACAACAATAATTCCTGAGCGAAACGCTGAAGCTTAGGTTCACCAAAACTATACTGAGAAAGCAAACCTAGGAAAGTCCCAGTAAGGTCTCCTGAAAAAGTTTTAACTTATCCCCAAGACTCTGTGGATACATGTTCATAGGTTATCTGCAAAGACCCCACACATTTTTTAAGGGAACAGCTAAACAAATTGGCCCCAACAGAAATACAAATAAATGGATTAAAAACTGGCTATCTAACCGTATACAGAGAGAAATCGTAATTGGTAGTCCGTCTAGTTGGGGAGAGGTTTCCAGTAGGGTCCCACAAGGATCGATATTGGGTCCCATTTTGTTTAATATCTTTATAAAAAATCTGGAAGACAAAGTAGAGAATGTGCTAATTAAGTCGATTGATGCTACTAGATTAGGCCTGATGGTTAAAGTAAATTGGATATAGATAAATGCTACTGGCCTTTAGAAATCCTTTAGATAAAGGCTAACAGAGAATGGGAATTTGAGTAAGTTTTTAAAAAATGTTTTGTTTTAAAAGCATCAAATTCCAAGCAGTAGAAATAAATTGATTGAAAATATCTTAATGGATTTACATTAGAAAAGATTACACACAATGGATAAAGACAACACAAAGAGTCACAGCACCCATGAATGCAGAATAAAGAACACCCTTAAATGGAGATCTCTGTGGTGCAGTTTTAGTTAGAAAACTGTTGGCTGCAGGTGCATTTGATATGTGCAAGTACCATGGTGGTAAAAAGGCAAGAATAACTTGATTCTCAAATATGCATGTTCTTAGTATTTGGCAGAAAAATAAACAAGGAAACAATATAAAGCTTAAAAGAAAAATAAGGGGAGTTGAAACTTGAAGCTATAGGCAAGAACAGTGAGTGAAATCAATCGAAAGCAAATTCCATTAGGAGACACACACACACACACACACACACACACACACAAACTAGAAGAATGCAAGGGAAAATTGGAAAGACTCTCCTAGCATTAGAATAAAGATCATGTTTAAACTACTCAAAAGGACACTTGGGAAAAATATTCCATAGACCTCATGTTGGTTTAAAGTTTATTTTTAAAATCTTGGTACTTTACTACTTAACTTGTCACATGAAGACAACGGTGAAAGTGACACTTGCTTATAAACTTTCATGTGCAGGTAGCTGGGATTTTTCAGGTGAAATCAACTGAGTTGGAATACATAAACTAACATGGAATTAGCTTTTCAGTTTTTGTTTGTTTTTTATGTTTTTTTTTTTTTAATTTGCCAGCACACTTGTATGTACACTGGAGAAGGACAGAAAAATCCAGATCATAACTTTTAAAAGCTTGCTATGTGACCTTGGCTATTTCACCTCCTTTAGGCACATAGGCTTTTACATCAGTGAAATGACAGGATGGGAATTATTTTAAGAGCTGCAAATTCACTTATTAAAACAAAAAGTTAAGAAAAGCTAATACAAAAAAGAGGCTGAAAAAAATGCGGTAGCATCTGCTGAATCAACACTGGGCTCCCACCTGGGCAGGCTTCCCGTTTTCAACCCTCCCTGGTGAAAAATTTAATCCTACTCCTGATTTTCCCAGAGCAGCCAACAATGCTTAGCTGATTATAAGGGCCTGATCTTGGAAAAAAAATAACTATAGAATTACAGTTGAAAAGAAGGGACATTCTTGATAAGAAATGGAGTGGTATTATTCATGATGCTGGCACAAAAGACAGCACCGCATAATCAGGAGCAATATGGACCTCCTCTAACCTTTCATGCCGGGTGAACAAAGAAACAGTGGGAGTCTGGAAAGTTTGATGGTCAGCGTTTTGTTTTAATCTAATCAAAATGGGTTGTAGGTTTTCTGCTATAAGAAATAATTAATAAAGTTTGATGCAGTTGATTTGCTATAGATTTTACAGCTAATACCCTTTGAAAAATGATTTTCTTCATTTGACTTTAAAACTTCTAACATAAAATATTCCTGTCTAAACAATACACTGCTTTAGGGATGCTACTGCATTCCACATGGTAGAGCATGTAGAAAACACACGCTAGTATCACCAATAAGTATGGGGACTGCAAATTTTATTTTAAAAAGTGACAATGCCTACCACTTATTATATTTTTATATTTTATTAATATTTATCACTTACTGAGTGCTTACCATGTATTGAGGACTATATTACCCTATTTCCACATTATCACAATTATGTTCATGAATAACTTTACAAGAGAGGAATTAACCCTGTTTCACAGATGAGAAAACTAAAGGGCCAGAGAGGCTAAATTTTTTGTCTACTGTCACACAATTGTTAAATGGGAAGGTAAATACTGAACTTGAAAGACTCTAAAATATTTGTTCAGAACCATTGTTCTAAATCATGACTTATGATGTCTTGATTCTTACACATGCTGCTCAAAGAAAATGGAGAAACAACTTTGCTAAAGAATATTTAGACGACAAGGATATTATTTTTTCAGTACCTCAGTTTCTCATGTTTGAAAACATGAAGTTACCGGGAAGCTATCCTGAGCACTTCCAAACGTGTAGCAGCAACCTGGGCCTCTACATACTAGATACCAGTAGGAAACCTCATCCCTTAGTTTTTACAATGAAAGATGTCTCCAGACAATGCCTAATGTCCTCTGGGAGAAGAAAATGCCTCTGTTTTGAGAACCATTGAAAAATACTAAATAATCTCTGGTATCTTTTTTGTTCTCTCATTATTCCATCATTTGAACTGTAGGGTCTACCTTCAGCCAAGAGGATAGGCTTTTCACCGCTATGGGGTAACTGCCTAGTGAACTTTTCTCTATTTCCATTTTAGAACTATCTGAAGCTCTGCAGGTTCAGTTTGTATAAAACCTCCTCTCTCTAGGTCTTAACTTTATCATTTAAATGCAAATTGGTATAAAAAATAGGGTAGATGAAAGTGAAGAGATCAGATGTTATCTTATTAAGTCAGCCTTGCATTATGCAATTGATTTAGACTCATTTTGAAGTCCTATGAGATAGCATTATTTATTTGTTTGTTTGTTTATTTATTTATTTATTCTCTTTTCGTCTCTAAGACTACTATGTCAGAAAAATCAGAAAATAGGTTTAGAAAATACTCTTTCATTTGACAGCCTGCGAGAACCATAATGGTAAATTGGAATCTATTGGCAGATTCCAATAAGTAAAACCTTGGGTGTGCGAAAGAATTTGACAATTTCCTAGACCCTTATGGTTTTTTGGTTTCCAAGGGCCATACTTAAAATTTGCATTGTTGCAAATATCATCTTCTAAGCAAGAAGTGCCTTGGATTAGAGAAGAGTCTAAAACCAAATATTAGACCTATGGATATGTGAAAAACATTACTGAGTTAGAAGCTTCCATATGGTTTGCTCCAAATACAACTCAATGGCAGAGATTATTTATGCTTTGCTATCCTTGGAATTAATTTGAAGTTAGAAATACCAAAACATCAAGGAAATAATCAGCTTTTGTTATAATTAATAATTCCAAATGGTTTAAGAGGATTGATTAATGTTTTCCTAGTCCCATGATGATGAACTAATTTATTGGTCCAATATTAGACACTACTTTATAAACAGTATTTAGGGCAGATATGAAAATAAGACTTTTCTTTGGCTATTGCTAAAGGTCTAAATGTGGCCTCTGGGAAAATACATATACAAGTATTATGTTAGTGCAGAAAGTGCTATAACAGGAAGCCAGGTGAAGTTTAATATTGAGAGTAAAGAGAGCTGGCTGTTCTGGGACTACCATCAAAAACCTTAAAGTGGTGATTCTCAAATTTGGATGCAGATTAGAATAACCTGGGGAACTTTTAAAAATTATGTTGCCCATGCTTTCTCCAAGAAAATCAAATCAGATTTCCCGGGGAAGGGAACAAGGCTTCAGTATTTTTTTTAATCTGTGCAGGTCATTCCATTGGCACCCATGATTGAAAACTACTGACTTAACAAATAAACAGGGTTTATAGTTTTGTGGGAATTCTTTGACCATGTCTGACTTAAGCAAGATGGTGGCCTCATATAGTCAAATGCTGCAATGATAAGTGGTATATGTGCAAGGCATTTTCATTTAAGGAGAAAATTATTTGTCTTTTCCCCCTTACTCTTACATTCTTCTGATTGCTTCAAAGAAAAAGTCTCAGTTTGTTGCTTGGTAGGTCTGTAACACATCTCTATACTTGCTTATCTTTCCTTTAAGTCAAAGAGAATGCAGATTTCAGGGCCAGAGACTTCATCTACTATAAACTAGAACTTAATGATACAGTTTTTTAAATTTGTTACTTATGTATTTGTAAAGCTATTGTCCAGCAAGTAATACTGACTGAAGCAACATTAAATTTCCTTTTTAAATAAATTAGGTGAATAAATTTAAAGAATGCATAAATAATTTAGTTACTATACTCATATGTGAGAAAGCATCATAAAGGTCTTCTCATGTTTGGGCACTCCTCTTGTTAATGGAAAGGGCATCCCAATCTTGTGTCATGAGTTTGGTCCCTAACTGTGCTTCCATGATTAATTGTTTCTGTGCTTTGGGGAAAATTACCCATTCTCTTCCCTGGGCTTGGTTTCCTCATTTGCTCAACAAGGTCATCAACTATATTGCTAGCATTCTTCCGTGAGTTTAAGAAGCAAGGAGGGCTTGCCCTCTGAATTTACCTTGTTGACATCCAGGCGCATCTTCTCATTGTTGGCACTGGCAGCCTTCTCAGCTGCTTTCTTTTGGCGTTGGGGCCCCCTCCCAAAGAAGATGTAGTTGACTAGGGCATATTCCAGAAGTGCCATGAAAACGAAGACAAAGCACCCCATCAGGTACATGTCAATGGCTTTCACATAGGGGATTTTAGGGAGAGTTTCCCGGAGGTGGGTGTTGATTGTGGTCATTGTGAGGACAGTTGTGATTCCTGAAAAAAAATGAGAGAGTTAGAGTAATAATATTCCTATCTCTTTTCTTCTTTCATAATAGCTGGAAAGGTGATCTATATTCATTTTCTTATTCATATATGCCACAATCTATTTATTGGGCCCTTATTATTGCATGCCAGCCCTAGGATAGGGTATGGAGATAGGTACAAATTAACTTATAGTGATCACTGAATGTTTTGATCCCTTCTTTTAATTAAATTTTTGTATTTATAGTTATATATCTAGTACAGGGTTAAAATGTGAATTAAATGCTATGATGGGCACATGTGTAAGGTAAGAGTTCAGAATATGGAGAGGACTCTAGGTCAACTTTCTGATGTGGCAGGATGAGGTTAGGAAAGAGAGACTTTTGAGCTGATTTCTGAAGAATGAGTGAAAGTCACCCAGGCAACCCAGAACTGGGAGTCAAAAGTCATGTTTGACTTATTGGGACTGCTGGTGGAGAGAGCTTTTATATCAAAGTTGGATTTGGGGGAGAGTACACAGCCTATTACTATGATCTTGGGAAAATCATTGTGGGTACATTGCAGGACAGGATGGGAAGAATCATGAGAAGAGTGGAGGTTAAGGGCCATGCAGAGAGCCTAATGGGGGAGTTTGAACTTAAAATTAAAGGCAATGTGGAGCAGGGGCCAGCTTCAAGCCAGGGGGCAATTTGCATTTAGAACAATCACTGTGGTGACAGTGTGGAGGATGGGGAGAAGCAGGCATGGCAGGAGTAAGGAATGCCAGTTAAGAGGTTTTCAGAGTAATCCAACTGAATGATGGAAGTGAAGTCAATTAAAATAACAGCAAGGGTACTGAAATTAAAGAATACATTATACAGGCAATATCAATAAATGATTATAAACATTTGGGAATTAGAAGTGGAGGGTAACAGAGAAGCAGGAATCATAGCCCTCATGTATGTGGATCAGACAGTCAGGCACATAACGCCCAGATAAATAACACAGATGCATTCTAGGACTCCTTATAGAAAATGTGACACTGGGTCAGGCTGTAATTGTTCGTCCTGTTGAGTTGGTATCTCTGACAGTGGGAAGTAGTTTTCCTCTAAGCTGTAATCGGAAGGTAAATGCACTGAAAGTCCATAGTCCTGAGTATGATAAAGTCCAGCTTTGTAGCAAAATAGTGATGTGAAAATAGACAAAGCTCACAGGTCAAGATCACACAGATAGAAAGTTGTAGAGTTGCCGTTGGAATGAGAATCTTTCTGACTCAGGAATCCAGGCCCTTAAACACTATCCAATAACACATCCTGAAAGTTAAATTTCATTCCTATGATTTTGGGGGGATTGGGGGGACACAGTTTTCTGATTTAATTTTATCTCGCTAGTAGTAATAATGTCATAGTTTTTATTTTGTTTTTATACTCCACCAAGAAACAGCTACAGAAAAAATAAATCTGAGCATTTGATTCTGAGCACGCCCATAAAACCTTGGTCTTGCTTTAGATACAGGTATCTTACATTTCTCATGTCCTCTTTATAGCTGTCATTTTGAGACATTTTCCAGTTTCAATTTTCTCTTCATCATTTCAACTACTGATGATCCTGTATCACATGTATATGATAAAACTGACATTGCTGATTTTACTGTTTATCTAAATCTCATTTTAAAGTATTTCTGAACCTAGTAATAAATTGCTCACATAAAGACATTTTAAAAATATCTTCTAAAAAGTTAATAAATTATTTATTGTTCTGTAATAGATACAAAAAAGACATGTTTCAACTTTGGAAAAATGCGATATTTGCAAATTTTATTCATTCTTTCATTCAGCAAATGTTTACTGAGCACCATTCCCCATGCAAGACACTGCAGATATAAAACTAGATACGGACCTTTCCTCCATGGATCTTTCATTGCTGAAGGGGAAAAGGACATCACACAACTAAGAAAACATAAGTTATAACTGTGATTAGTCTACACACAGGGGAGGTCTATGGTACTGCAAGTGTATATATCACAGGTGCTTGACTCAGCCTGAGAGGTCATTCCTTCTCCTTCCTCCCATCCTTGAGCCACATAATTTAATCTTAACCCAGTAGCCGAAGTGATCCCTTTAAAACAGAAATCAAATCATGCCACATTTATGCTTAGTCAATGGCTATTTCATTCAAAATAAAAGCAAAGCCTTTGTGGTGGCCTACCATCCCTTTGTAATAGCCCTTTTGTGATCTTTTAGGCCTCTTTCCCTAACATTATCTTTGCTACTTCCCCTGAACTCACTTGGCCTCATTAGCCTCCTGCTGACACTGTTGGTTTGTTCCTACCCAGGGCCTTTGCAGTCATCTGGAATATTATCACCCAGCTATCCACATTGCTCTTAATCTTCAAGTCTTAGTTCCAATGACAACTTCTGAGTGAAGTCGGCCCTAATTATTCTAAACTGAACTTCTAGCAAACCCATGCCCCCTTGCTTTATAGCCCTCTATAGATTTACCAGATTGTATAATTTATGTGGTTATTAAATTTATTGTATATCTTTTACTGCTAGGTATAACTCAGAAGACTATCTCCAGTGCTTAGTACAATTAGCATATATTAGGTATTTAACAATTACTTGTTGAATAATAAATGAGTGGCTCTTCTAAGAAAGGAATGATTTAATTGAGATCTAATGGTAAAAGTGAACAATTCCACATTTTAAAGGGAGTAGTCAGAATCCACAATAATCAAGATCGTGTAAAAGGCTATAAATTTACTTTATCTTAAGTTAATAACAAAAATGTTCATGAAATGTAATTTATTCTCCTCTTGTGTTTGTTAGAAAAAAAAGCATAAGATGAGAGATGCCACAGATTACTTCTCAATATTCTTACTTTGTTGTCTCCTGCCTTAGTCATGCTACTCTGAAATGTTAATAAGACTTTAGAATTCTTTCTGCTTATCCATTTGCTACACACAACATCTTCTTGTCTTTCATGCAGAAAAAAATGTAGAAGGGAGGTCTTCTTAGGTAAAGAAGCACAGATACAAATTGAACAATTATGCAAGCAATACTACATGAAATATGTTTCAATAAAAATATCAAACTGATGGGACTAATCTCATTATCAACAGCTATATGGTTAACTAATACTGACATGAAAGAGCTTTACTTCATGTTTAATTGATTTAATGCTGAATCAGATCACCCAAAGTCTCACAGCTAAACTCTTGCAGTGTGAGAGATTCAGTTGTGTCATGCACCACAAATTTCAGGATAAGGAAAATGCGTGCATGCAAACACAGAAATGTACACACAGAGTCAAAATCCGCAAACAGTAATAAAATGGCCTACCTAATGCCACCCTTGCAGCTGAAGCATCGTAATTAATCCAGAAGGAGACCCAGGAGAGGATGGTAATCAGGATGGAAGGCATGTATGTTTGCAGGATAAAGTAGCCAATGTTTCTCTTAAGCTTAAAGCTGAGGGATAACCTGGGATAGGAACCTAGAAAGGCAATTTTAGAACATTATCATTATCAATCAATATTTATAGGATACTTTTCTTTAAAGTCCATAAACAGTACATCTTCTCTCAATTTAGTTTTAGCTCTTGGGAAAGACACTTTCTTCTGCAAAAAGAGTCTGAGAGCCCTGAGTTTCTAATTACCAGGAGTTACTCAGTGTGGAATGCATCCTGTACTCACCAGTAATTAAAAGAATTCCAGCTCTTCCCTACTCAGCCTCATAGAGTGAATCAAACATACCCCTCCTCTGTAATTGTTAGGACAATTTGGGACAGTCCTCTTTTTCATTCTTTCAATTGTTCCTTCGTAAGTTCATCCTGTAAGTTTAATCTTATGTGAGAGTGAGGCTGCATGTTCTGATCATAGTAAAAGAAGACTCTTCTCAAGCCACAGATTGCAGTTTTAGTCTGTGATCAGTGGTGATGTTTCAGGGAATGCAGGTTTTTGTAGGTTTTCATGTATATGCATTCTTTTCTTTTTTAATAGTTTCAGTGCTTCCATTGGAGTTCTAAAAGTATACCTTACCAACCAAAAGGTGGAGACTCATTGCTTTTGAGCAATATTTGTGGGAGATACAACTAAAGAATCAGCTTCCTAAATCTGGGTTCCTTGATTGTGATGACCTGGGCAATTACCCTTTAATAAAACAAGACAAATAACAGAGTACATTCTTAGCTTATAGGAAGTTCACATGATAAGTAGCCGGGAGAGGATATTCTCATTGTTTGGAAGAAAGCCTTGTTTAGTTTTTGGAGGGCTAGGCTAAGTGTCTGAATACGATAGTAAGAATATTCTAAGTGGGAACTCATTTCCATAGATTTTTAGGAATTCAGCGGACTTCAAACTTAGGAAAAGTTTCTGTTTGTTGTTGTTGTTTTAAAGTTAAAGGCATTGTATTTTTATCAAGTCACACAGCTTTTGCCTGAAGTGGTTTGTAGGCACAAAAAGTATCTGACTTCTTAGCAGAAGGGCCATTACAGTATTAGTTATTTCTGTGCCTGTGGGGTTTATTTCAATAAGAAAAATATAAAGAAGGATACCCCTGTGGGTTTAATATTTTTTGCCTAAATGAGTGTTTAGCAAATGATTGCTTTCCTCAGCTTTATTGCTATAAAAACGCAAAAATTTTGCTGATGAAATCAAGTATGACCATATAAAATCTCCATGCTGGAAGGGTGAAGATGGCAAAGGCCTCAGGATAATCTTAACACCTGAAACAGCTTTTAGCTCACACAGGAGGTAAAACTGTGTAAAGAAATTCTTATCCTTTGAAGAAAATGTGAATTCCTCCCATTGTCTTTGGAGAATTTCATGTGATCAGACTTGAATGAACTGCAACTTGGCTCTCCCAATGATTCAAGAAATTATGGTCAATTCTGTGAGATGCATAATGTTATAATGTTGGGGAACAGCTCTGAGCTAGGTCTTTATTCCTCTTCCTGTATTCTTTCTAAAAATTAGTTGCTTCTCTGGCAAATGACATACACAGAGATGATCCTCTCAGCTCTGCTGGGGTGGCTTCTGGAAAAGAATAGTATGGGTCCCTAGTAGAACAATAGGCTTCATGGGAAACTGAGGGTTTTCATTGGATTTGTCTTCTAAACTCATTGTGCTTTCCTGGGACATAACTCTAATATAAGTGAACATGTTTAACAAAATATGGTGAAGATTATTTTCCCTTAACACTTTTCCATGATACAAACCTGTGGAAAAAACAACCTTCTTGGTGATAAGTTTGTAATCTACAATAGAGAACTGTGGAAGTTCAATTTTCGTTACTCCTGTTACCGCATTATCATCGCCACGCCAGTAAAACTCAATGTCATCAGTTGTGTATCCATCTGTGAAAGGAAACATACACATGCACACATACAAATACAGAAAACAAAAAAAACAGACAAAACAGAAAAAAATACCTGTTTAGAAGATGAACTATGTAAATAATATAAAGATACAGCTAAAGGCTTTTATGTGATTGATATCTTACTAAACATTTCAAGTCTATTACTGTATTTAATCCTCATGACAATCTCATTAGGGTAGTATTATTAGGCCCATATTAGACTTACAAAAGCTTAGAGAAATTAACAGTATAGATTCTCTTGCAACTAGGAAGTGGTATAGTTGGGGCTCAAACCCAGGTTTACCTGATTATGAATCCCATTCTATCAAACATTATCACATTATCATATAACATTATCACATAACCCTAGTTTTTACTTTATGAGAAGATAAAATAAGAGAACAATAATTTAAACTATTAGTATAATGCTGATTATCAAATTCTCCCCAATATAAAGTATACGAATTACAATACATTTGAATTTCAAGTCAGAAGAGAAGTGATTACGAAGAAGAATCATCTGTTCAATATTCATGTAGTTGATTTTCAAATTTGACTTTGTAGCATATTTAGTTTCAAAGAAAATCTTCCACAGAAAAACTCAAAACAACATTAACTCCAATCGCTTTGAGGAGTAGATATAAATGTATAGTGTACATTGGACATGCACAGTGCATTTTGGAGGCATGCTTCCATTCATTCCACAACTATTTATTAACACCTACTATGCATATCAGGGCACAGTTGCTGGGGATGAGAGTCTATATAACAAAGGCATATTCTCTGTTATTAATGATACTCTCGATTCACAGGGTGGAGTACAATCTTAAGAAATGAGCACACATATAATCCTAGCTAGTAAGCAAACATATAACAGCAATGAATAAGCACATATTAGATTGTAAACAGTGCTATACAGGGAAGTATGCCATAAAATCCCGTGAATATTAATAATATCTTACAAATTCACCCACCCTCCAAAAAAACCCCAAATAAAAAGCATATGTCACATTCCATGTGAACAGATACCACATTTATCTTTTCAAGGAACTTTTCCATCTGGATAGTTGATTTTCACAAGTCTGGGAGATAGGCAAGATGGACATTGCTCTGCTATTTACAAAAATAACCCAATAAATTTAAAAGACTGCTTAAATTCTTTGCCTTTTGACATGTGACTAGTCAGTGTGACAGAGATGACAAGAATACCAATCCTTGACTCTTAGCCCCAGATGATTTTCAACAAACCACTTCTCTTTCCTCCAAAGAGAGGGAGTTCAATCTCTAAAAGAAGGTAGAAAAAAATGTTTTTTGTTTTTTTTTTTCAAAGAACTAGGATACCTTCAATTGGAGAATCTACATCAAACAGCACAGTTCAGGCTGTATGGTTTAGCTTTTCTAGAAATCTACAGTTCCCTTTGTTCATAAGAGTAGCCATCTTTATCTGATGCAGAACTACAGTTTTTTGGAAGAGTTATAGAGCATTTGAACTTCTAATACCACAACCAAAGGCCTCCGGATATAGTTAATGATTTTTAAAAGGCTTCTTTACTTGCAAACACCACAAACTATATTGAAATCAAAATTGTAGAGTTTTAACTGATTATACGCCAGCAATCTTTTATTAGTATGATCTAACGTAGAGCCATCTGCTTTGCTATAAATTCTTTTTTTATATAACTTTCATTTAAAACTAAATTTCAGGGCCAGGCACAGTGGCTCATGCCTGTAATCCCAGCACTTTGAGAGGCCAATGCAGGAGGATCACTTGAGGCCAGGAGTTCAAACCATCCTGGGAAACATAGTAAGACATTGTCTCTATGAAAAAATAATAAGAAATTAGCCAGGCATGGTGGTACATGCCTATAGTCCTATCTACTTGGGAGACTGAGGTGGGAGGATTAAGTTCAGGAATTTGAGGTTGCAGCGAGCTATGATGGCACCACTGCACTCCAGCCTGGGTGACAGAGCGAGACTCTGCCTCTAAAAAATATATAAATAAATACATAAAAGTAAATATCAGACTCATGATTTCAACATACATTCCAGGTATTAAGTGAATTGAACAGTAGGCAAATTCTCAGAAAAGAGCCCCTCGCTTCTGTATAAAATTCTCTACCCAATCCTGAGAAATGAGATGCCGATCCCATAGGATAACGGTACTTTTCCTATGATTTCAACTTTCCTAATACGGTGACAAAATACTCAGTCTGAGGCTCCATGTCAAATGTAATCCAATTTCCTATCAGTTCTTTATCCATATCTCTCAGTTATGAAGTAGTTCAGAGACATTGACAATCCTACCTTTGATAAACCAGTTTAAAATAACAAAATGACTACAGCTCCTAGAATTGAACTAAGTACTAGGAAATGCACTGTAAAATTGTTTATTATATAAACATGAAAAAGGTTATTTATGTAAAAAGATGGTAATCACTTCCCATGAAGGTAGTCCTAACCAAGATACTCCTTGGTTTTCCAAGATAGTAACTGGCAGCATGTTATAAAGTAGCAACTGCCATTTATTGCGTTAGTTGGTGGTATATACTAGGCACTTTGTTAACTAGACACCATCCCTTTCTACAGAGAGCTAAAGCCTCTACTTCAAGAACACTGGGTTTAAGATGCCCAAGAAACCAGTAGAGATTCTTATTTAGCTAATCAGGAATTGGCTTGGGGATCTGATTTTCTTTTTGATAAGCATTCCAGATAATTCTATTGTAGGTGACACATAAAAACACTGAGAACCACTTGTCTAGCAAATGAAAAAGATAATGATAGCAATTAAAATAAATGCTGTTATTTATTGAGTGATGTTATTCATTTTACTAGGAAGTCTATTAAGCACTTCACTTTCATTATCTCATTTAATCTTCACAACAATCATTTTATAGGTGAATAGTGTTTATACACATTATTTGAAATAATGAGCCCTGATACTGCAAGTTAGTTACTTTTGTCTTTATCTCATTGTTGAGAAAACTAAGATTCAGAGAGATCAAAGACCTTGCTAAAAATCACACATCTGGCAAATTATGATAGAGTAAGGACTTGATGCCATATCTATGTGACTGACCTCAAAGAAAGCATTTTTTTTCCACTGCATTCCCTGCCCCACCATTAGGACATAAAAAATACATGCTATATTCAAGAAATGTCCATTTTTGTACAAACAAATGCAGCCATCTTCCAAAGAAGAGAAAAGAAAAATGAAACACTCAGTATTTCTTATATAAGGAACCAGGTCTAAACTAATAGAGTATATGTGGTCCTCCAGGTTTCTTCCCTCCTAATGTTCCTCAGTATTTACCTTCTTTTATCCATTGCTATAAATATTATAACAGAAGCTTATCTGTAGGCAGAGGAATGCGAATGTCTATAGCATTTCAACCAGGTTATATAAGAGATGCTGATTAGTTTTCCAACAGCAGAAACATTACTAGGAAGTGCAAACTTTTGGCAAAATGACAGTGTTTGCTAGGCAATACCTTGTGTGAAGTAGGCGCTCAGTAAACATTATTAAATTAATAAAACAATTATTTAATTCACATGTGACTTTGGGCTGGTGTTGGTTTATGTAAATGCTTTCTCTAGATATTTATATATTGTAAAGGATCATGCACTGCATTTTTATTTCTGCCTCTTGCTCTTAGCATAGTGCTGGCACACAGTTGGCACTAAATGAACGTTTTCTGAGTGAGTAAAGAAACACCCAATAAAGAGAACTCTTTAGAATAATTCAAGGTTGTTCACTATATATTTCTCCCTGTGTATTAGTTCATCCTGAGTTACTGCACATCTCTTTGTCTTCTGTTTCCCAACCTCTAAATTGCAACACTAATATAATAATAATGGCCACTTCATAGAGCTGTCAGGCAGAAAAAGAAAGAAAGAAAAAAATGTAAAATGCTTAGAACAGCACCAGCAGATAATAACAAATATTTCAGTTGATAGTTATTCAAATAAGAATTATTAAAAATGAATGTAAAACATATTTTATGTCCCATTTTGTAGTTACTAAGTGAATACAGACAATTTGCACAATGGAAAACATAGCTGTTCAACCACACTTATAGAACTCTCCAACATTTTGGAAATTGCTAATAAGAAGTTTCAAAGTTATTTTGATGTTTTGGGTTTTGGAATCTGACACAACAAACAGCACACTGTATTTACTTCTGGCTACTGCCAGTCTTAGAAAATCCAATCCTCTTGACTTTATTTTAGGCTAACCAAGAATAGAAGATTGCAAATGGAAAGCAAATGTTGCTATTGCTTCATCGGTTTCTGAAGACGAAAGAGCAACGAGCTCCATGACAGTTCCAGGGTGGTCAAGTTAAAAGCCAACTCAATATACTATGTAGGATGAGTTTAAAGCAGACCTTGTTGTCTTCTTTTCTTTGGATATTCTCTGGAGGAATATTTAGCAGGCTCTCAAAGTGATTAAAAACTAAAAGAAAACATATGCAAATATATATGACCTGACTTTTACAGCTTTCATAATAATGATGAGTAAAAAAAAATTAGATTTCTTTAAAAAGATATCAGAAGGAAATGCACTGAAGCACTTCATTAATGTATTGCAAATTAAACTCATCATTTATATTTTATTCATGGGATTCCAGAAACTGAGTCATTAAATAATTTTGTATTGTTATCATCAAAAACATAAGACACATAATAATTCAGAGGGCCTATAAATAAACTAAAATACAAGTTCACTGGTATTCACCTGAAGAAATTAAAGTAATATGAAATGTTACAAGCTGATCAGGAAAAACAAATAGAAAAATCTATAAAATATATATCTATAAGATACGAATGGTAGATACGTTCTCATTGAAACATTGATAAAAACATGTATTATATGGGATCTAAGAAATAGAAATATCATTTTAAAACATATACACAATAACTAAATATGATCTCACAACTGTGATATTATCTGATTATATAACTTGGCATTTTAAAAAGTTATTTTCTCTCTTTACTGTCAATCTATATATTTTGTTATCTACTAAGTCAATATTTCATTTTCGAATTGTTTTACTGTGCAAAAAATCTGAACCTGTGCCAAGATATTAAACAGCAGGAACCAATGAGAACATTTAGAAGAGGTGAATTAATGCCACTATTTATTTTTTCTTTATTTATATATTTTTTTATTATTTTTTTCTAGTGGGAAATTAAGGTGACTTATTGTTCTCTCATTACTTATTTAAACTTTGTTTCTCATTTGGATTGGTAAATATTCTAGGATTGTATCCAATAGAACAATTGTCACATAGCAGTTTCTTTAATCTGTTAATGTTGTCATCATAACCAATTGGCAATCAATGAGAACTATGGGTCAATGTTATTGCGATAGTTCACACTAGTCATGGTGGTTTCAATCTTTTAAGAACCATCTTAAAAGATGCATAAATTTAATGTGTACATCACAGCATTTTATGTGTACATCACAGCACTTTTTGAATAAAATACCTCATCATAAAATAATTTAACACATACCCTCCATTTGTATCTAAAATGTTGTATAGTTACTATTATTAGTCTGTAAATAACTATTAGTAAAACTTGATTTCTGTTCTGAGAAACACTAATCTGTAATGTGCTTCATGGAAAAGGGTTACGCAATCAATATATTTGGGAGTAACTACACATTTTGACTCCCTATTATAGAGTCATAAAACATTTAAAACAGTAGCTTAGGAAAACCTGCAATAAATAATCTGCTTAATTTTACTTACTCCTGGAATATTCCAAATTTATTTAACCATATACATTTTTTAGCATATAAAAATGGTATAATCATTCCATATGGAATGGTATAATCATTCCATATGGAATGGTATAATCATTCCATAAAATGCTGGATTGCAATTATTCACAAATTTTAGGGAAGCCATACACAGTGCTATTTATTTATGTCCCCTCAAAAACCAGGTAAGCACTGGAGAAGACCCAAAGTCCCTCAGAACCATATTCTGATTTTTAGTGGGTTAACCATTTTTCCCTCCAAAAATGTTTCCAGGAGAGAAAAAAGTTGCAATAACATAGTGATAGAATTATCTTTTAATGGAGCAGGAGAGACAAATATTTCAGGGAAGCAGCATGATTGAATGTTCAGCCAGAAGGCAAGCGTTCTTCTCATGACTAGTTTGAGTGACCATAATTAGAAGTCTGTCAGTCCACCATTAGAATGAAATCCACTCCATGCAGAGGCCTGTATGCTCTGCAAAGGTACAGGACTGAGCGCAGTCAATGCCAATTAGAGTCACTGGGATATTTCGAGAGGCAGAGACAAACACACACTTCTCAGTCATAACTCTTTCAACTCAATATCGAAAGTGTTCCAAAGACACTCTGAGTGATTGCTCTGACTCCTTAATTGCATCTTATTCTTCACTCTGCTCTTTAGATGAACTGCTAGACACACATTTTTTTGCTGTCAAATCATTTCTAGACCTCAAGTAGCTCAAAATAATCGACCTAGGGTAGGTCAGGCTTGATTATCTAGTGGCGTCTTAATAAGGACACCATCAAGTAAGTCACGGTCCAGCATTCATCCTTCATCAAAGATGACCTATTTTTTTGTGTGTATGTACAGTTTTTTGAATTCAAATCTTATGATGTAGGAGAATAGGAAATCATTAACAATCAAGTAAAATGTCAGATTGTGGGTTTTAAAGACCATATATCCATTAAAATTCCAATGCAAAACTGTGTATTTGTTGTCTTTGTATGGGAGCAAGGTGGTCTGGTGGCCGTTTCTACAAATTTGGCTCCACGATGTGTTTCTTAAATTTTCTTACTTATGTTTAGAGAGACTAAGCAATTAATCTACTGACCCAGGTAAAAGAAAGCAGTTAATAATAATAAACAAAATAGCCACAACAACAATAATAATATATAGCAGCTACCAACTATAGAGCCCTATGTACCAGGCACTGCCTTAAGCTCTTTATAAGGTTCGTCTCTACAAAGAACTGAAGTGTTATCATTATCAGGATTCTTCCCCTTCATCTAACATTGATTTGTCCATATGCATGGGCTCTAAGTCCTGAAGTAATGTTGACAAGTCAGAAAACCTTTGGCATACACAATAGGCCAATGCTTCTTAAGCTAATGTGCACAGAAATCACTTGAAAATCTTGTGAAAATGCAGATTCTGATTTAATAGGTGAAACCCCAGATAGTGAAGTTCTGATAAACTCCCAGGTGATGCTGATACTTTTTGTCCATGGACCATCCTTAGCATAGCAGGAGATTGGGAGATTTTTACTGAGCATAAGTCATTTGCCATGCAGTAAGTGTCAGGCAAGGAAAATCTTGTATCTAGCCGTATCCAAAGAAGAACAAGGTTTTTTTCTGAACAAAGGTTTTCATAAGCTCCAGCATTAAAATATTTTTTCCTAGTTCTATTTCCTTTACAAGGAATAAGAGGAAACATTGCTGATGCTGTCTCTATTCAGGGGCCTGGTTTCCTTAAATAGTCTATAACCTACAATCACCAATAGCAGAAAATACACAGAAGGGGCTAGGTCCAAAATTTTTCTGCAAATTTGTAGTCATGCTAGTTTTATTTAAATATTTTGCCTCATTAGGCTAAGAATACTGCACTCTGGCATTGGATTTCTGCATCTTTTATTCATATTCTTCAATAGACTTGTCAGCAAACTTTTAGGGTTTCCACCTTCCTCCAATTTATGCTACATATGCTGGTACTATTTGTTTTTTTAAAAAAAAGTTGATGAGAAACAACAGATGCTGGCAAGGCTGTGGAAAAATAGGAATGCTTTTACACTGTTGGTTGGAGTGTAAATTAGATCAACCATTGTGGGAGACAGTGTGGCTATTTCTCAAGGATCTACAACCAGACATACCATTTGATTCAGCAATCCCATTACTGAGTATATACCCAAAAGATTATCAATCATTCTACTATAAAGACACATGCACACATATGTTTATTGCAGCACTGTACACAATAGCAAATACTTGGAACCAATGCAAATGCCAATCAATGGATAGACCGGAAAAAGAAAATGTGGCACATTTGCACCATGGAATACTATGCAGCCATAAAAAAGATGAGTTCATGTCCTTTGCAGTGACATGGATGAAGCTGGAAACCATCATTCTGAGCTAACTAACACAGGAACAGAAAACCAAACACCACATGTTCTCACTCATAAGTGTGAGTTGAACAATGAGAACACATGGACACAGGGAAGGGAATATCACACACGGGGCCCTGTCGGGGGCTGGGGGCTAGGGGAGGGATAGCATTAGGAGAAATACTTAATTTAGATGACCAGTTGATGGGTGCAGCAAACCACCATGGCACGTGTATACCTATCTAACAAGCCTGCATGTTCTGCACATGTATCACAGAACTTAAAATATAATTTAAAAAAAGAAAAAAATTTGATCGGTATACTTAATATTTGTGCACTTTGTATCTTATAGCGCAATAAAAATTTTAAAAGATGAAAAAAGTTGATGATCTATTTCTATGCTTTAAAAACCAAAACAGAATAAAAAAACAAAAACACAGAAAACTCCTTGATGGATTTCCCAGTTGGGGAAGTGAGAATTTCCCACTTCAATTCAACTTCAATGCAAATTCTTCAGGCATTCAAAACTCCATCATTGTAGCTTCTACCTGCAGCCTCATTTTCTATTATTCTTATTCTTTTTTCCAAATCTCTCATCTTTTGCTCATACTCTTCAGCAATCCTCAGAACTCCTTTGACCTCAAGGCTCTGGTTCAAGTTATTTCAGTTACTTGAAATATTTTCCCCTTTCACATCAAATTTCTGCACCCTTTAAAGACACGTTTCAACTTCCAACTTTCCCAAGACACTATCTTGTTTTCCTTAAGTTGGAATTGTTCTCTCTTTACTCCTCTAATATTTCCACAGCACTCTAGTTGAATTTCTACTAGTGTGGTTCTCACAGCCACTTTTGCATTAGAGGATTTGTGGATGTGTTGGATAGTCTTCCCCTCTAGATTGTCTTTCAAGAGGGTGAAGAACCATGTCCGGTCCTTCTCTGTAGCTCTTTTCCTTCTTAATACAGGTCTTAATTCAGAGTGGCACTCACACAAGTTTGCTAAACCGAACTATCAACTTGCTAATCCTTTTACTTGTGGCTTCTCAGATTCCCCTCTGAGAATATAGTGATGAGCAGATGTCATTCGCAGAATTGCAAGGTAGTTGGATTGCAATCCTAAGCGTCATTAGTGGCTTGGGTTATGGAATATCCATGTGCTTGTCTCAGAGTATCAAAGTCATTAAAAGAAAGGCAATGCTGCCAGTACCTGTTTATAAAAGGTATCTACCAAGTTGTAGTAAAGGCCTCTGTGTTGAGGGAAACTTCTTGATGTTGCTGACTTTTAATTCGTATTTTCATTCCTAAGTTGAAGAAAAGCTTCCTTTGAGTGGCCATGACCCTCTGATAATGACTGTCTCTGGCCTGATAGATTTTGGAAACCACTCTGCCACAATTGTCTCCAGAGGGAGCTAATACCTACAGCTCAAATGGAATAATGTTCCCTGGCGAAAAGTGGATATAGTCACACAGAAGAGTTTGTTAACTCAAAAGTGATAATGGAAGATATTTAAATTAACAAGGCCAATTGAATGGTCCAGGTGATATGCACAAATGTGCAATAAAGTGTCATCAACTGTTACACCAACATATCTGCTTTCTAATAAGAGGTAACAGAGAAAGTAAAGTCCTAGCTGAATGATGCAGGAACTGGTCTGGGTCTCTCCATCTTAACCCATTCTTTTGTACCTCTTCATTGAGATAGGGGTCAGCTGAAGACTTGCTTATTTAAGGGATGGCAGGCAGGATGCTCCTGAAGATAAACCTTGGGTGTAAAAGAGTTATTAGTCTGTAATATGGACTGGTAGCGTGTATCTTGACTAATAAGACAAATTTTCATACTGTCCCTAACCTCTAGATATGAACCCTTATCTGTGCTATCCTCTCTTAGCACTTAGTACATTTAATTGAAATTATCTGGTAAGGATTTTATCTTTTTTACTCAACTATGAGTTTTTATTTAAACAGAGACCATACGTTCTTTAAATCTGTAACCATGGCTTGGAGCAGAAAGGAGGCAAATATCAGCTATTTAGTACATATTTACTGAGATAGACTGAACTTGTGTTAGGAGAAAGGGCTCATGTAAATAGCAAGACAGAGACTTTGGAGGCAGACAGCAGGCCTGCTGCTCATGCAGACATATATGCATAGTTAAACATGGCATTGCTATTTTGTCTAGGAGAGTCAGTTCAACGAATTGATCTAGAGCATGAGCTTTTTAAATGGCCACTAGCTAATATTTCTAAAGCATTTCTTGTGTGAAGGCAAGTACTTTACATGCATTGCGTCATCTAATCGTTAATAGAATCCTTTACTGGAGAAACTATTTTTCTCATTTTACAGATGGAGAATGTGCAAGTTAAAAAGGTTAAGTGACTTGTCCAAATGCCAGAAATGAGGATTGAACTCAATCTGCTTTAACACTGAAATTCAGTCCCATAGTTGCTACATTTAACACTTGACACTATTATTCAAAGCCATATTTTTGAATTATTTTGTAAAATTACAAAAAAATCTGTAATTATGTACACTCTACTTTGTAATGTGACTCTGCAGCTCCCCGCATGCAGAGGTAGAGTATTTCCCCACGCCTTGAATGTGAGCTGCCCTTGCTACTTGCTTTAATCAAAAACAGTATCCTTGGGCCAGGTCTAAACTTATGCGGCAAACAAGCCTTGGATAACCTGCAGTATGATGAGGGCCATGTGACTCAGTTACCTTCATCATGGCAGCCAGCCAGTCTTCAGCTCACCTGTGTGAGGACCACAGATGCATATGTGATCCCAGCTAAAATCGGCTGGGCCTGGCTTGGATTGGCAGAACCTCCCAGCTGACTTGCCTTCTGAGTGACAATAAATGTTTTTTGTTTTAATCTACTAGGTTTTGGGTTAGATTAAAAAGTAGCAAAATCTAATGGAGAATGCTAGGTTCTGTAGAAAACAGAAAACAAACCATTTTTCCCTCATTCATTGAACGATTTATACATCTTTACTTCCAGGATGACATTCATAATCACAGCTGGACATTGCTAAAGGGAATTTCCAACTGATTTTATGAATATTATAGGTTAAGCCATATGACATAACACAAATCAGAAGACCTACCTAGGTTCCTGTCCCTGCCCTGCTATACATGAGCTGTAGAATTTTGAGCAAATCATATACTCTTTATAGAGCTTAGTTTCTATATCTGAAAAAAAATTGTTATTCTAAAACAGCAATTCTCAAATTTTTGGTCTTAGAACCCCTTTATACTGCAACATTATTAAGAATTACAAAATAATTTTGTTTATGTGGGTTATAGCACTTCATACTTACCATGTTAGGAATTAAAACATAAACTTAAAAATATCATTAATTAATTGAAACCAACAAAAATGATCCTATTATCTAATGAATATAAATAACATTTTATGAAGAATAACTATATTTTTCAAAACAAAAGAAAATTAAGAAGACTATATTGTTATAAATTTCTGTAAATCTCCTTAATGTTAATGATTAACAGAAGATAGTTGGATTCTCACATTTGCTTCTACATTTATTTTTGAAATACCTTATTTCATTTAGCTCCTGGAAAACATGACTGTACATCGTGAAAAAATGAAAGTGAATAAGGCAAGTCAAGTCTTGGTTTTGTTATGAAGAAAGTGTTGACCTCAAGGACATATCAAAAGGGTCTCCAAAATCCCCAAGTGTCTCTGGACCACACTTTGAGAATCAGAGTTCCAAAGGATCTGTAATCTAAAATCCTGTGATTTAATTAAAATTATAAATAATTCATTAAAATTTTAATTATTAAAAATTACCAAAAACTAGCCAACTTGTCTTCCTCTGTAGTAGAAGCAAACATAATTCACTGTTGAATAGCTAGGGATTTAAAGGTCATTGTTAGTTTTAGACTAAATTAATATAAATATATATTTGAAAACTTTTAAATTTAATGTAACTCATTTGGTTATCCTTTGATGAAGTGGAGCTTATATATTTTAAAAAGGAAACTAATGCATTTGTATATAATTGAAGCTATTGTTCATTCATTACAGACTATCAACCTACCAAAAGGCCAACGTATGTGAATAAATGAATTGCCAACTCTCTTCATATGCCCCTTAAATACCTATGCAAATTAATTCACACAAACAAGACTCTGAAAGTGACTTCATTAGTGCCGGCTAAGAAGTTACCTTTTGGGGCTTCTCGCATAGCATAAAACATTTTCATCTCAAAAAAAAGTTATGCAGAAAATAGCTCAAGTAATACAAAAAGCCTTGACCAATATTTATGCAAATCTGTTCTTTTCTAAACTACCAATTATATTCCTGGCTTCAGGAAAAAAAATTCCTTAAATAAACTTAAAAAAAAACCCAAAACAAAATACGGGACCTATGAGAGATATTAAATGATTATTAAGATATTGAAAAATAACTGCCATTTATTAAAGAATCATCAAGACCCAAATTCAGTCAAGATAAATGCAACATCCTTAGGTATTTATAGTTTTTGTATTCAAGTTGAATATGGAATTAGTATGCTGTGGTGATTTGAAAGATATGTACACAAATTCTTTGATAGTCCACAAATGGTGGAGCTTAATTCCCCTCCCCTGGAGTGTAGGCTGTATTTATTGATGCACTTATGAAAAACAGAATACAAGAGAGGTGGTGCAGTGTTCCTTCTGACATTAGGTTGTAAAAAGATTGAAGGTTCTGTCCAGGATTTCCTTGCAGCCTTTTTCCGTCATTCTGATTTCTTGCTCTTCCATGTTGTAAACTGCCCCATAGAGAGACTCGCATGGTGGGAAACTGAGGGAGCTCTCCAGATAACAGTCAGAAGAACTGATGCCCTTTTCCAGCAGCCTGCAGGAAACTTAAGCTTGCCACAACTGCTTAAGTGGGCTTGAAAGAAGAGTCTTTCTTGTTTGGGCTTTCAAATGAGACCATATCCCCAGAAAACAGCTTGATGGCAACTTCATGAAAGACTTTGAGCCAGAATCCCCTAGCTAAGCCAACCCTTATTTTTGATCCTCAAAAGTTATAAAATAAGAAATGTCTGTTTTAAGCTGTTAAGCTTTAGGGCAATTTGATAATCAGAAGTAAATAAATAACAAATCTTTTCATAATAAAAACTCTTAGCAAATTAGGTATAGAAGGAATGTAGTAAGAACGATAATGGCCGTCAATGACAAATCCACAGCCAACATTCTACTTAATGGAGAAAAGTTTAAAGCTTTTATGCTAGATCAGGAATAAGACAAGGATGTCCACTCTTGTCCCTTCTATTCAACTGGAAGTCATAGAGCAATTAGGCAAGAGAATATAAAAGGCATCCACATTGGAAAGGAAGGAGTTAAATTGTCCCAGTTTGCAGATGATATGATATATACAGAAAATCCAAAAGTTACCGCCAAAAATTTTTTAGAGCTAATAAACAAATTCAATAAAGACTCAAGAGATAAAATCAGCATAAAAGTAAAGTTTCTGTACACTAACAACAAAGTAACCAAAAAAGTAATCAATAAAACAATTCAATTTACAATAGCTAAAAAATAAAATTAAGAATAAATTAAACCAAAGAAGTTAAAGACCTGTACACAGACAGCTATAAACCACTCATGAAATACATCGAAGATAATGCAAAGAAATGAAAAGAGAGCACATTTTGATGGTTAATATTGAGTGTCAACCTGATTGGATTGAAGGATGTTCCTGAATGTGTCTGTGAGGGTGTTGCCAAAGGAGATTAACATTTGAGTCAGTAGACTGGGAGAAGCAGACCTACCCTCAATCTGGGTGGAGAGCATCTAATTAGCTGCCAGTGTAGCCAGGATAAAAGCAGGCAGAGGAACATGGAAGGACTAGAATGACTAAGTCTTCTGGTCTCCATCTTTCTCCCATGCTCAATGCTTCCTGCCCTTGCACATCAGACTCCAAGTTCTTCAGCTTCTGGACTCTTGGACTTACACCAGTGACTTTCCAGGGGGTCTCGGGCCTTTGGCCACAGACTGAAGGCTGCACTATTGGCTTCCCTACTTTCGAAATTTGGGGACTGGCTTCCTGGCTTCTCAGCTTGCAGGCAGCCTACTGTGGGACTTCCCCTTGTGATTATGTGAGTCAATTCTCCTAATAAAGTCCCCTTCATATATTCATCTATCCCATTAGTTCTGTCCCTTTAGAGAATACACACATGTTCATGAGTTGGAAGAATTCAAATTATTAAAATGTTCATACTACACATTAAATGCATTCCTTATCAAAATTCCAATGATATTTTTCCAGAAATAGAAGTAACAATCCTAAAGTTCACAGGAAATTACAAAAGACTTTGAATAAACAAAGCAATTTTGAAGAAAAAAGAGGAAAGCTGGAGGCATTATACTACCTGACTTCAAAATATATTACAAAGCTATAGTAATCAAAATAGCATGGTACTGGCATAAAAACAAACACATGGACAAATGGAACAGAATAAGGAGCCCAGAAATAAATCCACATATTTATAGTCAATTGATTTTTAACAATGATGCCAAGAACACATAATGGGGAAGGACAATCTCTTCAATAAATAGCATTGGAACAACCAGCTATGCATATGCAGAAGAATGAAATTAAAACCCTTGTTTCATGCCAGATACAAAAATCAATTCAAAATGGACTAAAGACTTAAATGTAAGACCTAAAAATGTAAAACTACTAGAAGAAAACATAGGGGGAGAAGCTCCATGACATTGGTCTGGGCAATAATTTTTGGAGCTATTACCCAGAAAGCATGGGCAACAAAAGCAATAACATACAAATGGGAATACATCAAATTAAAAGGCTTCTGCATAGCAAAAGAAACAATAAACAGATTGAAGAGATAACCTACAGAATAGGAGAATGTATTTGCACACCATACTTCTAATAAGGGTTAATGTCCAAAATATACAAGGAACTCAAGCAACTCAATAGCAAGAAAACAAATAATCCAATTAAAAAATGGGCAAATAACCTAAATAGACATTTCTTAAAAGAAGACATACAAACGACGAACAGGTGTATAAAAATATGCTCAATCTCACTAATCACAGAGAAATGCAAATTAAAACCACAGTGAGATATCACTTCACGCCTGTTAGGATGGCTATTATCAACAAGACAAAAGATATGTATTGGTGAGGATGTGGAGAAAACGGGACCCTTATACACCACTGGTGAGAATGTAAATTTAACATAGCCTATGGCAAACAGTATAGAAGTTCTTCAAAAACTTAAAAATAGAACTATCATATATATGACCCAGCGATTGCACTACTGGGTATATATCCAAAGGAATTGAAATTAGTATGACAACAAAATACCTGTACTCTCATGTTCACTGAAATGCTATTTATAATAGCCAAGATGTAAAATGGATCTGTGTCCATCAATGGATAAGTGGATAAAGAAAATGTGGTATATATACCCAACGAAATACTACTCAGGGTTAAAAAGACAAAAAAACAAATCCTGTCATTTGCGACAATATGAATGAACCTAGAGGACATTATGTTAAGTGAAATAAGCCAGGAACAGAAAGACAAATATTGCATAATTTCATTTATATGCGGAATCTAAAAAGTTGAACTCATCTAAGTAGAGAGTAGAATGATGGTTACCACAGGCTGGCAGGAGTGGGACTGGGGAGATGGTAATCAAAGATTACAAAATTTCAGTCAGATAGGAGAGACAAATTCAAAAGATCTATTGTCCCACATTGTGGCTGTAGTTAATAACAACATATTTTATTCTTGAAAATTGCTGAGAATAGATTTTATGTGTTCTCTTTGCAAAAAATAAGATGTAAGGTAATGTATGTTAATTAGCGTGGGCTTGTTTATTCTACTTTGTGTACATATTTCAAAACTTCTTGCTGTACATAATAATTTTACATATATATAATTTTTTCAATTAAAAATTAATCAATAAAAAAACTAATAAACCTGTTATCTTGGAAATGGCCACACGGTCTTAGTAGAATAAACACAATTTTTGGAATCAAGTAGATTTCCATTCAAATTCTGCCTACTTTCTACTAAGTCACTAAAGCCTAACTACTGTAAGAAAGCCAGTGATACTGCTTATATTTTCCATGTTGTTCTAAGAACTATAGAAAATACCTGCAAAGCAATTAGAACACTGTCTTAATGATTACTGCCTATTATTATTCTGATTACTTATATTTATAGCTAAGGCAAAATATTTATTTTTAGTTTTAGATAGTTTAACAATTAAGCTTCCAATACAACTTTTGGCTTCAGTTCGAATTAGAAAATAGTTGTTTATTTCTTACGCACAAGCTACTAAGTGCTCATTCAGGGATTTGGAATTGGACAAATCACTTAATCTGCATTGTCAGTGAATACTAAGCACATTAAAAATATCTGATAGAGTAATATACCTCCTGTTGCAGGACTGGACAGAGTAGTAAGGGAAGGAGTACCTTGACCACTACCTTTCCAAACTTGGTAAACCAGTTGAGAATGGGGAAGCCCCTTCCTTCCACATTGGTTATTGACAGATACAGGAACATTGCTCTTATCCTAACCTAAAGGTAATTAGGTCAGTGATTTCAAGCTGATAAATATCAAAAGCAAGCTCATAATTTCAAGATGATGAGGGGTTTAAGTGAGGTGTGCAAGCTGTTACTGGCTTCCTGAATTGTAGCTCTAGTACTTACAACTTGAATCTGTAACCCAGCTTGTCTAAGACAGGTTGCCTAAACATCTAAAAATAATTAAGGCAGTATATCTGATTTGGTAGCAGATAAGTCCGATGTACATGGTGTCTTTGTGCTGACACTACCAATCTAAATCAACTGTTTTTATTAGTAGTTTTCTATATAAAACTTGGATATTCTTTAGGATCCAACATTAAAGCAAACTAGCTACAGTGATTTAATAAAGCAAAACAAAAAACCTAAAGTACTAAAAGTTATTTCTTTAGTCCCCAAGGATTGTGCAATTGCAGATAATAGTGCAATTTTTTGACTGGAGCAAAACTCAATTGATTTTCAGATCCAAGGGGCAGTTTTCTCCACACTACATTATCTTTATAGAGTTACGGTTTTACACACAAGTGGTTTCTACGATGAGAGAGAAAAGTAAAAGACTAATATTACCAACACAGCAAATTGGTATTTAAGACAGTAGCACTAAGACTTAGTGGATGATTTTCCTCTACAGTGTCCTCAGATTTTATTGGGCCACCAAATCACCTATAGAACCTGCTAAATATGCCTAGTCTTGGGTCTAACTGTGTAGGCCTGAGGTTGGACCTAGGAGGCTACATATTTAATAAACGTACCAGCTGATTCTGATACAAGGACCACACCTCTATGCATAGAGTGAAACTCTGCTCTAAAGTTTGAAACACTCCTTAAAATAAACCAAGAATGTCCTATTTATGTATACATGCATATATTTATATATTCTTAGATATGGGGTATCCTGGGACTATGAGACTCTCTAATATTTAAATCTATATCTGAGAGAATGAATAACAGATGTATCTGCAAATGTGACAAAACCACATCCCAAAAGAAAACTCTAGCAACTTCTATGGGCTCTACCTCCAAAATATATTCATCAAATTCTCCTTGTCTCCCCCAGCTGATATCACAGACCATGACTACATCATCTCATGCTGGGGAAACTGATATAGATGCCTAACTGGTTTGCCGGCTTCCACTTTTATCCCCTTACAATCTGTAGTGGGAAGTGAGCTTAAAAACAGCAACAAACAAACAAACAAAACACTAACTATGGCACCTTTCTCAAAATCTTTGAAAGGCTTCCCATTTTATCATATAAATAAAACAAACCTTTTTACATGATCTGTGTTCCTGCCCACCTCTTTGAAGTCATCTATTAAGACTAATGCAAAAAAATTATTACTTTTGTAATTAAAAGTAATTACTTTTTGCAATTGCTTTTGGTTGCGAAAACTGCAATTACTTTTGTACCATCCTAATATTACTACTTTTCCCCCTGCTCTTTAAGCCAAACTATACTGGCCCTCTCTTTTCTCTTTAAACACAAAGAGCTCATTTTTATTTCTTAGCACTTGCCTTGTATTCCCTTCATGAAGATCTCTACATGGATGTTTCTTAATCCTCATTCAGGCTTTAGTTTCAATGAACTCCTCATAAAGCCTGACTTCTCTGTCTTATACTAAGATGTCACCCAGGTCCCCTATAATAATTGCTTTTTATAATATTTCCTTGGTTGATTTTCTTTATAGTTGATCACTCAGAAATAATATTCTCTACTAATTAATTCCATTATCTGTCTCCCTGAACTAGAATATAAATTCCTAGAGGGTAAAAATGTGTCTATTTTGTTCACTGTGACATATATATATAATATATATAAAATATATGTTATATAAAAATACATTAAATATATTATACAACATATGGTATATATGATATATACATATAACAATATATAACGATGTCATAACAATCGTCACAGTTGTGTATATATAACATATATACATACATATGTATATAACACACATATATAACACCTATACACATACATATATGTATGCACATTGTATATACATATCAAATGTCATAGGCATTGCATATATATAACATCTGTGACATTGTTTGGAGGACAGTAGGTGCCTCGTAACTGTTTTTGAATAAATAAGCTCTACTGATTAACATTTACAGAATAGAAAAAACTGGTCTCTTTGTCTGCTATGTGTTCAAAGTAAACCATAAACATCTTCAGTAGGTATGTAGTTAAAAATCTATCAGATTAGTAACTGATTAAAAAAAAGGATCTGACCCAAACCGTGTCAAACATATATACACAGATAGAAAGTTATTCTGATGGTTCTTTATTTAGATGGAAGCTTTGCCATTTTGCAATAGGTATAGGAGTGTTTGAAGGTTTGTTTAGTATCCAACCTACAGAAGAATAGGTCTTCTCAGTTGATTATTCATGCAAAAAGTTTTTATTTATACCAGAAAAAATATCTTACTCAAGAACCGACTTTATTTATTAATTTGCTGACATACCAACTTTAGTTCTCATTCCTTTTCTGCTCTCAACCTCAAGTTTCTCTAACATTAGAGGGCACAGGGGCGGATATGTGGTGTTAGGAAATAAAAGGAGCAAGGGCCGGGCGCGGTGGCTCATGCTTGTAATCCCAGCACTTTGGGAGGCCGAGGCGGGCGGATCACGAGGTCAGGAGATCGAGACCACGGTGAAACCCCGTCTTTACTAAAAAAAAAAAAAAATACGAAAAATTAGCCGGGCGTGGTGGCGGGCGCCTGTAGTCCCAGCTACTCGGAGAGGCTGAGGCAGGAGAATGGCGTGAACCCGGGAGGTGGAGCTTGCAGTGAGCCGAGATTGAGCCACTGCACTCCAGCCTGGGCGACAGAGCAAGACTCTGTCTCAAAAAAAAAAAAAGAAAAAGAGCAAGGATGAGGTAATTTAAATTGAAAACAGAATTTAGAGCCAATGACATACACATGAATAGGATCATGTGAAGGCAACAGTAAACTAATGTTTTGTGACTTTTTCAGATGTACACACTTACCCAAATTTAAGCAAATAGGAACTTGAATAGGCTAACTAGACAATGTGTTTTAAGATGTATTGTAGTAAGAAACCACCAGAATAATTCCATGTATTTTTTAAGTTGCAACATTATCTCCAAGGCCCTATGTGATTTGAATCTGCCTTCTGTCTTTGGAATTTCTGCTAGAAATATGGCACATTAAAAAGGATGACTATAGTTGGTAAATTCAGGTTTCTCTGCCCATCCAAAGCCAACCTTATTGGGCACTGCTCCTCTCCATAGCCCCTGATGAACCAAGGATTATGTCCTTGTGTTTGGCATGGCTAATTTTCCCTGGATGGACATCTGTTTTAGGCTGTATCAATCATATTCTTTTCTTAAAAATGTGGACTCAAAATATTGAGTGAGTCAGTTTATTCATCAGTAGAATATGAAAAAGTCATGGTTTGGAAAGGGCGGAGAGGACAGCAACAGAGAGAACATAGCTGCCTACGAGAAAGTGGAGGAAGTCAATACACAGTGGCAGAACAATGAATCGCAGGTGCCATGGAAAACGTGCACAGGGCTCCTGAGCAAACCAGAGATGCAGAGAAAGAAACACAGATAGGCACTCTTTGTTCCTGAAGCCTGCTTTAAGTCCTAGTGCTCAAAGAACCCTGGATATTTTTGGAATACTGGATTTTCCCAAATCTTGGGCATCCTATTCTGGGATGTGTCTGAGATTGCTTATTGTGTTCCTATTCAGTAAATATTTATTTAGCGCATCTTATGTGCCAGGCACTGCTCTTGGCAGTTATGGCACATCGGTCAAAACAAAAACAAAAACCACAGATTAAAAATATCTGCCCTCATTGAAAATACATTTTAGCAGAGGGAGATGGGCTATGGATAACAGGAGTAACAAATAGGTGAATTACATACTATGTTTGAAAATAATATGAGTTATAGGTGATTTGGACAAATGAAAAAGTAGAGCAAGCTGAGAAGTATCTGTTGTCTTGGGAGGACACTGAAGTTGCAATTTTAAGCAGGACCATCAGTGAGGGCCTCATTGGCAAGCTGACACATATGAACAAAGACTTAAAATGGATGAAGGCCTCAGTTATAATCCTATCTGTAGAAGAGCATCCCAGGTAGAGAGGGCACCCAGTGCAAAGGACCAAAGCCAGGAACATGTGTGGTATATTGGAGAGGCAATGAGAAATCCAGTATGGCTGGAACAGAATGTGCAAATGGAATGAGTAGAAAATGAGGTCAGAGAAGTGCAGGGATGGAAGTCATATAATACTCAATCTTATAGGCTATTGTTTGGAATTTGAGTGAGAGTTTTCACTATTCTGAGTGAGAGTTTTGAGAAAAAAAAAAAAAAAAAGATACGAGCTGGCCCGTGTGTTAAGAAAATAATTATTCTAAGCTTCTTTGTTGGGAATGTTCTACATTGGATTGGTAAAAACTGAAGAAGGGAAACCAGTTAGAAGGCTCTTGTAGTAACCCAAATAAGAGATAATGGTAGCTTAGAGTAAGGTGGAAACTAAAGAAATGATGAGAAGTGATGGAATTTTATAAATATTTTGAAGATCCAGCTAATAGGATCTTCAAAATATTACAAGTGGGATATACGAAAGAGAGAGTGGACAATTATGACCTCAAGGTTCCTGATCTGAGCAAATGGAAAGTTGGAGTTGGCATCAAGAAAGATAGGGAAGGCTGCATGCATTACAAGGTTTTAGAGAGGACACAGGAGTGAAGTTTTGGACATACAAATTTGAATACACAAAGCTTGGCATTTAAGAGAGAAGCCTGATTGGAGACAAATATTTCAGTGCAATCAGCATACTGATGATATTTAAAGCCATGCAACTTATGAGAAATTCCAAAGAAGTGAATGCAGATTAAGAAGAAGACCAAGAATTAAGCCTTGATGTCTTGTACTAAGAATTCAGGTTGATGAAAAGGAAACCACAAAGAAACCACTGAGAAAACATTATAAGTAAGGTAAGAAGGAAACCTAGTAAGAGTATGGTCAATAAAATCAAAGGAGGAAAATGTATTAAGGAGAGGAGGCTAAGGACCAGTTTCAAATGCTTCTGCTAAAACAGATCATGCAAGATAACACCTGGATTATCCATTTAAGTTAGCAATGTGGAGGTCACTGGCAACAATGATAAACACAATTTGGGTGGCATGGTGGAAGGGAAAGGCATACTGGAATAGTTTTATGTTAAAATAGAGACTAGGTGACTAAAGTAATTTTCCTAAAAAAAGGCAGGGGGAATAAGTGGCATGGTAGCTAGCAGGTTCATTGGGGAAAATCAATTTTTTTGAAGTTAGAAGAAATAACAGCATGTTTCTAATATTGTCAGTAGAGAAGTAAAAAAAATGATGCTGTGGAAAAGAGAGGGTGAAAGGCTGGCGCCATCCCCTTGAGTGGGCAAGATGGAGGGATTATATTTAGATGGAAGCATGAGAACAGCAGTGATAAGGCAGAGCATGTGGGTGTGGATCCTGGTAGGTGGGTAGAGGTAGTGCTCTTATATGATGATTCAGTTTTCTTAGTGAGGTGGGAAGCAAGGTCATTAGCTGAGAGTGGAAATGCAGAAGGAGGTGTTGAGAAAGTAAGGAGAGAGGGGAGAAGGTACGAAGTAGTTGTTAAGGACAGAGGGAGAATGAATGGGCCAGGCAGGTAAAATGTTATTTTCCAGCAGCGTCCAAGGCCTAGGTGGTTTGTGGTCATGAATTTAAAGTGTGAGCAGTCACTGTCCTTTACTTTAGTGAGTTTAAGTGGGCTTTTTCTTCACATCCAAAAAGCCTTGACCAGAATATAAAATTGCATGGAAGCAGCTTTGCCTCCTTGAAAATCTGTGGGTGGCAACTTTTTATTTTGATGGCTTAGTGATGAAAATCTAGGGCACCATTATGTGTGACTGTCTTTTTTTGCATTGGCAGAGAGGGGGAAAAAACAAAAAAAAACCCTAACTCATCCAAGTACATCTAAGCACACTTAGTCCAAACCATTAATATTTCTTGGGTAAGATATACTAGAAAAAATATACGTATTCAAAACTCAAAAAGATGATTATTTGCTATTTTTTCTCACCTACGTCATTTTCTTTCCTTCACTATTATGTAGAGTTGACATAGTTTTAAGACTTCCATAAAACAACACTGATAAACTTCTATAAACCTAAATTTTTTCCATTGTTTAAATAGCATTTTTAGCTAAGTTTGAAATGTAATACCTTTCAAGAGCACAAGATTGCATCTTGCACACACACACACACACACACACACAGAGATTGCTCATGAAGGCCTAGGAAGGCATAAGATTTCTTTCCCTCAGGGTATAAGGATGGCAGTAAGATAGGTACGCTTTTACCATAATATTGGTGATGATAACACATGATAACAAGAAGACTATTTTTAAAACATTACCATTTGTCAAACACTACAAAATGTTCTAACTTATGTCTTAATACAATGAAACTACAAATCAATTATTTTTATCCCCTCTCTGATTTATAAACTGTTGATAACTGGGATTTTTATTAGGCTAGAAAAGCACTACAGATGAAAGATCAATGAGTAAGTAATTAACTCATGTTGTACTTTGTCTTTAAAAAATGGAGGCCGGGCGCGGTGGCTCACGCCTGTAATCCTAGCACTTTGGGAGGCTGAGGCAGGTGGATCACGAGGTTAAGAGACCAAGACCATGCTGGCCAACATGGTGAAACCCTGTGTGTACTAAAAATACAAAAATTAGCCGGGCATGGTGGCGGGCGCCTGTAGTCCCAGCTACTCAGGAAGCTGAGGCAGGAGAACCACTTGAACCCCAGAGGCGGAGGTTGTGCAGCAAGCCAAGATCGTGCCACTGCACTACAGCCTGGTGACACAACGAGACTCCATCTAAAAAAAAAATGTAAAAAGATTATGTATTTCATAGAGCAGGCTACTGAAAAGACCTTGCAAGTGACCAATCCTGTAGCACTGGACACTCCTGTTACCTAGGTTGTAATCTGTAACTATTATTTTCCATTAAAAGCAACAACGGCTCTTTAGAAAAAAAAAAATGACTGATTCCCAGTCTGGGATAGGAAGAGTATAGGATGAGCTTAGAATATTTTATCATATTAGAAAGCAAGGAAGAAAACAAGGAACACTAGGTTTGTATCTAAGAAGGTGCAGATGTTGATGTAAAGAGGTTCCCAAGAGGCAAAAATAAGGGGATAATTTGGATATCAATAAAAATGGCATCTGCATGGATCAAATTACTTGTAATATGTTTATTTCTACAAATGGTTCTCTTTTTCTCTCTCTCTCTTCAACAGTCAACACTGGATGATACTAGAAAACCAATTTATTATTTTAAAAACTGGCAAATACAGAGCATAAAGCCTTGTCCATTCTCAGGGTAATAGAATGTTTGAAATAAGGGGAATTGTTTTAATGTAGAAATATTCCTAAAATATTAAGAAAGAACAATAGAATGAAAATATGACCATTCTCTGAGGTGTAATGAATAAATGAATTGAGGCTGCTAACACCACAAAAAGAGAGACAACCAAATGTTATGTATTTCCTGATGCAAATACCTTTCTCATTTTGAATTATTTTGGTCAAAAAATACAGTAACCTGAATATAAGTTTTTAAAACCTAAAAACAAACCCAAAACAAAACAATACAAAACACTATGGGAAATAGAAGAAAAAAAAAAACAGAGATAACATGTTAAAGGATACTGCACCCTCACCTGAGCCCAAGAGTTAGAGGCTGCAGTGAACTATGATTGCACCACTGCACTCTATCCTGGGCAGCAGAGTGAGACCCCGTCTCTAATAAAGAAAGAAAAAAGAAAAGAAGATACTGCACTACAATAATACCATCAGCATTCTTTCAGACTGTGAGAAACTAAAAAAAAAAAGACTCAGTTTTTCTAACATAAAAAGTATAAGAGAAAAATAGAAAGAGAAGGAGGCAAGAAATGAGAGAATTACAATTGTATGGGATGCATTTCGACCCTAGTTTGAACAACCAAATTGTTAAAAAATGATATATCTAAATATATAGGAACACTGAATTTTCAATGATGTTAAGAAATTATTTTACTATATTTTTATTTTTTAAACTTTCAGGGAAGGAATTATTTTAAATTGTTAAGTGTAACGATGGTATTTATGCTTTAGAAATAATCCTTATCTTTTGGTGTTACAAGAGAAATACTTATGGATATAATTGCATGATATCTATGATTTGATTCAGACGTATCTGGATCACATTGGGGTATAATAAGGGTATAGACTAAATGGGACTGTTGAAGCTGGATTGTGAGTTCATGAGAGTTCAGTATCCTATATTTTCTATTTCTGTATATGTTTGAAATTTTTTATTATAAAAAATAAAAAGAAATAAGGAAAAAAGAGAAGAGAATTTGAGTTTTCTTGCCTGTTGACATAGCACTGGTAGAGAACAGAGGTGGGATTTAAATTCAGGTCCATGGCTTGTGTTTTTACTTTTTCATTTTTTAGGCTACATCTTCCTGTTTCTGCAGCACATGAAACATTAGATTTGGGAAGTTGCAGCTGAAGGAACACTTGAAGCCAGGAATTCCAGTCCATCCTGGGCAACACAGCCAGACCCTGCCTTTATAAAAAATTTAAAAATTATTTGCCCATACATACGTCCTGAATGATATTGCATAGGTTTTCTACTAGGGTTTTTATGTTTAGTTCTTACATTTAAGTATTTAATCCATCTTGAGTTAATTTTTGTATAAGGTGTAAGGTAGGGGTCCAGTTTCAGTTTTCTGCATATGGATAGCCAGTTTTCCCAGCACTATTTATTAAATAGGGAATCCTTTCCCTGTTGCTTGTTTTTGTCAGGTTTGTCAAAGATCAGATGACTGTAGATGTGTGGTTTTATTTCTGAGGCCTCTGTTCTGTTGCATTGGTCTATGTATCTGTTTTGGTACCAGTACCATGCTGTTTTGGTTGCTGTAGCCATGTAGCATAGTTTGAAGTCAGGTAGGGTGATGCCTCCAGCTTTGTTCTTTTTGCTTAGGATTGTCTTGGCTATACAGGCTCTTTTTTTGGTTCCATATGAAATGTAAAGTAGTTTTTTCTAATTCTGTGAAGAAAGCCAATGGTATCTTGATGGGGATAGCATTGAATCTATAAATTACTTCGGGTAGTATGGTCATTTTCATGATATTGATTCTTCCTATCCATGAGCATGGAAGGTTTTTCCATTTTTTTGTTTCCTCTCTTATTTCCTTGAGCAGTAGGCATGGGTAAAGACTTCACGACTAAAACACCAAAAGCAATGGCAACAAAAGCCAAAATTGGCAAATGGGATCTGATTAAACCAAAGAGCTTCTGCACAGCAAAAGAAACTTTCATCAGAGTGAACAGGCAACCTACAGAATGGGAGAAAATTTTTGCAATCTATCCATCTGACAAAGGGCTAATATCCAGAATCTACAAGGAACTTAAACAAATTTACAAGAAAAAAAAACAGCCCCATCAAAAAGTAGGCGAAGGATATGAACAGACACTTCTCAAAAGAAGACATTTATGTAGCCAAAAAACATATGAAAAAAAGCTCATAATCACTGGTCATTAGAGAAATGTAAATCAAAACCACAGTGAGATACCATCTCATGCCAGCCAGAATGGCCATCATTAATAAGTCAGGAAACAACAGATGCTGGAGAGGTTGTGGAGAAATAGGAATGCTTTTACACTGTTGATGGGAATGTAAATTAGTTCAAACATTGTGGAAGACAGTGTGGTGATTCCCCAAGGATCTAGAACCAGAAATACCATTTGACCCAGCAAACCCAAAGGATTATAAATCATTCTACTATAAAGACACATGCACATGTATGTTAATTGTGGCACTGTTCACAATAGCAAAGACTTGGAACCAACCCAAACGCCCATGAACGATAGACTGGATAAAGAAAATGTGGCACATATATACCACGGAATACTATGCAGTCATAAAAAAGGATGAGTTCAGGTCCTTTGCAAGGACATGGATGAAGCTGGAAACCATCATTTTCAGCAAACTAACATAAGAACAGAAAACCAAACACCACATGTTCTCACTCATAAATTGGAGTTGAACAATGAGGACACATGGAGATAGGGAGGGGAACATCACACACTGGTGCCTGTTCGGGGCTGGGGTAGCTGAGGGAGGGATAGCATTAGGAGAAATACCTAATGTAGATGACGGGTTGATGGGTGCAGTAACCCACCATGGCACGTGTATACCTATGTAACAAACCTGCACATTCTGCACATGTATCCCAGAACTTAAAGTATAATAAAAAAATTTAATTTTTTAAAAAAATTAGCTGGGCATGGTGGCCCATGCCTATAGTCCCAGCTACTAAGGAGGCTGAGGCAGGAGGATCACTTGAACCCAGGAGTTCTAGGCTTCAGTGAGCTATGATGGTGCCACTGCACTCCAGCCTGTGCCACAGAGCAATGCCCTGTCTCAAAAAAACAAAAAGAAACATTAGGGTTAGAAAGCAGTCATTCTTTCTTTAGCTGCAGAAACACAAACTATATTTACAAATAAGGCTGGATAGAACATTAGGAACAGTAAGTTTCTTGGAAACATAAATAGCTGGTGTTTCCTGAATAACCAGAGAGGCTAGAATCACTGTAGTTGTAATTGTAAAGAAGATTCTAAAAGAAGTAGATTTTAAATATTCAGTGTTTTGTTTATAATTTTAACAAGTTATAGGGGGAAAATGTTGTATGTTTTAGTAAGATTCATTTTCCTGTTTCACATTTTATCCAGGGTGCTGAAGTGATAAAAATCACATAGTATTTTCAAAATATAATACATTAAACATTCATTATGTAAATGTGTAATCCAGGAGTAACATGTGCAAGTTATAGTATTTATTCTATATTCTACACTATGTCATTTTTAATGTATATATACTGAATGGGAGATACACAAAAATAGGATTATTTATGATTACACACACACACATAAATCTATATAGGACAATACATTTATTTCTATAACCATAATTATATTATTTGGTAGTCATTTCATCTTTTATTCTTTGAAAGATTTTTCTCTAGTCTCCTGTTTTAAACTCATCTAGACATTGTGATAGCTAGGAAGAGTATACGATATAGTTTTGGGTTTTTTCTGTTTTGTTCACGGTATTATCTCCATTCTCTGGAACTGTGCCTAGCATATAGAGGTTCTTGATAAAGGCAGAATGAATGAATACTGAATTCTCGATGCTGAATTTCAAAATGGTAACATTCCAAAACATTCATATGTAGGATGATCACTTAAATATAAAATGTTGGAAATGTTGGATTTAAAGGGATCTTAAAATGTCTCTACTCCAACTACCCATTTCATATTTGGTTGTACTTCCCTCTGTATACATAGGTGTACACCCACAGCATACCTTAAAGTGAGAAATAAAAAATAACTTTTGATACTTCTTTCCCTCAAATATTTACATTAGATCCTTCTGGCTGACTGATAATAAGGCACTTAACCTAAAGAAGTACAATTCTAGTCACTGTAATTATTGCACACCATAAGCCAGGTTTCTCACAAGTTCATTTGAAATTATTGAATAATTTTTATATTATTTAAAAGACTCTTCAACTATATAATAAAGAGACTTGTCCAGAAGAGCCAGTCCATAAGTACTTTTTAAAATGCTTTAATTAAGAAATTTTTTCTGGCTTTTATTATAAAATATTTCTCCCACCAAATCTCACTCCCATGAATTTTCCTGTGGTCCTTAATCGTGATAGCAAATGTATGCTTTTTCAAATGAAGAATGGCTTGGTCATGTTAAGACAAATTAGTGGTACTAAGAAAGGCTCAAGCTACAGCTAAAGAGAAACTGTTTTTTGGGCAGAGTTAGTAGGAAGTGCAGACCAATGATCTTCATCATAGACTTATGATTCTTTACCCTAGGTTTATGATCCCAGTTTTGTGGGGCTCTAACATACATTCCACTTGTGCAGAAAAGAAAACAAGGTGTCAATGTCAATAAATGTCTTTCAAGCATGAGGCCCAGATGAAGTGGCTTAGAGGAAGAACTTATATCTTTAGTCCGTATTAAGTTCCCTCTATCTTGAATAACTTTAAAGCAAAATTTGTCATGTCTATAAAGTATTTCAATGTTAGTTAATTACACCATGCCTCTTTGCCTTATTTTGTAATACACATTTCAATGTAGTATTGTTATGTTTTTATGTTGACACATAATTGCACATATTTATGGGGTACATAGTGATGTTTTAATACAGATAATGTATAGTGATTCGATTAGGGTAATTATCATATCTGACTTCTCAAACACTTATCAATTTTTCGTGTTGGGAATATTAAACTTTTTAATGCACATTAAGTAACCCTATTAGAAAAACATAATTATTATGCAGTTTTGCAGATGAAGAATTAGAAACATGGAGAGGTTAAGATATCTGCTCCAATCAACTAGTAAGCAGCAGAGCCATGATTCTTTCCTTTGCCTGTGTATCTGCAAAGCATGATTAAATTCATTGTGCTCTGGAGCTTCTCTAGCTGACTGCCTCATTCAAGTAAGATGCACAGGAGCCTCTTAGATAGCAGTGTGATGAAGACGTTGCTAGTTACTAATGTTGCCATTTTATTTTTATTCTTTTATTCACTAGGATTTGGGAATGGCTATTTCTTTCTCTGAAATTTGACTGTATCACACAACTTGTGACACTCCTCACGGCTGGGGTTATACTTAGGCGAGCCTTTCACCTGCACCTGGCAGGTACTATTTACTTCAATTGTTCAATGAATTCGCATGAAAAGTTCTCAAGTTATCTAGTATGAATTCCGTAAAGCCAGCTAAGTTGGCACTTTTATGTCAGGGAGCATTTTGTTCTGGCCAATTCCACAGAGATTCAATGTTATAAAAAGTAACCTAGATTCTACAGAATACAATAAACCATTGCGAAAGAAAATGACAGTCATAGAATGGAAACCTCTTTCAAAACTGCATCTAAAATGAAAAGTATGACTGGCACGGCTAGCTGCAAGACAGAATGCTGCTGATGAAGCAATGACCAAAGAATACCTATTATCTCTCCATCATCTAAGGGTTTCTATGTTTCCATTGCTCTTAGCCATGAAATAGACAAGTGATTGTTCTCCACATTTGGATACTTGAATCTCATTCAAGTAAATGTGCAGAAAGGGCTATAAATTTAGAAACAATCATTTGACATTATCTGAACAAAATCAGCAGAGATCTAATTTAACTAAAAATTTTTTTTTCTATCCAAATGCCAGTCAATCTGGGTACCTGAGAGCAGAAATAACACTCACCATTATACTTTTAGCATAAGGTAAGTGCTCAATTAACTCTTAACTGAAAGAATCCATGCAAAAATGCATGAATGGTACTCTATTTTTAATAGAAAAGTAAGGACAAGGCCAGGTGTGGTGACTCACGCCTGTAATCCCAGTGCTTTGGGAGGATGAGGTGGGTGGATCACCTGAGGTCAGGAGTCTGAGACCAGCCTGGCCAACATGGCAAAACCCCGTCTCTACTAATAAATACAAAAATTAAGCAGGCATGGTGGCAGGCGCCTGTAATCGCAGCTACTCAGGAAGGCTAAGGCTGGAGAACCGCTTGAACCCGGGAGGCAGAGGTTGCAGTGATCTCAGATCGCACCAATGCACTCCAGCCTGGGTGACAGAGAGAGACTCCATCTCAAAAAGAAAAGAAAAGAAAAGAAAAGAAAAGAAAAGACAAATCAGTTAGTATCTACTCTATTGTTGATAAAGATTACTAAAATATTGTTTAAAGAAAAATCAACCTTTTTAGAAATTCAGATATTGCTCTAAGAATATATTCCACTGATAAGGAAAAAAATCTGTGAGAGATGATAACGTATTTTCTAAGTTATTAATCTTTCACTGTCTTGTTTAGGAATCTTTTGACATCTGTAGTCCATAAAAGTTCCAAATTCCACTCTTTGAATTTCTTCAAATTATCATTTTGCATTTTTAAAACTATTTCAAATTGTAGTCATGAAGGAAATGCTCTGCATGTGATTTAAAAAACATTAAAATACTACAACTTAATTCAAACATATGGGGCTGTTGTGAAGATAAATGAGATAATCCATATGAAAATGCTTAGCATGAGACCTGGCATATACTCAGAACTTAGTAAGTGTTAGTTATTACTATTGTTATTATTGTTGAGCATTTAAATAAAAATTGAAAAACAATCATATATTTTTCGTTTGCTTAACTATTCTAACATATTTTTTTCTCTAAAAGCAGAGACTAAGAATTATCATCTTTTTCCAGCCTTTTCCAATTTGCACTTTAGAATTTCTAGTTTGTTGTATTTAATTCCATTCCCCCTCCAAATTTTCTAACCACACAATTCATATGCACATACACATTTATTATATGTTGCATCTTCCTCAGTTGCATTAGGTAAAGCCTAATTTTTTTCGTTTCTCTAAAACACGGCAAAAAATTGTCACTTTGAGTGTCAAAAAATGTTACCACATGTTCCAAAGTTCAGTGGGAATCATATACACATTCAAACACTAAGTTTAGCTTCAAAACACTAACACCAGGAAATAGTCAACAGAATTTCACAACATTAAATGTCTCTTCCAAAGATAAATAGGCATTCTAATGGGAGATTTTCAAGATGCATCTGGAATAAAAAAATAAAACTTCCGAAGTCCATCTGCAGTCAGGCATCTCATCAGAGATTCAATTCACTATACATGGCATACCTGATGTAGGTAGAAATCTTAACACTATTGTCCAGTGTGCACAGGTTGGTCTATGTGCCCCCCAAAATTGGGATCTTGTTTTACAAGAATATCCTATTTAATTTATAATCCAATTCTCTCTCTTTGTGTTGGATATTTATTAAATATTCTATTTAATTTATAATCCAATTCTCTCTGTCACACACACACACAGACACACACACACACACACACACACACACACTTCCACCTCCTAAAATATTTTGAAAAACTAAATACAGAGAAAAAAAAATATTAGGAAAGGTGGAAAAATTGGAGCTCTGTCAGCCAAAGACAAAAATACACACAGGAAGCAATATTTTTTCCGAAATTAACTGCTGAAAAGTCTGTTCAATTAACAGTGAATGATCAATTATAAGCCAGAGATTTGATGAGAGACCTCTGTGTCACTTTGTTAGATACTACAGCTTAGGGGATGGAATAACACATTCAGCAAGGGGTCTATGATGCCCAAAGGTGTATGATGCCCTAATCTTCATATAATTGTTTCTCAAATCCTAGTCTAGTAGAAATATTACTTTGCTCATTCTGTAAAAAATTCTACTAGATTAGGATTTGGAAGATTTCTAGCTTCTCTTAGAAAAAAAATTAGACCTGATGGAAATAATCCCCTGAAGTTGAGTAGAGGCTGCCTGCTCGAGATGTCGCATACTCTGCACACCTGGACAGATGGATGTATACAACCTACCTGACATTTGGGGGCATTTCGTTTTTCAGTGCCAGTCTAAGAAGCGATAGTCATCCAAACAAGACATGATAAAAACTTAGACTAGAGAAGTGTTTGTGGGGTTAGACAAGGGAAGAAGCTGAGACATTTTGAAGCAGGATTTGTAGAGATGTTAGAGATTAGATGGAAAGTGAGGTGTAATTTTAGTTAATTGTCTTCTAAGTTTCTGGATTGACAGACTGCTGGTTACTCAATCTTTACTTAAGGTAAAGGCTTCACATTTAGCTAAATGTTTGATGGTATAATGTAGGGCCCTGCATAGCAAATTGTATTTATGACAGAATCAGTTTTATTAGATCTTATTTTTAAAAAGAGAAGGCAGAAATCGATCCAATTATACATGTTGACAACTAAGTAATGCCTATAGGCCCCACCGGATTTACATTTGGCAACTTCTAACCCTGGAGCTTCTTATCTTTGAATTCTTTAGATCTTATTATTAGAACAAGTTGCTTTAGAAATTCTGATAAAGTTCCCGGTTTCTCTCATGTGGCTGTGAACAGATTAGTATGCCCAAATCTATGCTGTGAAATAGATTTCCTGCAGGGAAACTGGCAGCTCCTGCTGTGAGACCATTGAATTGTTCTCAATCAAGGAGTTTTAAGAGCAATACTCTTCCTCTAAAAATAATATTTTAAATGACAGTTCTATTTTTGACTCTGTAGATAAGAATATGCATTAAGATAGGCATATAATGCAGATTTCTCAAACATATGAGTGAATAGCCTCTTTTCTTTTATAAAGACACAATTTATATGAGATGGATTTAAACTTGTCCTTTAATTTAGAAAGAACGAATGCTTTCTCAGAGAAAGAGAGAGACAGAGAGAGGAGGAGGTGGAGAGAGAGAGACAGACAGAGAGAGAGAGAGAGACTGGTGTCCCCTATCAGAAATTGGAATTTATTTGCATGTTAAGTTGTTTAAATGATCAAACTTTATTGAGAAAGAGAGAGAGAGATGCTTAGGGGGAATGTTTTTTTAACCCTTGGGAATAGATTTGCCAAACTTCATATGGAATTTTCATAACAGGTTTGCTATATTTGCCAATAATTAGAACTTAACCATGTTAATATTGATCTGAAACCTTTCATACAATACTCTTCAGTGTATTTGCCTGTCCTCTTATTTGTCTTTCTTCAGTGTTTAATATGAAATGGTGAATTTCTTACTGTGCATCTAACTTGTGAAGGCAATTTTAATGATGTTAAGAAGTTTCCCTGACTGATCTCTTCAGACCTCTTATTTAAAAATAAATTAAATTGTTTCTGCTTGCCAGACTCCTCCTTTCAACCTGCTGAAGACCAACTCATGACCAGAATCTTGGGGTAAGATTTAAATTATCATCTCAATGATGGCTAAAGTTCAGTATGATGAAACCTTCAGCAGGGCTAAAAATCTTAAGACCAAATTATGAAGAAGAAGAAAACAAGGTAAGACTTAGTTCAGTGTTGCATGGCATCGGGATATGATCTTGTCAAGAAGATATTTCCCTTTCAAAAATGAAATAGCAAAAAAGTCTAGATTGCTTACAGGAAAACAAAGGATAGACTTGCTACAAAGGAGGACTATAGTGAGTTAAAGCAAGTGTCATTTGGTGTCCTGTGCTTTTGTTAAGCAGTAGGTAAGCTTAGCTCAGTCTACCCATCACAGTGCTGATAAATCTGAATTTAGCTCCAGTTTTGAGAGGCTGGCTTCTGCAGAAGTAGAGTTGAAAATAATTCTAGAAGAACTACGTGACTTGGGATGGCCTACATGGGAAGAGAAAAGTGAACAGATCTGCCGCCTCCATTTGTTAAAATGTGCCAGGGGCTTTGTGGCCAAACTCTTTAGATCTGTCATTTTACCTAGAGAAAACTGCTTTGTGACTTCCTATGGGCTCTGGATCATCCAAAATATCTTCTCTCCTTCTTCTCTCCCAGCATTCAATTAAGACTTTTGGCAAGACTGGGTACTCAGTGTCTTCCGCAAGAGAATGAAATCTTCTGCAGCTTGTAAATCAACTTAACAATTTAATGGTCTAGATACTTCAGAAATCCTCCTGCCATATAGGTGGCAATAAAACCTGAAGTCAACAGGCAGAGGCCACCTTTATTACTCACTGGAAAATTTAACCTGGAAGAGTAGCCAAGTGGCCATTAAAAATGTCCTCTTAATTAGTAGGTTGGTGGAAAGAGCCATCCATGTGAAGAAGTAACCCCAGACTTCAGCTTTTGGAAAAGTCAGCAACTACTTTGCTATAAATTTCCCAGGGAGCAAGAAATAATGTTCCTACTCTGTTTTTCGAAAAATCGTGTAGTAGTATGTTAGTATTATTTAAGAGTTCTAAGGTTAGAATAATTCCTACACTTTTTCTCACTTCTTCCTCCTCTTAGCTCTGACAGCTGGTCAGACTGGGCACTAAGAGAGTGTTAAGACATGTATCTTGCCTCCAACCCCCTCTCTGACAAGAATCAATCTCCAGAATATAACAGGTGGATTACAAGGCTGTTATTACAAGACAATACTTTGTTTCTGACCCATGATCTGGGCAGAAACTCTCTTGAAAATATACTTTTAGAAAGACCTCAAAGTTAAAAGACAGGAAAAATAATGACTAATTGTTTAAATATATATTTAAACCATAAAGAACTGTCTTATAATAATAATCTACATGTATGTATGTCTGCATGCATGCATCTGTCTATTTTAGGCCATTTCTAAAATATGTATCTAAGGAGAGGATAAGATACAGTTCAATCTCTTTTAATAGCCTTCAGTGCATCTTCGCACCAGAAATAAAAAAGCTTATTGGTTTTAATTTCTATGAAAAGAAAGTGCTGATGGGATGATACAGCATAGCACCCCAATCAGCCTATGCAACAGAGCCTTATTCTAGAGCTGGTTGTCAGGGACAAGGGCAAGATCAGGTAACATATTTTCATTGAGATATTGAAGCAGATATATTTTAAATTTAATGCTAAAAGTCTGAGGATAAAGAGGGGTAAAGTCCTAATACTAGAACCAAGGGAGAGCCAAATATACGGTTCATAAAAATGTTGGTGATTTTTGTTTGTTTTTGAGACAGGGTCTCACTCTGTAGCCCAGGCTGGAGTGCACTGGCTCAATCACAGCTCATTGCAGCCATGACCTCCCAAGCTCTAGGGATCCCCCCTCCTCAACCTCCTGAGTAGCTAGAATCACAGGCGTGCACCACTATGCGTGGCTAATTATTTTTATTTTTGTTTTTGTAGAGACAGGGTCTCCTTATGTTGCCCAGTCTGGTCTTGAACTCCTGGGCTCAAGTAATCCTCCTCTCTCAACCTTCCAAAGTGTTGGGATTACAGGCATGTGTCACTGCACCTGTCCATAAAAATGTTTTATAATGAGATAAATTCTATGATTACCTAGTCGATTAAATCCTTTTTCATTTATTTTACTTAGAATTGGTACACAGGTCAAATCAGATCTGCAGATGTGTTGCTCTGGACCACCCACAGTATTTTATTTTTTAAAAAAATTACTTGCCAAAATTTTCAGGTCCTCATTTTATATAATTGAACTTGCAACTTCTCTTTGAAAAATTAGGAAGTGTGGACCCACTGGGGTTGTATCCCTGAAAAGGATGCTCCTGCATGGCCATGATCATCTGCAGCTGATGGTGCCTGCCCTCTTTAGGAGGAGGAACGTGCTGTTTTAGTTATGCCTAGTCCCCATCACCCCCTTTTGTTGTATACATGGTTAAGCTTGCTTTTTTTCTTAACTCCCTAATTGCAATAGGTGTTTGACATGACAGCTCCTATTTGGGGCTGTTTCTAAAATATGGCTTTAAGTCTGGGAAACTTACTCATTTACATCTTCCCTAAAACCCAGGATAACTTAGCATCCACGGAGGTATAGCTTCCCCTTTTCTTATACTGTTCTGCCCTCAAAGGAAAGCATTCATGTCCCTGTCTTCCCCTATCAACATTATTTAGATAATATTAACAATAATAAAAGCAGTTAGTATTTACCCAGTGCTTACTCTGTTCCAGACACTGTTCTAAGCATTATACAGAATTCATTCATTCATTTAAAATTCACATCAATTCCAGCTGGGTATTGTAATTCCCTTTTTTTACAGATAAAGCAATTAAGGGACCAGTTATGAAAGCAGGGGCAGAGTCAGGCTGTGTACCCAGCAGTGTGACTTTGGAGCCTGCATTCCTCTCTGCTACGCTGCATGCACTAAGCTCTCCTGCATTAAAATCATGGGAACAGTGTTTCTCCATTCAGGGAATAAGTAGCTCCCAGCATGTTTAGGAAGAAAGCACTAACACAGGACATTTATTTATAGAAAAATTCAACACAGTGAAGTGCTATGAGTATCAAGTATTCCAAAGCAACACACTTGCTATTGTATATATTGATGCTTATTTTTTTTTCTTCTTAGAAATTCCTAACCATATGCAAATGTGTGTTACATAAAGACATCCCTTGGGCCTCCAAGTGCAATCAATATGGGTAAATAGTCATTAAAAGAAAACCAAAAGACCCAAGTAAAAGTCCCTTCTCATCTCATACACAAGAGAAATTAGTCACAGACATGCAAGTTCTGCCTTTCTGGTCTTACTGTCCCCACACATTCCCACTGATTCTGTGACTTACAGAAGCATTTCAAACAGACAACGTATTTCAAGGGAATCAAATTCAGTACACTCATAAAATTAAGAAAAAAACTAAACAATATATAATATGCCCAACAGCACCGGCATTATCAGTTCCAGAACTATGCTCTTTTGGGGCTCACATCTGAGGAGAACCTCATCTAAAAAAAACCCACCTCCCACGTATTGTTCCACTGATCGAACCCATTTTATCAGCCACTGTGTACTAACCCTTTCTACTTTCACTTTGCAACATTTTTTCACTGTCTCTTGATAACAGACCTTTTTTTGGAATAGATTCCTAAGTGTCGGAAGTATTGAGGACTGTTCTAAACCAAGAAGATGGGAAACTAAAGTATTTTGATTCTTTCTCAGTTATTATATATTCCCAGCTCTAGCCTCTGTGCATGCCAGGGCTTTGCTGCCTCTGAGTTTATTCTACAGCTTTTCCTCCTCTATGGCCCAACTCATCAGTTGGCAACTTCCAGCCTTTTCAGAGCACAGCAAAGTCCTTATTCTCTAAACCACAGTACTTCAAGTCTACCCCACTCCCTTGAGTTCCTTCTTTACCATCTCCTTCATATTGTTGTCTCCAGTTCAGTCTTCTCGTCTTCTTTTATTTATTTATTTTTATTTTATTTTATTTTATTTTATTTTTTGAGACCGAGTTTCGCTCTTGTTGCCCAGGCTGGAGTACAGTGGCGCGATCTCGGCTCACCGCAACCTCTGCCTCCCGGGTTAAAGTGATTGTCCTGCCTCAGCTTTCCTGAGTAGCTAGGATTACAGGCATGTGCCACCATGCCCGGCTAATTTTGTATTTCTAGTAGAGATGGGGTTTCTCCATGTTAGTCAGGCTGGTCTCGAACTCCCGATCTCAGATGATCTGCCAGCCTCGGCCTCCCAAAGTGCTGGGATTACAGGCATGAGCCACCATGCCCGGCCCCAGTCTTCTCTTTTAAGCTCTGTCCTGTTGAATCCAAGTGCCTTTTTGATATTTCATCTAGCATCACCTCAAACTTAACATGCTCAAAATGGAAATCTTGATTCCTAGGACAGACTATTAATAGTTCCTCACATAATGGTCCCTACTTGCAAATGAAACATCCTTTCAATTATTCATCCATAACTCCTCATTTCTCTCAAGCTGTTCATTGACCCCATCAGCATACTACATTGGCACTGTCTTCTAAATATACCTAAGATCCAATCATTTCTTACAAACTCCACCCTGTCAAAGCTATCAGATCTCTAGGCAATTAGCAAAAGCCTTCAAACTGGTTACCATAGAGCCTTTGCATTTAATTTAGTTTCTTCCTAGGCATGTTCTTTACTCAATAAACACATGACTCAATACCTAACTTCCTTCTGTTCTCTGTTCAAATCCTACCTTATTGGAATGACCTTCCATGATCACTATACATTGCTTAGCAGTTTTTTTCCTCATTACTCTAAGTTTCCCTACACGGCCTTACTGATCTTCATGGGTACACATAACTACACACCACATTATATATTTATTAGTTTGTTATCTGCTTCCTCTACTACAGTATTATCTCCTTAAGCCCAATAATTTTTTTAATTGCTTATATTCAGCTTATTGCTGAGGACAGTGCTCATGGTGTGTAGTAGATATTCAATAAAGATTTGCTGAATAGATAAATAAATAAATATTCCCCCTAGACAAAAAATCATTTTGTGCATGTTTTACTATTGCTAACCATGTATAGTTCAGTGTGAGACACAAAAGGATATTTAGAAACTGATTATTTGCTTTTCACATACTTCATTTTTCAGGAAGCTATTTGTGTGCATGAGCTGAGTTCTAGTCATCTTCCAGGGCTCAGACACTGACATACATCACAGCCCACAGTAAGCATTCGATGACTATTTACCACATGAATGACTTGAAAGCACCAAGGGGAAAGACAGCAAGTTTAAATCTTCATGATACAGGTTACAAAGGATTGGCCAGGGGACTAAATCTTATAATAGTGAGTGTTGCTTAAACATAATTTCGTATACATTTTAGGTATCTAGTTTCCCTTGAAAAATCAGAAGATCTAGCAACAGCGGGTTGGTGTTCCCTTCAAGGAGTTATCAGGGGAGTGGAAGAATGGCTCATTGTTTCAGAAATGGTATGTGACTGTGATACTGTCCCTGCATTTCCTACGTCTCTCATAGATGTTGCTCCCCAGAGCCTTATAGTGGTTTGTCTTTGTGATTCTTCCTTTGCACAAATAACAATCCCCATCATCCCATAATTAAATAGCTTCTGAAAGAACAAAATTATAGCAAGAGTAAGAACGAGGCTTTTGGAGTCAAACAGGCTTTGTTTTCAGCATCAGCACTCTCTTTCTAGCTGTGGGGTTAGAATAACTATTACTTCAGTTCTGTAAACCTCAGTTTTCTCATGCTTAAGACAGGGGAAACACAATAACATCATACAGTTTAAATGAGATAATGCTTTTAAATAGTCCAGCATTTAAAAATATTCAATGGGTGTTAGCTATGATGTCAATAATGATGAATAAGATGATGATTATTATAATGACTAGGATGATGATTCTTGACCAACCAGGAAAAAAAGTACTACTATCTTTGGCTAATCATTAGAAAATGTAATCATTGCTTTAGGTTCTGTCATTAACCTTAGCCTTCTGTTGCTTATTCTATTTAATCAATAGTCAAGATGAAACATCTCCATGGATAAAAGTGTGCATCTTGATCCTTTTAAAAATTATTTATTCCATAGTACCCTCAGGATTTAGCCACATAGACTAAAATCTATTAAGTAAAAAAAAATTAAATGGTTCTGCATTCGTCATTGAAATAATCAAATCTAAAATCTGAAATCATGCATTGGGGATCACAAAGGCACAGCCTCATCCATCTTTTAAGCAGAAATAGAAAATAAAAGGAGAAGTGGGGAACTCCTCTCTTAAAGACATGTGATGGGTTGATGGACAGATAATTAATTAAACTTAGTTTATGCTAGCAATGGAGCCGACTTTCTAGACATGAAAATGGTTGAATTAGAATCAACCATGGTGTCAAGAGAATTCTAGGATATAGAGGAATTTAAACTTTGTAAGACCTCACCAAATGCATAGGTAGCAAGGTCCATCAGAGGTAAAGTGGAAAATGAGGCCCACATGTGAGAAGATGAGAAAAAATGCCTTTTTCCTAAGTTGAGGAAAGAGAATAAAAAAAGATATTGAAGAGATATTGAAGGAGTGAGGTCACAGAAACTCGAAAACCTTTGGTTTCATGTGCTGTTTATGTAAGGATATTTATGTGCTGCTGGATTTTGTAGGAAATTAGCTAATAGGTTAATTGAATAAAAATTTATAACTAAATATATCTTATCTGCAGTAAAACATAATAATCCCAGCCCAACATTAACCAATACACTGAATGTTCATAAAAAACAATATAAACTGCCATATACCCTACTTCCTGCAATGCATTTTAATTACTGCTGTAATCATGGTAAATTCCGCTGCAGGTGCAAGGCAAATGGGCCATGTGATAGAAGTAGGGAGAAAATAAATATGTACCCTGCATTTTAAAATGTTTAAAAAGGTAGCTTGGGTATATATAACAAAAAGAATTTATATAGAAACATCAAAAATGAGCAGGGAGGAAAAGAAGAAAAAAACAAAGAAGAAGGAATAAAAAGTAGGAATGGAACCTAGGGCAGCTAGGACAGGTTATTAAATATAACCATTTAATAATATTCAAAGCTTTATCTAAATTAAGAAAAACTTTTAACTATTTCTGCTCTGTATATGAAATATAGCATTTAAAAAATTTAAATCATAATTGGCAAGCTTTACATAAGTTTTGGTAAATGATCTTTTAAAAATATATATAGGCATAAACATCACTTAATGAGTTTTGAGTGTCTGTAGAATCACTGTGTTTGCAGGCTGACATTCATGTGTAATCAGCTTTTGTAGCCCAGCAGCATTTCGTAAAACCCTAATGGAGGAACAGGGCCTCTGTATCTTGAATCTGCCTCCCTAAAGGTAATAATCATCCCTTATCTTTAGGAATTAGTCATAAGTCTTTGAAGTAAGATTTTCATTTTTATACAGAATGTTTCCTGACGGAGAAATATAACACATAATGCTGTTACTGAGAGATTAAACCTGTATCACTGAGAAAAGAGTATCCTCTTTGCTATTGTGAATAGTGCCGCAATAAACACACATGTGCATGTATCTTTATAGCAGCATGATTTATAGTCCTTTGGGTATATACCCAGTAATGGGATGGCTGGGTCAAATGGTATTTCTAGTTCGAGATCCCTGAGGAATCGCCACACTGACTTCCACAATGGTTGAACTAGTTTACAGTCCCACCAATAGTGTAAAAGTGTTCCTATTTCTCCACATCCTCTCCAGCACCTGTTGTTTCCTGA